>NW_004524703.1:3411834-3478913 GCF_000260255.1 Octodon degus
CTGCAGCGCTCCAGCCCTTTAGACTCAGCTGAAAGGGAAGCAGCGCTCCAAGAAAAGAAACTGTGGGGCTCATGGTAGAATAAGGAGACCAGAAAAACATGATGTGCACGAAGCCCAAAAGGATAGTTGGCAGTGAGGAAGCAAAGTTCTAGACAGAACGGAGAGACTGGGTTTGGCAAATCCTTCACTGAAAGCTTCATCTAGAAAGGAAACAGAGAGCTGCCCGATGGCTTAGGCACATGAATGCACTGCTGACACCAGCCTTTCTGGTGGAAGAAATGCAGCAGCGGTGGGCGCAGAACGAAGGACAGCAGCAAGGAAGTGAAAGCTAAGTTAAGAGATAGCTTTGGGAGGCCTCCTTGTTGATCATAGTGGGGCCACAGCAGGAGCTGCGTACAGGACAAGGTGATGACTCCAGCCAGAGGGGCAGTTAATATCTGCAGATCAGGAGGAATTCTGGGGAATATCGGAATAGGGACATTGGATCTAGAGTTTGAGTTTGGAATGAAAATGACAGTGAAGAGATAAAAGAAAGTCAGGAAATGATAGGCAAACCAAATTCAGACTATAGTCACTTCCAAAGGAGTGCAAGGCAGGGAATGCACCCTATGCCAGGGGGGCACTCTTACGAATATTTTCATTTTTAAGGTGGCTGATACAAATGCTTCATACTTGTTTTTTTAACTGTCTGCTGTAGTTGAAATATGATATATAGAGAAAATAAGTAAGCACATAAATAATGACAGTTAATGATTTATTTATTTATTTGTATTGTAAGGAAGGGTGTACAGGGTGTTCAGTGTCTCACTACTAGATTGGACTCCTAGTGATCCGCCTGTTTACAGCTTCCCAAGAGCTGGGATTAGAGGTATGCGCCACCACGCCTAATCTCAGTTGCCATCTCAGCATGCCCTGGGGTAACGATAATTTATTAAAATAGAGAATTTTGTAGTAAGATGAGGAAAGTGAGAAGGGGGGCCAGGTTTTGGTTGAGGTTGGGAAATGACCTTGATTTATTTTTATTTATCTATTTTTTAAAATGTATTTGGTACTGGGTCTCACTACACAGCTTGGACTCATAGTGATACTCTTGTTTTCAGGCTCCCCAGCTGTGGGATTACAGGTGTGGGTCACCGTGGACCCAGGGGCAGGGCCAGCATGGCATGTGGTGTCAGAGATCGAACCCCATGACTTTGATTTAGGAATGTATCCTTTTTTAAATTTAATTTTATTGTTTTTGTGGTACTGGAAGAGTCTGAGTGGCCCAGATGAGGACAAGAAGTAAGGTGCACAGCATGCGTTAAGCTGACCCTGCTGGTTCACAGCCTAATATGCTGTGCATCTCTCCACGAAATGCTAGTTTTCTCAACAAAATAAAGGAAATTTACATGATTCAAAAATTTCTGGTCTAAGCCAGGAGTGGTGGCACACACCTGTAACCCCAGCACTTGGGAGGCTGAAGCAGGAGGATTGTTATGAGTTCAAGGCCAGCTTGGACTTCAGAGTGAGTTGAAGCCCACCCTGAACTACATAGCAAGACCCTGTCTCTCAAAATAATATAATACAAAACAAAGTTATCTGGTCTAACTAAGCCGTGGCAATCAGAGGAGCAGTACCAGAAAGTCTTGTATGAAGGATCTGCCCTACAAAAGTTAAGGCCTGAAGAACATGGGTGTGAATCAGAACATGGGATCAGGGAGGAGAAGATGGGGTTGACCACCAACATATACCTTGAGTGATGTTGGAACTAAGCTCTCGCTGTGGACCTCTCCAGGCTAGGTCAAGGGAGACAAGGTAGAAATGGAGCCAGTGAGCACGAGTGAGGACTGCTTGTAGCTTCACAACATTCATCAGACTGGTCCTAGTTTCTGATGTCTGGGGAACCTGCCCTTGGAAGAGCAACTTTTCTCCTTGATGTAAACAGCATGTTAAGAATCCGTAATATGTTAATCAGGGCTCAGCAGGATGTGCTGACTATCAGAACTTGGAGGGAAGGTCCTTCCGCTTTGCACTGAGTGGTAGGAAGCAGGGACAGTGGCTGAGCAAACCGTGAGCTCCAGGAAAGAGCGAAACCAAGTACAGGTGCACGGGGCAGGGCAGACGCTATTGAGAGTAGCTCTGCTGAGCGAGCCATGGACCAGGCAGAGCTGAATCACAAACTGCAATTCCACAAAGAAACATTACACTTAGGAACTCAGCATCAAGGTTTCCATGGCAACAACTTTTCAGTCTCTGGAGTGCAATGTATGTATAATCATTTTATTTAGTTGGACCAGCCAACTGCAGATATTCATAGCATTTCAGATTGCAGGAAAGAAATTTCTGGAACTGGGTAAAATGTAAAGGGGTTGGAGGGAATATTTGTGTTCAACTTCAACTCTAAATAAAAGAGTGAAAGGAGAGGGCATAATTTTTTTTATGCCTATTTACTGTTTTACTCATTACTACTAGCTAACAAATACTGAACAGTGAAGTACTGGTTCATGATAGCTGGACTTAGAGGTATGAAAATTATGGGTATTTGCTTCTTGTAATTCTGGCCAAGTACATTTGAGTAAGATTGAAGGCAACTATAGAAGCTTTCTCCTTTCCCTGAGCCCCAAATGTACAAGAACCAAGTTCACTGTAAGAATGAATTCATTCAAGGAATTTTCTACTCCTTTAGAATCTCGATCGGAAGGACAGTTAATCTCTGTGAGTGACAACATTCCTAAGCCCACTAGCTGAGGTCCACCAAGTCTTAGTGTTCAGTGAGGGCTCTAGTGTGTTCTTGAAGTCACACCAAGCACACTCAGGCTTCCAAATGCAGCCACAACTCTCAACGACTCTCATTATCAATTACCTTTAGATTTCATCTACACGTGAGTGGTTTTTACAAAAAACAAATGTAGCTCTCACTGATGTAAAAGTCCTTGAAAGATGACGATGTAATAGTGACAGGAAACTGTTATCAGCCAGCCCTTGGGTCTCATTTCTAACTCTGCTGTCAAGTACATCATAATTGTTTTGTAAGTATGCTTCAGGCAGCCTGTCAGTGTGCTCTGTGACTTTGCAGTTTGAAGGACAGGTCCTGATGGGACAGAGACAGAGCACTGAACCAGGGTGCCCTGACAAATATTTCCCAAGTTCTTAGTTCATTCATGTGTAGAAATTGGATGATAATGATGCCTGGCCTATTTCCACAGTGATTGTAATGAAATTACTCTAATGAATTGAACTAATGAATGAGTTATGTGGAAATGATCTACCAAAGCACCAAGTGAAAGGGAAGTTACTAAGGGAGAAAAGCAGAGGGGAAAGCAAGCATACTACTTAAAAGAAGTTTTCCGAAATTCAGTGAATTCCTCATTTATGAACTTGTAGCGCACGTGCACACACACACACACACACACACACACACACACACTCAGACAATGACAAAGAGAAGCTGAGGCAGGTGTTTGGTCTCCTGTGACAATGGTTTTTTTTTTTTTCAAAATTTTATTGATAAACAGCAATGAGACAGTTTCTAATCAAATCGGAAGTACAGTTTCAACAAATAACACACTGCATATATTGTTCTTAGTGGTTAATTGCTGTACAAGATGCGGACTTGAGATCCTATTTACAAACACCATTAGAACAAATCATTCTATTCATTAAGAGAATGCAACTATATATCTATCATAACCACTTTGAATACACAGATACAAAATGGACATTCATCGGTATACCCCATTTTTTCTAAGTTCCGTTATTGAATATTATAGGTGTGTAAACTCAGCAAAATATTCTAAAAGAGTCCAGTAGCCCATAATAGCATTGGGTCTTCTGTTTAACTGGCAATGTCAGAAATTATTGACCTGAGTTCCCCACAGCTCAACATAACAGCATGGCTTTATTTCCTATATTTCGTCTTCATACTTTTCTACTGGATGGTTAAGACCAAGGTAAAGCAGGACCTGTGCAATAACAGTTGTAGCTTTTTGGTCTGAGAAGGTCAGTGACAATGGTTTTGCAGTTGAAAGTGACTGTGTTCGCGTATCCATGAGGAGTAGGAGTTGAGCCAGCCTGGGAAGAGCCAGAGGACAGTGGGGAGGGCAGCAGGAGCAGACTCATTATCTGCTAGCCAGGTGGGCCACAGATGTCAGAATGTCAGAGACTTTGCTACTCCTGCACCATGCAGCTTTGCATCTCCACTTGCTTGGAAACCTTGAGCCTGGCTGGTTCTTCCCACACCACCGCTTTGGCTCAGCAAGCAAAGTGCAAGCTTCTCAGTCTATGCTTTCTCTCCTCCACTCCCAGCTGCAGTTTCTCCATGGCTTCTTTTTTCCGTTACTCTTCTCCTTTGAAAACTTTTCCTCCCACCCTCTGGGATCCCTGGTTAGAGCCTAACCACATGATTCTTTATTCCAGACACAGCACACCCTGCCTCTTTGCGTTCTCCAAGCCTTGTCCTCCTGGCACATTCCTGGCTTCCCTTGGTGGCTGCTGTTCATTTTACTACATTTCAGGACTGAGGAAGAACTTAGCCTTCTCTTCAAATCCCAGAATCAATGTCTAAATAATTGTTTTTCCTCTTTTCACTAAAAGGATCATCTTCTTAGCCTTTTTTGTTGCTGTAAGAAAGTACTAGAGGCTTACATATTCATAAAGAAAGAGGTTTACTTAGCTCACAGTTATAGAAGTCCAAGCACATGGCACCTGCATCCACTTCCTTTCTGGCGAAGGCCTTGTGATAAAACAAATCAACAACAACAACAACAACAACAACAACAACAACAACAACAAAAACTGAAGAGAAGCCAGAGTGTGCTAGAGGGGCATAAGTACTAGTGAGTTAGCTTGAGGGCCAGGCTTGTTCTGCAACAACCTCACCAAAGAGAACTAAACTCATTCATTAACCCTCTCTTATGAAGGCAGATTTCTTATTATGCCTCCTAGCAGCCCTACCACCTCTCAATGCTGTTCCACTGAAGCCAAGAATCAACTTGAGTTTGGGTGGGGATAAACCATATCTGAAGCCACAGGACTCCTCCAGTGGAGTCCTTCCTTCAGCCATCAGCTCCTAGCTCCCTCACCTCTCATTTATCCCCTCACCACTAAAGGTTCCTACCCAGGCACAGTGGCCCCTTTCTATCCCAGCTTTAGTACCACCTGGTATCTCTGGTGTCAATATGCATAGCCATAGACCAGGGTGGCAAACCTTTAATGCATTCAATGGTGCACACAGCCTGCTGCGGCATACACACCATAGGTTTGCCTGCACTGCCCTAGACTCACTGTCCTTGGTAGGGGCGGAATCCTAGGCACTGCTATCACTCCAAACTCATTACACTCTTCTGGAATAACCTCTCTGTGGCTACCACTCCATCTCCTTTTACCCCTCACTCTGCCATGCCAAGCCTAACTAGTCTCTCTCCTCCTAGAAAGGAAGATGGCTCACTACTCCCATGCCCTTCTGGCTTGCTAGCCTTTCACTACCTGATTCTCCTCCCCTGTACATTAAAGATATGTGGCACATCATGTTGACTGAACTTCCTACAAGACCCTTCAGTTCTGTTGTAATGCATTCTCTTGGCTTCCATCAATCATGTCCTTTTTTCACACACCTCCCCCTTAGAAATGTTTCCATTGGATAGGAAAGTCTAGGTTGGCAGCTTGTGTTTTTCTCATCATGTCTGGGCCCTGCTCCACATGGTTCTCTCTGTTCTTGGTTTTCTTCAGTTTAATAGTGATGTGCCTAGGTATGATTCTCTATTTATTTACATATCTTAAATTGGCAGAGCTTTTGGGGTTTCTAGGACTGTACTTTCCAATTATTCTGTAAAGAGCAGGTATTTCTTCTCAGGTGGACAATTCTTAAGAATTTGCAAAGATTCAAGTTAATATTTTTCCACATGTTTTACAGCCTTCTTCTTCCTCCTCTTTTCTTTCTGCTGTTTCAACTTTTCTGCTATATATCAGACTGAAATTGATTCATAAGTATCTAGATCTTGTTTGTTTAAATCCCTTTATCAATCCTTTTCCTTCAATGTTAGCTATAGAATTTTTACATATCTCCATTCTATGTATGTGGGAATCATTAAGTGCCTAAGAGAAAAGAATGAGCCAGAGAAAGCCAGGATTTTCCTTTTCTTTCTTTTCACAAGTTTCTACATAGACCACAACTAAATGGAGTGAAAGAGTCAGGGAGGAAGAACGCCAGCATACGAAGATTGTAGAACCATGGGTAACAGGACAATAAGTACTCATTTAATGTGTGATAAAGTCAGGATCAAGAAGCTAAGTGACTGTTTCAGTAATGTAGTAACCTGAGCCAATATGCAGTTAGGAACAAAGCCTGGGATGATGAACCCTCAGACCAATTCCATTGTTTCCACGCTAGGATAGACCCAATTGGAAATGAGCCCTTCAACAGATGGGACCTACTGGGATATTGGGAAGTACATTTACTTCACTCAATACATTTGCTTAAAGTTTTGGAGCACTGCTGTTACTGAGCAATGAACTTAGCTACAACTCAGGCTCTTGGGTACAATGAAGGAAAAATTGCCAAGGGTACACCCAGTGGCAAGTGAAAAGCAGCAACATTTATTGAAGATTGAGGGCTGGCCAAATAGCTCAGTGGATTAAAGTGCCTGTAACAGGCACAGGGGCCAGGGGTTTGATCCCCGTACCAATGCTGTCCCCGGGTTGCGCTGAGACAGTAATTAAGACTGGATGAGGTGGCATGCACCAAACAGGTGGATCACTATGAGTCCAATCTAGTAGTGAGACCCTGAACACCCTGCAGACCCTTCCCTAACACACACACACACACACACACACACACACACACACACACACTTATTGAAGATCATGGAAAGCTGTATTCAAGGAAAGTCCATGTCAGCAAAAGATATGGCACAGACAGACTAGTGCTGGGTGATAGGAAAGCAAAGACACTGCACAAAGATCACAGCACACAGCAGAAACCCCAGATAAATCAGGTTTTCAGAATTTAAAGGACATGTTCTTTAGTCCCTCTATTGGTATGATTGACAGGACATTGAGTCATGGGCTGTCAACATGCATTGCCTATTCCAGAATTCACTCTGATCTCATTACGTGCATGACATGTAAAGCCTGTTCGTGAACATTTAATAAGGTTGGAATAGAGTGAAGATATCTGACAGACTGGGAGATCCAGTATTCATGCGCTCTCTCTGAGAGGATCAGAGACTTACTTGGTTTTTATCATGTATGCCTCTCTTTGGACAGTAGAAGAATGGCCCTGGAATGCTGTTTATAATTAAATGGGTAGGGGACTGGAGATACACTCAGTGCCTGCCTGTCAAGCATGAGGCCTTGAGTTCAATTCCCAGTAAAAAAGAAAAAGAAAAAAATTAAGTGGGTGGAAGCCAGTTATTGTAGCATATGTCTATAATCCCAACACTTGGGAGGCTGAGGCAAGAGGATAGCCACAAGTGTGAGGCCAGCCTGAACTACAGATTGAGGCCGTGTCTCAAAAGCAAGCGAGGAAGGAAGGTATTAAGAAAGAAAGAAGAAAGAGACAAAATGGTGGAAGGGAATGTCTTCCATAGTTCCATTACTTCTAACTGCACTATTACCAGTTGCAGTCCAACAAAAAGTTCTTGCACTGTTACAGCAAGGGCTACAGCTCACAGCAAGGGCTACAGCACCCAACGTTTGGAGGCAAGCATACAGCTTTATTGACACTACGATCCTGACCGGGATAGCTCCCAAAGAGTCAGGCCCCAAATTCTCTGTGTGAGGAAACTTTTATAGGGCTTATAAGTTAACCAGAAGTACAGAAGTGAGCTCTTACTGTTAGTGGATTGGACAGAAAGTTACACTGAGTTTCTCTTCCTTTGCATATCGCAGGACAAGCTAGTGATACATGATGGGTCAAAGGTTACATTCCTGGTTCACCTATTTTACATACAGTGGGAAGAAGGTTGCACCATTCTGGGACACAGAAACTTATGGGAGGACAAAGGGCTTACTGAAGGGCAGGGGCTCCTGACTGGGAGCAAGTGTTTCATTCTGCTTTAGTACCTCTTGCTACAGCTTGAGTTTAGATGTCCCCCCAAAGCTTCATTCAGACATCCATGAGGCTTTTTCAGAAGTGGCTGGATCTAGAGTATATGTATGACTCTGTGGAGGACTTGGTTCCCTGCCCTTAACTTGGGCATCTTTGTGTCTAGTATTAAGGTTATTTGTGCTTCCTCATGGGTCATGAAATCACTTGGAGGGCTTTTTTTTTTTTTCCACAGGTTTTAGTAAATTTCTTTCTTTTTCTGATCTCCTCTTGTCCTTGGGCTTTCAGCTATCAGAGTTGTTGATTCTGGATAACTCAACAACAAAAACAAAAACACACAAAAAACAGAGGTACAATGTCTTCCTGCACAGGAAGAGAAACATTGGTCTATTTAAACTTCCTGCCAGTGTTTCCCCACTCACAGGCCTGCAGCAGGCAGCCAAACAGACAAGCTGACTCACTTCTGGGTCCCAAAGCCTGCCCGCACAGAACTGCTGCTTCTTGGAGTAGTTTGCTGATACTTGTTTGCTCTCTTTGTACTTGTTTTGCTTTTGTTGTGATAACTGTGGTTATATGTTCATGCCATTGTCTGAAAGCATGTGTAACCTGTATGTGCTGATCGAATTCCTGCAGAGCCTGACTTTGAGATTCTGTCACTAGGTGTATATATATTCTATTGTTTGATCTAGCAAACTGAGTTTTCTCTAGTGATGGGTGTTGTTCACTGTTTAATTGGCTAAGGGATATCCAGCCAGTAAGGCATCCCACTTCTCGGATTTTCAACCAGAAGATGAATTGTGTTTATAGGGAGAATCCAGTCAATCCTGAGGAAGTAACACTGGTGGTTACTTATGGCTGGAGACAACCTGTCCCAAGAAATCTGTCATTGCCAGGTTAAATGCCTGGAGGAGCTTATTAACAAGTTAAGCCTGAAAAGCTCAGACTCACAGGAGAGGCCTTGTCAAGTCCCCACTAGGGGGAACTGACCCAGGGACAGGTCAGATAGAACCCTAGACCCTAATTTTTATTCCTCTTATCTATAGTTCTTATCCAAGTTCTTGCTCAGATGTCTTCTTAACCATTGGGATGGTTTCACACTAAGACCCTTCAAAGAGATGATCTCCTGGTCAGCCTAGACCCCAAGGAGCAACCAAGACCACTAGGACAGGCATGACTGAAGCAAACAGTGACGTCTTTATTGCAGGCTGCATGCAACCTGCTCAAGGGCAAGAAGGCTCTTGACCATAAACAAAGAAAGAGAGTGAGCTATATACACTAGCCTAAGTTATGGGAGTGGGAAGCTCACTGAGGAAAATGGCAAATTTTAAGTTTCTCAGGGGTCATGAGTAGGTCTGGTGCTTCTTTGGGATGGGGAGGATACAGGATGACAGTGGTGTTCTGCTGATTTTTACAGTGTGCCAGTCTGTAGATTTACAAGGTTTCCCTAAAGCCTGAGAACCAGGCCTGGGAGCTATCCTGATAAACAGACTTACTTTTGTTTCTCAGGTTGAGTGAAGCAGACTTTCTTGTTGGAACAGACTGGCCTGTTGAAGTTTCTCCTCTTCAGGTTGGGAGGGCTTAGCTGTGAGGACCTAACACTAGTATTTCTGTGTAATAACAAGTGGCTTCTGTATCTCTCCACTTGGAGAAAATGAGATGTGACCACCCCTTAGCAGCCCAAAGTATAATGTCATATTACAGTTATATCTTTTTTTTAATTTTATTTTTTAAAGAGAATTTAAAAATAGTGAAAAAAAACATTAGAAATTATACAAAATTTTACTAAGCAAAATTACAGGAATCCAACAGGCTGTTGTATTGCATATTGCTGTCTTCAAATTAGTTGCTCAGATGACCAGATATAAACATGCAAAATGGGTTAAAAATTATAAAAACTTAAAAGGGAGAGAGAGAAAAAAAAAGCATTAATTGTTTCTTTCAATAGACCAGCACAAATCAGCAGTACAATGACTCACGCTATCCTGTGTATATACATACATATTTCTTTTTCCCTTTCTTCTTTCTTTTCTCCTTTCCCTCATTCCAATTGTTCCTTCCCTTTGAACAGTTTCTTTCCCTTTCACAATATCTATTGTTAATTTTTCAAATTTTATTTACTCTTTCAGGTTCTTATACCAGGGAGACAATACGATGTTTACACACATGGGTCTTACAATTATGGTCAAAATGGTGAGAGGTGTGTTATAGTTAAGCCTGAGCCTTCATGGCCCCTACCAGAGGGTTGATCTGTGCCCAAAAAGCCATGTCTCTCAGTCGCTCAAGCTACATAGGACTCCCTCTGGTCAGCTCCTCCTTTTCATAGCATAGGTCCTCAGCAACCTGCCCAATCGGGCCTCTCAGGAGATAAAGGCCTTCTCCTGAGTCCACTCCATGCTAGGTCTAGATCTACTTAACTTAAGGCTGAGTGAGTCATTTCTTTCCCTCCATTCAACTGTAAACACCACCTTAAGGTTTATCCATTGTCCTAGAGGAAGTACAAAATAAAAGCTCACAGTGCCTGAGGAGGCCAAACACCGACAGAGAGAGAGATGCAGTGGGAGACCCCTAGAGTCAGATAAGTCCGACCCTGTGTCTGACCCTTTAAATGCTGGAAGCCTGAGTTATCCAGTCTTCCTTTTTTCCCTTTCCCTCTTACCTGTTCCTGCTGCTACTGCTCGATGATCTTCAAAAAACATAGCTACTTACAAGACACTATGGTATGTATGCTTGGTAATTCTTTCCTCGTTCTAGGCTATAGTCCTCATTCTGGACTATTTTTGGCTCATTCAACTGTGACAGTCATCCTCTTAGACAGGCACCCAGGGCTGAGCCCTTGCCTGAGACCTGAGTCATGCTTCACATCTCTCTGATCAGCCTTCTGCCTTTTCACTTACTAAACTCATGGTCAAAGATATTTGGAGTACAAATAGTATGTGAAAGAATGCTTTAGAAAACAAAGCACTGAGAGGCACCAGGTGTCCTCCTAAGAGCACAGTCTAGAGAGCCGCAATGACCTTATGATACATGTGCCATGGTGATCTGTTTGTATCATTGAAATCTCTAAAAGGTTCACCATCGCTGGTCTAGAAGGAAGCAAACCATGCACTTGTAAAGGTTTTGGCACTAAGTCCTAAGTCGGATGTTGTGGCACATGCCCACCCAGGACTCTGGGAGTACTCTGGGAGGAAGATGGCAAGTTTGAGCCTAGCCTGAGCAACTTAGTGATTTAGCAAGATCTCAGCTGAAAAAAAAAAAAAAAAGCATATGCATGCTGGGGTTATAACTTAGCACCACGAAATAACAACAACACTTGAAGGTGTATGTTTGGACCTAAAATGGAAACATACACTGCAGGTAGTCCAAATTCAGAGGGAAGAGTGAGGGCTTCCTGTGGGAGTAGGTAGGAAATCCACCTGCCAGGAAGATGTGTGTGGGATCCTGCAAGACTGAAATGGACAAGTGAAAGTAACACAGGACAGGAAGGGAGCAAAATCATTAAGGACCCAGGGGACATAACAAAGTGGCAAACTCAGAACTGTCTCATTACAGAATGCACTTGGAGCCCAGAGCCGGCCTGAGTTGGTAGGGATACCTGGGAAACATTAGGGTCCCTGAATGGGATCATTGCCTCTCCAAGCAGAAAGGCTTTTGGAAAGGTGACACTCTAACCTTTAGCATTGAGTCACTGTCAACTAGGAGACTTCCAGAGGTCATTAGCAGCCCTGAGGCCACACTGCTGAGCTGTTGCCATGAGCTTGCGTGGTAGTTGATGGTGGGTACCATCCCGTATCATCCAAGAGGGATGCTGCCCTCTAGATACGGATGTGACTTGAAAGCACAGTGATGACCAGCAGTGAGGGCCAGACTGCTGCAGGAGACAAAAATGATAGCATTCCTTCTGGCTTTCTTTCCATGTTCCCACAACAAAGCCACAACCCCTGCACTACGATCTGAAATCAGGGAATAACCAAGCCCAAGGGAGTCCTCCTCAAGCTACCAAGACACATGGTCAGTTCTGGAGAAAGTGATGAGACTACTGAATCCACGGAGAGGGGACCACAGTTTTGCTGTCACCATAACACATCAGCCCTGAAGCTGATGAAAGTGTGCGGCCAGGGTAGGGTTTCCATTCAAATGGGCTTGGCAGGACAGCGCAGTGGGCACCTCAGAATACTCAGCATCTCCCTCTATATCTGATCTCTATTCTCTCACCTTTTCTCACTTGCATTCACAAAGCATGTCCTTCTTTTCTTTTCCCTTCTTGTCTCTTGAATACATGGAGGGTGCATAGAAGTGAGAGGTTAGAGTAGAGAATTATGTTCTAACATTCAGAGGCAAATTGCATTGGCAAGGAGCCATGGTTAAGAGCCAGGGACATTGGCCCTGGAAGGCTGAGCACTGCTCAGGCCACGCATGGACCCCCTGCCAGGACCTGTTCTGTTGGAGGGTCCAGAAGCCTCCACCTGTCGCTCACTGCTTTCCCGCTGCCCTAGCCCCAAGTCATACTCCTCAGAGGGTAGCTAACTCTCACTGCAACAAAGGTGACAGAGACATTGCTTTGCAGGCACAGCATAGGGCTGGGGAAGCCATCCCTTTCAGGGGACCCTGGGGCAGCTTTGTGCTCCACTTGCTCCTCACATTTCCTCCCCTACCCCGACCTTGTAAATGCAGGTTCCATAAAAATCTCAGCTTTGAAAGATTCTTAAATGCCAGAAGATTGATATTTTCTCTCCTACCTTCCCAGTGTTTGGCAGTTGGTGCCCTACTTCCTCCTCAGAGGAAGCCAGTGTCTCCAGATGCCCTGGTCTCTGGCAACCAGCATTCTCATTTCCACCTCCATGAATCTGACTGTTCCCTCTAGCTAATGCAAGTGAGATTGCTGTAGGCAGCTGAATTTGGTAGAAATATTATAGGCAATCAGATAGGGCCAGGCCCTCAAGGAGACAGCATGGAGGAGAAGATAGCTTGCAACTGTGAGAAAGATGGACACTCCTGCTGTGGGCTAGACCTAAAGCCCAAAGATGGAACAAATGTTTATCTCCATAAAGATAAGCATCCAGGAATGATCATCACCTTGAGGAAGCCAGGAAGAGTCACTAGTCCAACTACTACTGGCTACCAGATGAACTCCTGTTCTATATTCCTTGCTATGTGACTTGCTTCCCTATTTTGTTCTGGATTTAATCAATTTTACCTAAGCAATTGTGCTTGTAACCTCACTGGTTGACCACAGTTGTGTCCCACCTCATGCCCACCGAAGCAAGTTCCCATGTTCTCTACCTTAGACCCACCTCACCACATGGTTTTATTCTATAAAAATACCCGGAAGAGACTGCTTCCTATATAACTTACTCAGGTCCCCCTCTGTCCCTCTCTTGGATAGAAACTTTCTTTCCCCAGTAAATATTCTGCTCTTAACTTCTATTTGTTCCTAAAATTCATTCTTCGGTTTTAGAGAAAGGAACTTGTCCCAGGTACCTTTCATTCCTCTATATGAAGATCACAGAGTATCTACCTCTTTGTGCCTGCCTGATTTTGTCACTGGGCAGGGTCTGGTGGTCCCCAAAGCTGAAATAAGGAATTTAACCCATTCTGTTAAAGTAAGTTTGCAGGTTCACTGATTCCCTATAAGGAAAAGAATTCTCAGGACCTGTCAGTAAAAGGGACAGGAGAGATAGAGGTATGCACAATATAGAACACTCTCAAAGAATGGAGTGTGGGTGCTCAGAGAAATGAGGTGTGATACAGTTGGGAACTGGGGGTCTTTTTCACTTGCTTGTTTTGAAACAGGGTCTCACTGTGGAGCCCAGACTGGCCTCATCCTCACTATGCAGCCCAGGTATTCTTGAACTCTCAGTGATCTTCCTGCCTCAGCCTATGGAGTGCTGGGATCCCAGGCATGCAGCACCATGCCCAGAAGATCTTTCATGGGTTTGGAGTTTTAGTCTCTTTTCTTTTTTCTCCTACTCCCCTTCAACTTCCCCCTCCTCCTTTGCCTGTTTTGTATTCTTAGTCTTCTCTATTTTGACCCCAAGTGAAAGACTTGCTTAAAGAATTACCATCTTTACCAAGCGTAAGATTAAGAAGCCCATTGTGCCCAGTCATCATAGAACAGAATAGTGACATTTGGATTCTGAATCCAAGGACCAGGCTTGCTCCTCAGGGAGCAAGGTTATGTGTTCACATGTTGTGCCCATCAGGGGACAGAGACTCCCCACCCCACTTTCTCTCTCCTTTTTATGCTCCCCACCCATGCTCACTGTCCTCTGAGGAATCTCAGCCCTCTTCTGAGCTTCCTTCTGTAGTCCACTCTCTTCTAAGAACTGTTAAGACAGGGCCAAGAAACAGAGATGCCAATCTATGTGGCCACTTATCTTCATGGAAAGAGGACAGAAAGAAAGTAGCTAGTAAGGCATATACAAACCACTGGTATAGATGTTTCAGTGGAAAGAAGAAAAAAAATCCTCAATCCTGAGGATGCTAACTTCCTTGAAGACAGGGATCTATGCAGAGCAGTAGGCCAGGACAAGGGCAACAGCCCATCTCCCTCACTGGGACACATGCAGCTCCAATACCTAGAGCCGGGAAGTCTTCCTGCCCCTCATTTCCACATTACACCAGGTCTGCTCAAAGGATTTCACCTGAAGGGCAGACCCAGGCACCGACAGATCACCCCCAGGAGGTTTCCAGTTTCTGCTTATAGTTTTGGGGTACGATATGTTGTGAAAGTATCCAATCTCCTTGGCCCAGCTGTAATATAGAACTGGAGCACAGTCTCAGCCAGAGAGAAATGGGAAAGAATGGCAAATATATCCTAGAATAACTCGCAATGATGATTTCTGAAGGTCAGCAGAGTCTAGATGTGTGTTGTTCTACTTGTCTATCATTGTGGAACAAGCTAATCTCAAATTTACTGACTGAAAACAAAAATCAGATGTAGGTAGAGCTCTGATGGGAGATGTGTCTAGCTCAGGGGGGCATGGGCAGAGATGGGTACCTGGTGGCCCCAACACTGCTGTCTCTGCTATTTCAGTGAGGATAGTCCCCCCAGGTTGGCCTCAATCGGACTGTTACCTGAAACACATACACATGGCCTTTCATAAGGCTCTGGGCTCCACAACAGGAGTGTTCCTGTGACCAAGGTAGGCAGCCATAGTCTTTTTTACAACTGAGCTTTAGACACAACCTAGTGTCATCTCTCACTTGCTCTGTGGGTTGAAATAGACACAAGTTACTCGGTTTCAAAGATAGGGAACACAAACCCTGCCTTCTAATGAGAGGAGCAGCAAGAGCCAAGTTTCAAAAGCTACCATGTGCATGTATGTCCACCTGAGTGTGTGGTGACTCACCGAACTTGTACATGCAGACAACTGAGAGCCCCCAGACTGTGTCACACCCAGACTGTGATGGGGAGCAAGCAGAAATGCCATCTTCATGAGTATTGGAGGCTTCCTGGATAAGGCTGGCATGCAGCCAGTGCTGAGGACAGAATCTACACTGAGATGCAGATGCAGGTGGTTGTGGAGCAGTAGGAGCCTGTGAGCAGACACAGAAGTAATTGTGTACTGACAACGTGGACCCTGACAGGTGGCCTCAGGAACAGAGGGCCTGGAAGGTCACATCAGAAAAGATGGGGGCAGGGTGGAGTAGGCAAGCATGGTTTAAAGATATCCCCAGAGGACGGTGCCAGAGGACGGTGTAAAATAGCTGCGGAAATGGGAGGGACTTGTCTGTCAATCATGAGGATGGTGTAAGATGGAGACCTGTGGTTGCCTGAGGGAAGATCTCTATAGCAGGAACTTGGGCTGAATAAAGAGAAAAAGAGTAAAAGCACACCAAACTCGTGCATGAGTGTAGCTTTCCCAAATGCTGGGCTGGGGATTGAACTCAGGCCCTTGTGCTTGCCAGCCAAGTGCTTATTTCTACTGAGCTATCTCCCCAACTCCCTGTCAGCTCTTTTTATGCAGTGCACATTCTTGTGGGAGCTCCTGGGAAGTTCTATATATGGGGTCCTTGAGTTATCCTGGGATCTTGTGATTGACAAGTCCCTCCCATTTCCGCATCCAGCATTATCATGCGGTATCACTGGGAGCTAAGGTGGAGCGATGGCTTGTCTTCTGAGTACGGTAAGAGGTGAGATTATTTGCTGAAATTTAGAAACCACTGATGATTGTAGGAATTCTGGAAGCTGAAGCAGGCAAGTTAGAGGCCAGCTGGGATAATTTAGGAAGTCTCTGTCTTAAAGTGGGTGGAAAGGGGGCTGGGAATGTAGTAGCACTGGGCTTAGAATTTGGAAGGTCCTAGGTTCTACCCTCAGGACTTGGGGTGGAGGGCACTGATAAGTATGCTAGACATTTTATGAGAATTCTGTGAAAATACAAAATATGCTTTTTGAACTTCACTCTGTAGGCAAATGTTACCCAAGCTATTGTTCTAAAAAATAATAGTACTCCTCAATTTTATTTTAATGCATTTCAAAATGATTACAAAAATATGGCTATAGTAGAAAATTTGAAAAATATGAAAACATAGAAGAAATGAAAGTCACCTATAGACTCTATAGTCACCCACAGTGTACTGCTAGGGGCTGGTTTTATGTCCATGCAGTCAACCTCTTATACAGCTACAATTCTGTTTTACAACACAAAATACAAGTATCTTACACACTTGAGATACTATGCAGCTTTGCTTCAAGCCCAACTTTAAAGGCTATGGGCCATCCAAGATGTTGAGATCGTAACTTATTTAGCCCGTCCACTGTTTTGGAACACTTAAGATGCTCCTGATTATTTTCCTGATACATATATATCATACATACATGGATACATACATTCAGCCAGAGATATAGCTCAGTGGCACAGTACCTGACAAGTGTGAGGTCCTGAGTTCAACTCCTGGTAACCCCCATAATTTAAATGGATAAATAAATAGACCATACATATATGTTTAGATGTCTGCATGTATGCGATAGAGGTATGTATGCAGCCTCATGCACTAATCTCTGCCTCTCAGTATTTTTTCCCTAGGAGAAATAACTGGGTCAGAGCACGTTTTAGTAGAGCATATTAATTCCATGGAATGAGATTCACTGTGGCATATTTATACATGTATCTCCACTCCCATCACATCCACATCATTACCATCTCTTCTCCTTCTCCCTGATCCCCTTACTCTAAATAGTGACACTTCACCTTTCAAGATTTGGTCAAGTTACTTTGCAAAAACAGCGCGCTAATTTTTACCCTCCGTGCATACTAGGTGGCTGGGGCCCCTCCTTGGCATTACCAAAGCAGTACATAGCAAAGCTGCTTCTTTTGGTAACCGCATGTTGGGACTTGGACTTAAAACCTGACGTCACGTTAAAAACAAAACAACACAAAATTAGCAGTCAGAAACAGAATCTCTCTACAACTCTCCGTGACGTCCACGTCCTAGGGGGAGGGTGGCGATTAGAGGAAACTGCAAGGTGCCTTTCAGTGCCAGAGGTTCTGGTATTTTCACCGTGACCCCTGGCAGGCAGAAGACTGGGTCAGGATTTTGTGACAGGGGCTTTATTCGGCGGAAATAGGGAGCGAGTAAAGCTGCCGGGGGGCTGCGGCGGCCGCCCACTATGGCCCCCACCGCGCGCGCACGGCTCCGCGCACACCCCTGCGCGCGCACGAGGGACACTAGAGAGCGCGCGCCCGGGCCGCCCGGAGGGGCGAGGGAGCCGGGAGGGAACGCTGAGGGCGGGGGCGTCGCGGGCCGCCCAGCCCAGCCCAGCCCGGGCCAGCCCAGCCCCCTGCGCGCTCCGTCAAGTTTGTGCGCGCTCTCCGCCGGCTCGGCTCTCGGTTACCTGAGCCGGCGACCACGTCACTGCCACATCATCTGGGCTTTTATATTGCGAGGAAACAGGAAAAGCGGCCGAAGGGCGTCGCGGGCGCGGGCCAATCGCGGGCGGCAGCGGCAGGCGGCGGGCCGCGCTCGGCGGTCTGCGGCGCGGGCCTGGGGGCCTCGGCGGCGGGAAGATGCTGCAGTCCCTGGCCGGCAGCTCGTGCGTGCGCCTGGTGGAGCGGCACCGCTCGGCCTGGTGCTTCGGCCTGCTGGTGCTCGGCTACCTGCTCTACCTGGTCTTCGGCGCCGTGGTCTTCTCCTCCGTGGAGCTGCCCTACGAGGACCTGCTGCGCCAGGAGCTGCGCAAGCTGAAGCGGCGCTTCCTGGAGGAGCACGAGTGCCTGTCCGAGCCGCAGCTCGAGCAGTTCCTGGGCCGGGTGCTGGAGGCCAGCAACTACGGCGTGTCGGTGCTCAGCAACGCCTCGGGCAACTGGAACTGGGACTTCACCTCGGCGCTCTTCTTCGCCAGCACCGTACTCTCCACCACAGGTACCACCGACCCCCTCCACCGGGCCCCCTCCCCTGTCGCGGACCTGGCCTCGAACCCCGCCCCTCCCCCTCCCTGGCGACCGCGGGTGCCGGAAACCGGCGAGGTGACCGCGGGCACCGCTTGGGTGTCTCCGCCTGCAACTCCTGAGGAGTGGTCTCGAGTGGTCGCACGGGCTGCGCCCGCTGGTTCCTCGTTCCGGACACCCTCAGCCAGGCCGTCCGAGAATCGGTGGCATGCTGGCCGGCCGCGGGGTGATGGAACGAGCCGCGGCTCCGGATGCACTCACCTTCTCCCGAATCCAGCCAGCGGGCCGAAACCGCAGAATCTAGTAATGCCACCTTCCCGGGTCACCTTCCAGACTGTGTCTTTGAGCGTGCATAGATATTTCGCTCTTTTGTACCTTGAAGGCGGTTTGGGAACCGCTCAGTGACAGCGCTCTGTGACCCCTGAGCCCGCAGAACGTGCAGGTTCCTTTTTATAATAGGTGGGGGTGAGCGGCGTCCGAATGCCTGCGATCCGTCAAAATGGGGCACCTTGATTCAGCAGTTACTGTATTTCAAGTTCAGGTATGCAGGGCTAGCGGTCAACTTTGGAGTGCCACCTCCCGCAGAACGCTCTGAACCCCACGGCGTCCTCAGGTGCAAGGAAATCAGATCGAGGCTTGGGTGCCCGCACCGTGGTGGATTAGATCAAAGAAGACCGAACTTTCCCACCCGTGTCTAATTTAGGTGAACAGGCTTGGGTAGAGAGATTAACAGGTGTTCAGACACAGAAAGAATCTCTAAAGATGTTACTCGCAGTCCCTTTCTTTTATTCAGGAGACACAGGGCTCTGAAGCAATCCATTCTGGCTTGCGCAAGGTCACTTCCTAGTTAGCAGACAAGTCTGGGAAACTGGGTCGTGTGATTTCCCTGCCAGGTACACTTTGTAACCGGCTCTCCACCAACACAGGTGAATCAACCACCCGTGTGACTGTTTTGTGCCTCCCCACACCCTTGCACCTCCCAGGCTTTATTTGTTCATCTCCTTGAGCCATAGTCACTGGATTGCCCTGGCTGTTGTCCCACCGTGAGTAATAGCAGATCACACAAAAGGTTGGGGTGAATTACTAAACTGATGCAAATTTATCCTGAAACAAAGAGAAGTAGAATTCAGGCCTGTATTTTGATCTTTACAAAACTGTATGAAATGTAACCCTAAACAAGACAAACCTGTTATCTCACTTTCACCTGCTCCCTGGCCATCCTGACTCTAGTTTTTATTTCAGCCAGTACTGCCTCCGCTTGTGCGGCTAGTTCTGTTCTTCTCATTAGCTGGCAGTCGTCTTGCGTTCCTTTTCAGATTATGTTTATGCTAAAGTCTGGATCATTTTTTTCTTCAGAGAAGTATTTCCACTGGGCTAGAGCTGGACCACAGGTCTGGGGAAACATTTTGGGGAATGGTGATTGCTCTCACGATTGATTGTTAGAAGTCAAGCCAGGAATGAGAACAGAACGGTGTCATGAGGAAAAGAACATGTTAGCTTTTTCGAGGTGGGGTTTACTCTCAAAGTCCTATGTACTTAATTCAATGTCAAGCTAGTTTATCCAAGAATTGAGCCACCCCTTAATTAGGAAAAATATAGTTCCTTTTAGAAGGGTGGTAGGGATGGACGTTTTATTATTGGTATTCAGATTGCATTGTAGTTCCTAAGAAAGTCTGGATTCATGCGAAACAAGGGTTCATTTAGGAAATCAGTGCAAAGGGCACTTAGGGATAAGCCTAATGAAAAGGTGCTTCTTGGTTTGTGAAACCAGAAGATCAATGAACTCCTGTTAGGAATAAAAAACATTCTGAATCAAAGGCACGCTTCTGTTGGTATTGCACTGAGCCATTATTAGGAACATTTGGTATCCCTCGTGGCTTCAAAACTGATTTTGTGGCAGAAGTGCAGACAATTTTTAGATTAAAGCTGGGATAGTTCATTCCTAGGAAAATAGTTTCTGGACTGTACAACTCTAATCAAAGTTGCTCTTCTTTCAGGTAGATACTAGTCGTGTGGTCTTTTTAACTTTTCTAGCTATGTTAACTGCAGTCACGAGTTCATTGGTAGTCAGCTGGTGCAGTCACTCCATGGCCTGCTGGAACACCAATGACGGGCGCCGCATACATGCTTTTCTTGACAGTCATCCTTGTAATAACAGGTCTATGAGAGCATTTGTGGCAGACTCTTAGCCTAAAAAGTCCAAGTTTCCATTTCTGGAAGGAACAGTAGTCTTCGTGATCTTTTTGGAAGAAGCCCTAGGTTGGTTGGTGAAGGAATGGTCTTTTCATTCTTTACTTGCCAGTAACTCCCAATTCTTTCTAAGAAACGATTGAATATCTCTTTTACTTCCATTTATAGGTAGAGAGTAAGCTTTTTTGCCTCTCCCATTATGGGGCACAGGGCTGAGTCACCAATAATAAAAGACTGGCTGACAAAAGCAAAGCAGACACATTTTTATTTAGTATGAGTTTTATATGACACAGGAGCCTTCAGTGGATAAGGACATTCCTTTCGTCTGAGTGTTACATGGATTCCTGGAAGGAAAGGCAGAGAACAACGTATGGCCTCTTTGAGGGAAGAGCAGTGAGGAGGAGGGCATAAGAAAGGCTTTCTCGCTTCTGTGGTGTTCTTAAAGGTCATGGTGTCATATTTGGAGTAGCTAGCCTGTCCTGATCTCCATCACCCTTGATTCAAGATAGACATAGTGGCCCTCACATGGGAATCACGTGAGAATGGAGACGAGTGGACGGAGGGAAACACAGTAGAACAGTAGAAGGAGGAAATGGTAGTTCCCGTGTAGCATTTATATTGTGGCTTCCCCTCAACCAAGAACTAAGTGACACTTGAGGAATAAGAGTAATTTTACTAATGTTATCTTAAGGAGCTGTCTACAGCTTTGAGTCTAGTCATTCGTTCTTTTTTTTTTTAACATTTTATTTTTTTTTTCTTTTCAAAGTTTTATTGATAAACATATAGCAATGAGACAGTTTCAAATCAAATCGAAAGTACAGTTTCAACAAATAATACACTGCATATATTCTTCTTAGTGGTTAATTGCTGTACAAGATGCAGACTTGTGATCCTACTTACAAACACCATTAGAAAAAATCATTCTATTCATTATAGTCATTCATTCTTGAGGACCAGGTGTGAGGTTTCCTGTGAGTTTGTCTCCTTTATACCTCCATGCAAGGTTATAGCATGGTCATGGATGTCTGATAAAGGCAGTGTTTGAATCATATGAGATACATAAGTTAGTGCCACATTTTGCTACTTTGTGGATGTGGGATGTAAGACATCTTCCTGATTCCTCTGTTTTCATCATGTGCAGCCAGGGCACCTTTCTTCAGGGGGGCTGCCTTCTTCCTGTTTGATAAGAGATGTATAGAAACCCTTAAAGTGTCAAGGAAAGGAGCTTGTTGGGGGTTGTTTGTGGTGGTCTTTGACTTAGTCTAGTCAGGAGCTACTGAAACACTGGTAGTTTGTTTCAAAAAGAGAAAGTAGAAAAAGCAATATGTGTGTGCTGGACTGATGGTGACTTTGCAGTGGTTGCTAAGAAGAGGAAAGTGCTATTGCCACCAACATGTCTATGTTTATGGAGCTTTTAGAATGGCAACATCAGCTGCCGGGCCGGATTCGGCCACCACCTCTCTATTGTGTGACCTGAGCTACAATTATTTTTATATTTTCAAATGACTGAGGGGGAAATCGCGTATTCTGACACGTTCAAGTTTTATGACAGTCAGATTTCATGGTCCACAAGATGGTTTTTGGCCTAAAGCCATTTGTGTGTCATTTATAGTTGCTTTGTGAGTGGAAGAGCTGCATACACTAGCTGTGACGGAGACTAATATGGTCACAAATCTTAAAATCTTTATTTCTGAATCGTGCTGAGGCCTGCTTTAGAACGGTGCTTAGAAGGAACACTGGGAGTAGTCTCTCGTGTTCCTGCTCCTTTGGCAAACTTCTCGTGAGATAGCTCAGCCTCAGACTTCCTTGTGTTGTTGCTTATGTGGGTACCATACTGGAATTCCTCCCCCCACGCTCCACTTCCAATAACTGGGTGGTTTTTAAAGGATGTCATTAATTTCCAGGCAAATCTATGATACTGCTTATAATTTTATCTGAAGTGCCAAAGCTAGTGTGGACATTGGGATTCCCCTCAAATGCACAATGACCATTATATTTGAACTAGAAATAACAGCAAAAATAAATTGGCAAAGTCTATCTGTGCCAAAAGAGAGCTCATGCTGAATATGTGCACTTTCTCCCCAGGCCTTTGGTCTCTATTCTGAGTATTTACATATCCTTCCATAAATTGAATTACTTGGTTTTTGAACCTACAGCAGACTAACAATACTGTTTTCAGCAAAAGTCATAGATGGTGAAAAGACAGCTGAAAAGCCACAAAATTAAAATGATACCATTTTTGTGTGTGTGGTTTGGTGGATTGAACCCACAGTCTTTACACTGAGCTACATTCCCAGCCCTTCTTTATGTTTCATTTTGAGACAGTCTTGCGAAGTGGCTAAATTGCTTAGGCAGAGCTTGAATTTGGAACTCTCCTGCCTCAGTCTCCCAGAGGGCTGGGATTATAGGTGTACACTAAAATGAAAGTTACAAGCATACCTCCTGGCCCCTTTTCCTGTGCAGACTGTCTGCACTCACACTGTTGTCCAGGTATGCAAGCAGCTGGTGAGGTACAGCTACCACCATCCTTGCCTCACAGGTGGAAGCAGATCCAGACTGGATGGCTTCTGCTTAAGTCACAGAGCTGGCCAGGACAATGCTTGGGCCTGACACCAGTGCATTTTACCTAAGGGCCCAAACTTTATGGTGTGCCTCGGTGCAAAATGTTGTGAGAAGCTGAATTCTATCCCAACGGTTACTATATTGGAGTTCTATTCTCAGTACCTTGCACTGTGGCTGTATTTGGAGAAAAAGACTTTATAAAGAGGAGATTCAATTGGGAGGTTAAAACAAAAGGATTGCAAATTGGAGCCCATCTGGCCAACATAGAGAGGCTGTGTCTCATAAATGTATATAACACATTAAAAAATAGGGCTAGAGATGTAGCTGAGTGTGAGAGCCCTGGGTTCAGTCCTAGTACCACCCCAACCCACACATGAAGGTGGCCACCTTCAGGTCTGAGAGAAGCCTCTGAAGAACTAAACTGTCAACACCTTGATCTTAGACCTCTAGCCTACAGCACAATAAGAAAACAAAGATTTGTACTGTGAGTGATCTGGTGTGTTGTTTCAGGGGCTCTAGCAAAGGAAGCAAGCGCTACTCAGTAAATTTTTTTAAAAGTGGTATGGAGAAAAAGGGCAGCTACTGGAGCTTAAGAAACAGAAAGTTTCAGCATTTTACTATTGCAAGAACACGTCTCATCCCCTGGACTTGAGTAGCACAGAACCTAATATAAGTGTTGATATTCTGGAATCATTAGCAGTACTGTGGTAAGGGAGAGGAAGCGATTATAGAAGCATTTGCACCCAGCTGTGGGCAAGGCGAGCAGAGACTTAGTGTTTGCACGCGTGAGCCCTCCTTGCCTACTTTATACAGCACCAGTTCTTTATTACTTTGAAGAATTTGGATTTTCCTGTTAAACCACACGTTTCCTGTTCTCCCCGTTTTACAGCACAGGAACACAATACTGGTATTTTTGATAGCAAGGCTTGGAAACACACCATGCCTTTGCTTTTCATGCGTAAGTGTAAGTTTTGAGGATTGAATCTTTCCTTGTGCCATGAACCGCGCAGGAATTCTGAAGGGCAGAGCATATTTGCTCTCTACCCCGAGGTGTGTGGGCACGTTCTGTGGTCCACAGAGAAGAGGAGCCATCTACGGTCAGCTGGTGCAATCTCAGAGGCGCTGCCTTACTGCAGGGCTCGTCCAGGGACTGGTGCGCCATCAACACGGAGGGCTGGCTTCGGCACACTCTCAGGCATGCTGGGCTGGGTTTCCTTTTCAAGGCACACTCGTAGGTGCCAGTTAGAGCTAAATCTGTGGAATTTGGACATGCTGAACTCCCTGAGCGGTGTGTGCTCTCATGGGTTCCCAAGTAAGGAGATAAAGGTCGCTGCTTTCCTAGGAAGCTTGCGGCTTTTGAAGTGTTTTCTTGTCTCTCACGACCCTTCCCTCTCTTGGACTCTGTGGCTCTTTCTTTGTCTGCTTTGGGTGGACCCTTGGTCTGTGCATGGTCCTCAGAGTTGGTGGCCTCTTTCAACAGCATTTTCAGAGCTGACCCCTGAACGCCCGCAGGTAAGGGGCTGTCCTGAGGCGTGCCGTCTGTGATTTGTTTCCTGATCTTGATTCAGACCAACAAGCTTGTGTTTTATATTCTAGTGATGTTCATATTCATTCTTTAATTTGCAAAATAAACTCAATTGTTACAGTGATGAGATTAATTGGCTTATGTTAGACATCAGCAGTGATTTTTAATTTGCTACTGTCTGCTTGATCTCTTTCTCCATTAGCTGTTCAAGAGGGGTTGATTTGCTTGTGCAAAAAAGCCTGCCCTTGAGGGCTCTGTGAAGGGTCAGTAGTGCAGGAAGGACTCTGGGGGAAGGCTCCCGGGGCTCCCAGTGACCAGGCACTGCTGGCAGGTAGAGTGAGAGGAAACAGAAAGACAGTGAAGGTCTCTGGGGTCTGCGTGCACTGTTGGGATGAGGATCAGAAGCTTCTGCTGCTGCACTCTGCCCTCATTATGCTCGGGTGGGCTCAGGACCCCAGCTCAGCCGCTTGCCCAGGCCCACACCTTCCCTTGCGGTCTACTGTTTGGCCTGCAGTGTGGCCAGCAGGGGGTTGTTAGTGCTAATGAGTGAGGAGGGAAGGTGTCAGGAGAAGCCCTATCTCTCAGGAGAGAGACTCCCCAAGGACAGGCTAAGCCAGGTGTGAACAGCACCGAGGCCCCTCCCCACTTCCTATTCATTTTCCCAAGTGTCTAGCCTTTGCCTACAGTTCCCTGTAACATCTTTCATGCCATGGAATGTGGAAATGTTTCATCCTTCTATTAAGTGCTTGTCACCTCTTACTGAGGCTCCTTGCTGTAATCTGACCCCCCCAACACACACACACACACACACACACACACACACACACGACTGTCCTGGAGGAGGAACTGAATGAGCCTCATTTAGCATCCTTGGCACCCACTGGATGTTCAAAAGGGCAGCCCAAGAGCATTTCTTCCCTCATCTGGCTGCCTCCTTTTTGTAACATGAACATAGTCCTAAAGATGTTATTTTATCAGTTCATTGACTTGCTGAGAGAACAGAGGCCCAAATTACTGAAGACTCGAAGTAGGTCATAAGAAAGAGTGACATGTGTTCCATGCACTGAGGCATAGCCCTGCCATCCGAAGAGGCGAGCAGGCTCCCTCCTATGTTCCCACTTAGCACTTGGGGATATGGCAGTGTATGAAAGAGATGACACCTGCCCCTGGATGTAGCAGTCTGCTGGGCTGTAGGGGAGGCACGAGCAGAGAGCAGGCGGAGCGCCTGGTATATAAGGTGCGGTTTGTATGCAGGGACAGGTGCTGGGGAGAGGGACATTAGCACCTGGGATTGCAACAGGCTCTCCTGGCCTCCTGAGAGTGGCACATGTGGACCTCTTCAACACACTTATCTTAGAAGGGGAGCCCAAATTGGCGGCATAGGCAGAAAGCCACTGTCGAGGGACTGAGCAAGAACATAGTGGGACCAGGAGGGCAGAGAGCGCTGCAGAGCAGGGCCCTTCCTCTGAGCTCTGAACAAGGAGGAGAGCGCTGGCAGGTGCCTGAGGGTGGGGGTGAATGAGGAGGGGCAAAGCCCTGGGTGGTTCAGAGTGGCGAGGGCAGTGGCTGTGAGGTGTGGTCAGGTGTGAGCTGACAGGCTGAGGGGTTGGATGGGAGGTATAGGAAGGCGAATATTCAAGAGAGGCCCCAAGGCTCCTGGCCCGAGCCCCTGCAGGGGCAGTTCCCCTGTAGGCACAGGCTATGGATGGCAGGGCTGGTGGTGGGCCCTGGGCCTGCTGACCTTGGGGTTACAGCAGATGTGCTCTGCTCTGATGAGGTGCTGGGACGCCACGCTGGGAGCAGGGTGGCGGTGCAAGGTGCATCATCCACATCAGCTATCCACTACAGAGGCTGAAGGCTTTTGAGAGCTGTCAGAATTTAGCCTTAGAGGACAAATATGCAGCACAATAAGGAAATACAGTGAATGTTTAACTTAAACAAAACATGTTGTCACAGTAAAGAGCACACTATTAGCCCCTCTCCGAGTATTTCCTCACTTCAAACTCACTTATCCCTTCCCTCTTGCCATTTTCTGAAGTGGTTCTGGAGCAGCATTTTTCTTTTTTAAAATTTAAACATTTCCTGTGTTTTCAGATTACGTGTGAGTAGGAAAAAGGACTTTGACACTGAGAGTATGGGTGCTCTGGACCAAGCTGCTATTCGATGCATATGTTTCAATTTTTTTTTATTATGATCAGCATTTAATGGGAAATGAAAGCCTAATAATAGGGTTTTTTAAAGTATAGTTTTAAATATTTCAACTTTCATGCTAAGACAGGGCATCTAGACCATAATGCTGCTTTCTAATTTAATATCATAGAAGATTATGGGAAAACTTTTTTTAAAAAGGAGCAGAAGTATTTATTTTATATTTTGTAAATTTAACTCGAGGCTATTTAGCATTTGATCAAAGAATAACAAAAAATAAGTATCTTTAGCACATTCTTGAGCAATAGCTAATAAGTTAGTTTGGAGTGAATGTAGGTGGTTTCTGTTTTTAGAAAGGCAAGTACAGGTTTTCTTTCTTTCTTTTTTTTTCTTTTTTCATGTACAAGATCCGGACGCGCACCATGCAGCCGCTTCCAGCGGTTACGTTTGCAGTGCAGATGAAATTGTGTGGCTCTCAGGGAGACACCTTGGGGCGTTCACCTGCCTTTTGCTTTGCAGTTTGCAGGCTGATAGCCTGAAATGATCCGCTCTGTGTGCATTTGATCCCCTCTCATCCTTACCTAAGCTTTTCTCCAATACCCGTGTTGGTGTAGCCTCAGCTTTTGAGCTGTAGGAGAGAGTGGAATGTTTTTAATTAGAATTAGAAGGCTAGAATGTACTCGCAACTGCAATTCTTCAAGTGTTTGAACACCAGTTACCAAGGCACTCAATTATTTAAAGCCTGTGGTTGGGTGGATTGAGTTAATTAAAGAAGCCAGGAGGCTGCTCTGAGTGGGGCAGAGCAGAGGGGCTCACAGGGGAAGCCTAGCTGGTGAGGAGTCTCCTCTCCAGCCACCAGGGCCTGACACACTGCCCAGGAAGTCAGCCTGGTGCGGTCCCACAGAAGCCCCTTGCTGTGTGCTGTGGATGGTGAGGTGGCACCACCCCCCACAGCCCCGGAAGGGCGCTGCTGTGTGAGTGAGTGAGCTGTCACCCGCCAACGCGAAGCCACTGATGGTTACACATCAAGCCAGCAAAGACAGGAAGAAAGTCAGAAATGAACGTTTCACAACAAAGAAGGGAGGAAGAGACGAGAACAAATTTCAGGTCAGTGTGTGGAAGGGAAGCCGAGCCCATGCTGGTTCTTGGGCCGGATGCCCATGGCTCGTAGCAGGAACCTGCAGGAGGCCAAGCAGATACACCGGACTGGCCTAGCGAGACCTTCTCCTTGGCCTTTCACAATGACGATTTGTGTGTGGTGACTTGCTTCTCGCAGTGCCCTGGCTGAGTCATCCAGTTGAGTGGTGGTTGAGCACGTGTCTGCAGTCTCTTCTGCCACCTCTTATCCCCAACCAAGGGCCATTGCCCCTCACACACTGCTCCCTCCTGCTGTCACTCACTCAGAGAAGGGTGGTGTTAAATCACATTGGCACGAAGGAGGTCAGTGTGAAAGGGACGGGGAAATAAAAAGAAGTAAGGTGTACATCTAACCAGCTCCTCAGATGAATGTAATCACTATGTATTGCAAAAACAGGTACTAATAAAAAAGTCTAGGTTGCTGTTGTAAAAAGTGAGACTCATAGGTTATTCCTCGGGGAAGCATTTCTGCTCAACAGTGGTAACTGTTATTATTCACTTTTCTGTTGTTGGGATGAAATACCAGATGCCCGCACATTGAAGGAGGAGTGGTTTAATGTGGCTTGTGGTTCAGGGCACTTAGTCCTGGTTGGCTGGCTCCAAGGCAGGTACATCATTGTGGACCAGCGTGGCAGATGAAAGCTGCTCATCCCATGACATCAGGAGGCAGGGAAGAAGGGAGGACCAGGGAGGGAGGTTCCCCTGCCACAGGCACAGCCCCAGTGACCTGCGTCCTTCCACCTGGCCCCAGCTGACAGCACATTTAGCTAAGAACCCTTCAGTGAATCTGGCAACTGATGAGAATTGCCCCATGACCCAGCTACCTTCTAAAAGCCCACTTCCGAACACGTGAGACTTTTGGGGGACGCTCTAGATCTAAGCCCTAATAGTGACTTTACGTACACCAGATGAGTAAATGTTGCCATGGCTGGTGAGTCCTGAACAAGAGATCATGAGCACTGAACTGGAGATCAGGGCTGATGTCCTCTTCCAAAGTTCCTTGTCTGCCTCTGTTATGGCTTACTCCAGAGCAAGCAGGGGACAGATTATGTCCTCATCAGCCCTAACGTTCTGTGACCTTGTTCTTTAGAATGTTTCCGTTCTGTGGCCCTGCTCTGTTACCCACATGACTGGGTGCATGAGACAGTGCTGCACAGGGTGATCAGAAAGCCTAAACGCAGCTGGAGAGACTCAGAACAATAGGAGACTCAGCCGCAGAGAAAGGTGAGAGACCTCAGTGAGGAGTTGGTGGGTCCCCAGCCGTATCAGCGGGACTCAGGGGCAGTAACATGGATGGAAGGGGCCAGGCAGCATCACGGAGGTGGTGAGTGTAGGTCAATCAAACAGCGCAGTGCAGTTGTGTGGCATGGCTCAAGGGAAGAGGGCTGTTAGGACAGGGACATCTGCTGAGTGCAGACACCCAGAGGGAGATGAGCTGTCTGCAGGCAGTGACAGGTTGGCCTCAGAGACCACAATTGTCATGGGGCTACAGCAGTGGGAGCCACAGTGGTTCCTCCGTGGAGTCTTTTGTCATCCATGTCTGTGGGGACTTCTGCCGTCTGTGCCCTGGTCTTGCAGGCCTTGGTCATTCTTAGGGATTGCGGTGGGCTTTGTGCTTCTTTTCAAGGGCCCAAACCACAGCTTTGCTTTTCTCCCCTTCAAGTTTTTCTTCCTTCTAGGCTTGCTCACCCTTCTAGGCCTGCTCACAGTTCAGCTGTCAGCACGGAGTTTTGGTAGCTTCCCATGGCTAAAGCCATTGCCTCTTAGGAACTTTTTTTTTAGGACAGGGTGTACAGGGTCTCACTGCATAGATCGGACTCGTAGTGATCCTCCTGTTTACAGCCTCCCAAGTGCTGGGATTATAGGCGCGCACCACCATGCCTAGTCTCAGTTGCCCTCTCAGAGCACCCCAGGGGTGGGGCTGGTACAGCAGACCTGGGGATGGAACCACTGGTCCCTGTGTCTCAGCAGATGCTTTAATCCACTGAGCTATTTGGCCGGCCCTCTCTTAGAGACCTTTGTTAGGGGAGCAAATCTCCATCATCAGAGATGATGAGACTTGTTTCCTAAGTCTTGAGTTTTGGGGCTGCCTGCTAGGACTGCCTCTGAGGCCTTTCAAAGAGGGACCTTTATATATTTTATTTAATATATAAAGTTTTTCACTGTTTTGTTTCTTTTGGGGGCTGGAGATTTTAAACAAGGTGATAAGAAACACACATGACCTAAGAAGGAAATGCTGTACCTTGCTCATGGTTGGAGCCGGGGAGAACCACTTAGTCTTCAGTGTAAGGAACAGGTAGTTAGTGTACTTCTAGACTGCAAAGAAGCGGTTGGTCCATTTATTTCATTAATTATTAACTGGGTGCGAGTATTGTGAAGACAGGTGGTTGGTAATGATGGTGAATAAGATGAGGGGACAAGAAGAAGTAGACATCATAAGAACATTTGCATTTGGCTGCGGCTTTTCAGGTGTCCAGACTAACATTATTTCCTCGGGTTGCTAACATGGATAGCAAGACAGACGTTCATTATCCCCGCTGGGCCCCTGTGAAATGAGGCAGGAAAATATAGATGTTTCTTTTAATGTGAAGCAGTTGTTGGCAGCAGTTTGAGGACTCAAACCCACAAGGTCGGTCAAACAGGCTGATCACTTTTCCAGTCAGCGGAGCTTGATGGGCACCATGGTTTGATCTGGAGCACCCCCTAAAGCCTGTGTGTTGAAGGCATGGTGCCCAGCCTCTTGCGGTGGGCCTAGTGGGGGGTCTTCAGGTTTCTGATGGAGTAACCTTGGAGGGGGCTAGTGTAGGGGCCTTGCCTGGTCTCTTTTCTCCTTTTGCTTCCCAGCCGGGAGGCAAGCAGTTTGCTCTGCCACAGTTCCCGCCATAATTTGCTGCAACAGGGCCAACCCGCCAGGGAGTGACACTTTCCAAACTGTACCAAACGAAACCTTTCTTCTCCATAAGTTGATGATTTCAGGTATTTTTTAAAGTGGCAAGAAACCAGCTAACACGTGGCAGAGGCAAAGTAGAAGCAGGAGGCGAAGGAATGCTATCTCTACAGGTCACTGCAAATAGTGACTCTAGGAGGTGCTTACCAGGGAGGTGCCCGTCATGGGACCATGTGCGACACTTCCTTAGCATCATAAATGAGAAGTAGAAGGAAGCTAGGATCACCGCTCGGGAGCAGGCGGGTGCTGGGTGAGCTGCCCAGTTTGCCAGTGTGCCCTGCCGAGTGATAAGGGCATATTTACCCTACACTCAGTGAGGAGTGATATTTTGTTCTATGAGACAGTGTCCTGTTATATATGTGTAGCCCAGGCTGGGCTTGAACACACTAAAAAATTTGTAGCCTAGGTTTTGGCCTTGAACTCCCTGCATCCCCCTGCCTCAGCCTCCTGAGAGCTCGATTACTGGTGTGCACCACCACATGTGGCTGAGGAATGATGTTTGATTGTAAAACAAAAGCCATATGTAGTGTTTATTCAGGCTGCATGTATTTTGATTTTCTCCGTGAGCTAGTCTCAGCTCGGCATGAAGTAAAGGAATAAATGGCAGACTCGCCTTTGTACAGCAGAAACATGGAGGCTGCCCCCAAGGCTATCACATTTTGTTGCTTTTCATATTTTTGAATAGTTAACTGAAAAATGAAAGATTGAAGACAAGAGGATATCTATCACAACTGTTTATCTTTTATTTGATGTTGGGATATTTTGCATATGACTGGTGAATAACATATATAATCAAAGTGGTAAGATTTGCTTTTACTAAATAAAGCTCATCCATTTGTTTTCTGATTTTGTTTATTTGTTTGTCCTTGCATAAAGTACCCTTTGGCACTCGTGTGTGCCAGGCATGTTTTCAGGTGCTGAGAAGCGTCAAGAGAGCAATATAGACTAAAATTCCTGCCACGGAAAATATATTCTAGAAGAAAGGAATGATCATAATCACTTTTAAGTAGGTAAAATTAAAAAAAATTGTAAAGTAAGTGCTTAAGGAAATACAAAGTAGTAATGCAGGATGACATACCGTTTACATGGAGGGAAGGCTAGGTATTTCACAGAAGGTGACATAGGTGAGCTTCTCCATGTAGATGGTGTTTGCATCAAGATTTACAGTTGGTAAGTGAGCCAGCCACCTGCATGATTAAGGAAGGACCATCACAGGCAATGAGGCTGACTGGAAGGAGGCCCAGGAGAATGTCTGTCCTAGCGCTTCTGAAGCCACCGTAGGTCCCAGAGCAAGTGGAATTATTTCAGAAAGTTCCACCTGAGTCTCCAGAAAAAAGGAAAGGATGATGTTTTTTTCCACAACCATCCTAAGCTGGTAGCTTTGACAGATTTCTATAACAATGGACGAGTGAAGAAGACGCCAAGGTTACTGAGTGTGCATGCACATCTCACAGAAGTCACTCCACGCTGTGGCGCAGAGACTCTACCTTTAATAGTAGTTCAGCGAAGAACGATACATTTTAGGGAAGTGACAGGATTAAGACAAAGATGTTCCAGGCTGTGGAGTGCAGAGAGCTGTGGAAAGGTAAATTTATGGGAAAAGGCTGTTTGGAGATCCTGTGATCCCATGTCTGAGCTGAGAGGTAAGCACTGCACCAGAGTTCTGATCTAGTCGTTAGTCCAGAAGGGAAGGGGGAAGGTTGATTGATTGATTGATTGATTGATTGATTGATTGATTTGGAGGCAAGATTTCCCTATGTAGTTCAAGCTGGGCTTGTACGTACTGTGTACCTTGGGCTGGCCTCGAACCTCTTGCTTCAGCCTTCTGAGTGCCAGCCACCATGGTTGGCTTAGAAAGCCCTTTTGCATTTGTCTCTAGGTTTTTTTAGGCAACTTTGGAAGAAAAGAGCTCCACTAAATTCAGTTGTCTCCAGCTCAAGGATTGTGCATATTTTGGAGAGAAATTGGTTTCTGTGTGAGTTTTTACTGTTACACAATATTTGTGATACTAAACTTTCCAAGAGGAAAGTTTCATTTCTGCTCATGGTTTTGAGTATTTTGCTTTTTTATTTATTTAGTACAGGGTCTCACTACCCAGATCAGACTCGCAGTGATCCTCCAGTTTTCAGCCTCCCAAGCACTGGGATCACAGGCGCGCACCACCACGTCCAATCTAAGTCACTGTCTCAGCGCACCCAGGGGGCGGGGCCGGCAGAGACACTGTGATGGTTTTGAAAGTTCTAGACACATCCTGCCAAGCCCCGCCCTGCCCCACCCCGCCACACCTGCCACGCCATGCCCCAACCTCGGGGCGCACTGAGATGGCAATTGAGACTGGGTGTGGTGGCGCGCACCTGTAATCCCAGCTCTTGTGTCCCTGCTAACCTAAGACCTCCCACTAGGCCCCAATCCTTAAAGTCTGAGCTGTAGCAGTTTCTTTCCAAGCCTACACAACAAGAAATCTGCTGTCTGGCACAGTGGAGTGGCCAGAATGCTGCGCAGCCTGGGCAGCCTCTAGATTAAGAGCAGGTCCAACTCGGTCATCAAAGAAGCAAAAAACTCAGTCCACACAGTTCCTTCAAACTGATCAACCTTAATAGTTACAGTCTCTAAAAGATCAGAGATTCAGAGTGGCTGTGAGGGAGAAGAGTGCAGTTTGAACTCTAAATTTTGTATTTTGCATTCATTGTTTACTGTGCAAATTATAAAAATTAATGTTTGACTCAATGGCCTTAGCTGTGGAAAGATGAAGATACAGGGTTATCCCCACCAAAAGCACACCCTTACTGTCTTGTGCTGCATTTTTCTTGTTGTGTTGTTTATCCAAAGGGGACATTAGTAGGTTGCTTAAAATTATTAGTAATTAATTGTCAACTGGTAAACTGTAAAATGCTAGTAAAATTATTAATGAAATTCTGCTGTGAATGTCACTACTGTAAGCACACAGATCTTAAGTGGTCAAGCAAAGTGCATGCGTATTTGTTTTGAGGTGCCTAAAAGTGGGCCCAGCCCCTGGCCCTGTCTGAGGTTCTCTTGCCTCAGCCTCCCACATGGTGGGCTTACAGATGTGTGAAGCCATGCCTGGCTAATATTTGCATTTTAGAATGCTCTCTGCTCTGCTTCCATACTTGATTTTTCACCCAACAAGAGTATGAGCCTGGTCCAATATTTCACTATGGAGTCTGCTGCATTTCCAGAGTAGGGCATCCCGAACATCAAAACTGTGTTGGGGTGATGAGAGCCAGGAGGGTGGGTTTCTGGCCTACTTTGCTTGGCTGAATGTCATGTTCTCACAGAAGATGCACTTTCCCATGCCCTACAAGCTTCTTCTTCATTATGTGCTGAGGGTGTGTACAGTAAAAGAACCTGAAGGTCTCACAAAGCACTGAACAGTCTGTGTGTGTCTGTAGTGGCCCCATGGGCATCATGGGAAATTTTTATTTATTTATTTATCTATTTTCTTGGCAGAACTGGGGATTGAACTCAGGCCCTTGCACTTGCCAGGGAAGTGCTTATTCTACTGAGCTATCTCCCCGGCCCCCGGGGAAATTTTTAGAAAAGACACATTAGGAAGATGTGTAACCCCCGCGTTCATTTTTAGAAGTATTTCTATTGATGCATTATTAGTTTTAATTTTATGAATTTTATTTTATTAACAATGCACACTTAATAGGAAAATGAACTGTCAATAGAAAAAAAAATTACTGTGTAATGAGTGTATAGAATAAGCATCAACATTTTCAACATCAACTGTTTATTTACAAGATCTAAAAAATAATATCAGGAATAAATTCTTATATGAACTACAATAAAAATACAAATATGATTCTTCCACAAAAGAATCTTTGCTCCTCTTGTCATACTTGACATAGTCTTCACACAGGACAACAGCATGCACCATGCACAAGTCTCCTTTATGCTGCCAGCAGTGTGCTTAGCTTTCCTGGCCTGTTCGGCGGGCCACAATTGTCCCCTCTCTTGTCAGGAGCTTCTGTTACATTATGCAGTGTCCACCAGCAGGAAAGGGAAATATCAATAAAATAAAGTGTCAAATATATACTGAGTGTTTACAGTAAACGTCAACATTTTCTACACCAACTGTTCATTTACTAAAGCAAGAAAATAACAGCAGAATTAAATTCGTATGTGAACTACAATGGGAACACAAATAAAATTCTACCACAAAAGTAAAGCTTCACTTCAGTTATCACACCTAAGGCAGTTTTCACACAGGAACAGCGTGTTCCCTGCAAACACTTCTTACACCGATAGCATGTATTTTGCTTTCCTGTCTTCTTCAGTAGAACATGCTTGACATCTTGCTGGTCTTGTTTTCTTAGGAGGTTCTTGTGATGTCTCACCTGTCAGTTCACCAGTCTGAGGTGCTCACACAGTTCTTTGGGCAGGTGCATGTGGTTCTTCCTTTGTCGTAAATTGGTCATATATCAATTCCACTTCTGATCCTCGAAGAAAATTTCTCTGTGCTATTTTGTGCTTGTTATTTTCTTTGAAAACTCTGAGACTGTTGGTGCCTGACATGTTGAAGACAGAGTGAAACACAACCACTGGCCCACACTTGGTGTTTTGAGCATAACTCATCAACTGTATCTGTTCCACCTTTTGTTTTGTTGTGAAATGTGATCATTTCTGGCTTCATTTGTGTTGAGGATCCACTATACATCCTGTTTGTTAAACTATGTAGCTCAAGGTAGCCTTGAACTCACTGTGTAACACAGACTAACTTTGAATTTCCAGAAACCTCCTACTTCAGCCTCCCAAAGGTTGGGATTGTAGGGTACATTGCCCACCAAGCTGCACTTCAGTCTCACCATCACGGTGTAACACTGACAGTGTCAGTGCTGCCTTGCTTTCCTTCACCACTGAGGAGGCCAATGTTAGGCCTTTCTCAAATCCAATCCATTTCTCTGTAGTGGACTTGCAACATGTTTTTTTTTAATGAATCTGCACTTTGTTCTTGCAATTAGTTCATGTGCTGGTCAACTTTTCTTTTTTCTTTCTCTTTTTTTTTTTTTTTTAGCAAATGTCACACCAATGGGTGAAACTAATGAAGCAATTGTTGAGTGTGACATTTGGGTTACTGTTTTTTAAACAGGTGGAGTAAGTCTGTTTACAGAGTTATCACAGTGCACAAAGAAAGACCAGGTGGCTGAGTTCTCAGATAAATTTCTAAATTCAAGTTGTAGAATGTCTTCACATCTACCAGGGCATATATTTTTATACCATATTTGGCAGGTTTACTTGCCAAATATATTTTATACCATATATTGCTGAAAGCTTCAACAAACACAAAACGATGCAAGTTGTCACCTATCCTGTAGTTAGGTGGTATTTAAATTGCCTGACAGATCAAAATGAAGTTCTCAGTAAATGAGCGAATAGTAGCCTAATTGTTGGATTCATTTTTCTTTCTTGGCGGGTCTTTTTATTGTCAAATGGGGAATTTTGAAGGAAACCAAATCTCTTGAGGGTCATTATTATTCTAAAGATCTCAAAAATCCTTTAGATACTCATTAGCATGAATGCAACAATAAAGTCCTGCAGGAAAGGTTTCAGTTCAGATTGTGAGGTGTCATGGTAAGTATATTTTTAAGTATTTCACAACATCTTGTAGCATATTGTCCCTTACAAACAATGTCCAACCTTGAACAGCAATATTTGCATTCCATTCAATAGGCTTCTCCCCTAGGTTGTATGGTAGTAACAATAAGCTTGTCTTCTGGAGGGTTAACAACCTAAGTTTGCAGACCAAAATTAGAGAAAGAGGAGGGCCGCAAGGAAAGCCAGCATTTTGGCCCTAGCCTTCCAAGGTCAATTATGACTCAGGACATATGAGAACTTGTACTGTAACATCATGTAACTCGGTAGTGTCCCAAATTTTCTGATCAAGGAGATTATGGGGCCAAAGAGGAAAGTGATCGATGATGTAGAGTGTGCCTAAAGAGAGTCACATGGAGAGAAAACATTCTCTCAGGCTTTCACAGAGAGCACATTGGCCAAGCAATGGCTGTGACTCATCCACAGGGCTGACACTGACAAAGGTTCTACAATCTGAGGTACAGGATCTCAAGATAAATCCTGAGGGGATTTTACTGACCTTATCAGACTCAAAAGCTACAACTCTTGTTGCATAGGTCTTGCTTTACCTTAGTCTTAACCATCCAGCAGAAAAGTATAAAAATGAAGTATAAGAAGTAAAACCATGGTGTTATGTTGAGCTGTAGGGGACTCAGGTCAACAACTTCTGACACTGCCAGTCAAGCGGAAGACCCAATACTGTTATGGACTACTGGACTCTTAGAATATTTTGCTGAGTTAACACACCATAATATTCAAATGACGGAACTAAACAAAAAAGGGGATACAGATGAATGTCCATTTTGTATCTGTGTATCCAAAGTGGTTAGGATAGATATATAGTTACATTCTCTTAATGAACAGGGGGATTTGTTCTAATGGTGTTTGTAAATAGCATATTATGTCTGCATCTTGTACAGCAATTAACCACTAGGAAGAATGTATGCAATGTGTTAATTATTGGAACTGTCCTACCAATTTGATTTGAAACTGTCTCATTGCTATTTGTTTCTCAATAAAATTATGGAAAAAAAAAAAAGCTTTTCCTCAGGCAAGAACCTAGTAACAGGGGAGGGGCCGGGGAGATGGCTCAGTGGAATAAATGCTTCCCTGTCAAGCGCAAGGGCCTGAGTTCAATCCCCAGTTCCGCCAAAAAAAAAAAAAAAAAAAAAAAAAATGAACCTAGTAACATTTCCTGACCTAGTTCTAACACGGCTTATTCAGGTGTGCTGATCATTTTGTAACATTTTGGCAGAGAAATATTTATCTGTTACTGTGCTCCTCCTCGCCTGGATCCAGGTCTTCATTCTGTCTCTGCTTGCCCCATCTCCACCTGTCCTATGTTGCTCACTTTGACTTACATGATCTGGGTCACTGGTAGCCGAGTCACCTGATAATCACCTCCTCCCAAAGGTGTAAAAGGGAATTTTCATGTGGCACTGTACTGAGTTGGGCTAATTCTATGAGAAAAATCAAAAGAAAACATTTAATTAAAAACTATAAAGCACACAGAAATGTATCAAGGTGCATAATTAGATAAAACTCACCCATTTACACTTTGACACACAGGTATACCTCGCTGTTTGTCATACCCAGTGAGTGAACACAAAGACTCCTTCCTCTCTTTGCCCAGCCCAGCCACTGAGGTGCACAGCAGAAAACATGGTATGGGCGTCTTCGGCCCAGTATGAGGAACTGAGCATGCTGGATGTTTTTAAAAGTTGTCCATTTATTTAAAGTTCAGCCTTGAGGCCATGTTTGCAGGGATGTGGCATTGTGGTGGCTCTTCATGGGTTTGTGTTGGCAGTTCTCCCTGAAGGGTCATCCGGAGCAGTGGTCTCCTCATCCATCTGGGTATGCCAGATCAGGGCCCAGCTCCCACCTCCTCCATCTTGCTTTGGGCAGTTGCTAACCTGGAGCTTTGGGGTGAATGAAAAAGAAACTGATTACAAAGTAAACACTAGGCCAGGTGTGACCATGCTGACCTGGAATCCCAGCTCCTCAGGAAAATGAGGCAAGGGAGGATGGCAAGTTTGGGGCAAGACCAGGAAAGTTAGCAGGATCTTTGCCCAAAGAACAAAGAGAGAGAGAGAGAGAGAGAGAGAGAGAGAGAGAGAGAGAGAGAGAGAGAGAGAGAGAGAGAGAGAGAGAGAGAGAGAGAGAGAGAGCATTCTCTTCCAAAGGAGAGTAAGTATTCCAGCCAAAGCAGAATCCATGGTGAGTGCTCCTCTCTCCAGCCTGGACTCTCCCAGGCTCATGGGGAGCAGCAGCAGGAGGAAGCAGATGAGCCTGCTCTGAAGAATTAGATGTTCTTGGTAGCATTTGAATAAGTTCAAAACATATTCCTCAGCCTGAAAAATAGCTCTTTGGAGATGTGTGTCATTTCTAAAAGGCCTGGGAGCAGTAGTCCCACCACACTGATGTCAGCGTGTGTTTAACTTTGCGCCTGATTTATTGCCGGGTGGCTGCACAGGTAATAAAGGAAGAAACAGGTTTTTATTGCTGAACACAGAAGGTGCGTCATGATGCCCAACCGTGCGTCTGACCTGGTGATTAGCTTGTGCTCAGCCGATGGTCATGGGCCTGTTTCCTCTCCAGGGAAAGAAAGATGCAGTGGGCTTGGAAGGAATTAATAGGTAGGTGTCAGTGATAAACTCATTCGACTTCAAATGTCATTTTCAAGTTTCATGAAAGATTTCCCTCATTTGAATATTTACTTCTCAAATAGGTGCCCCTGCAAGTTGCTCCCTAGGAAGCTGTTTTCTGGGAAAATGCTGAAAGTGGAGGCCAGGTCCGCCTGTGTCTGACTTACAGCTGTCTTCCTCAGAGATGATGGCGAAGGTGCTGAGCTAGAGAAGCTTGTGATTCCAGGCTCAGTTCTGTCTAAACTGGCGAGCACATTGGAATCCAGTGAGTTTATCCCAGGAGGGGGTGGCACTGACAGGCATACTCAGGCAGAGATATCCCAGGACACTTGCAAGTGTTAAGGGTCGAGTCTGGTGCCAGCCAGGTGTGCTCACTCCTGCCCCAGGTGGTGGGAACAGCAGTCGGGTGGAGACTCAGCCAGGACAGGCCATCTTCGGTCAGTGTTGCCTTTGATGTGGGGGGTGACAGTGCACGCCTGTAACGTCAGCACCCTGGCAGGCTGAGGCAGGTGCATCGGAAGTTTGAGCCCGGCCTGAATATCTCAACAACTTGATGAGAGCCTGCCCTCAAAATAAAAGATTTTTTTTAATAGGCTGGAGATATAACTCAGCATTAAGGCCCTGAATTCAATTCCCAGTATCAAAAGATTTAAAAAAAAAAAAGTGCCATCTTTAAGATGATTTGAGTCTGCACAGGCCTCTGAGAGCATACTGGGTGGAAAGCCCTACTGTGAGGCTTCTGAGTTTCCGATGCAGTCCGAGTAATCATTAGCCAGTATCTTACAGAGATGTAAACTGGCAGCTATAACACAAGTGGCCCCACCAATTAACATGGTTTTTACTTGCAAGAAACAAAAGTACTAACTTAAATGGCATGAACTGCAGGAGCAGCATGTCCCCTTTCTCACATCGGGGGATCTGGTGCCAAGCAGTTCTCTTGTTGAGACAGAACATTTCTTGCCTTTCTGGCTCTGCACACTGGCTTCCTCCTCACTCCTCCTTCTGCCTCAGAGGACTCCAGCTTTGCAGGATACCTTGCTTGTGATAACGATGGGAAGAAATCAAGGCTTCGGAGCTGTCCTGTGGTCACTCCCGGCTCAGGAGAGGTAGAAAGGAACAATGTGGCCTGGGGGTGGGGAAAGGCAGAGAGAAGAGTTCCATGTGCTTGCTGTGGGCATTGAGGACCCCGAAAAGCTTGGAGCTGGGTCAGAAGGGTGACAGTCACGACATGGTAGAGCCATGCAAGTGAGAAAGGGCCAGAGTGTCCCAAGTCTGAGACCTGGCTCCCTGTGATCAAGATCCAGGTGAGGAGTGAGCTCGGAAGCACAATGGGCCTGTGCCGGAGGGCTCTACTGTAACCCCCAGTGTAGGAGATGTAGCCCAAGAGACAGATAAGGCAGGGGAAAAGGCTGACCTGGGACCCAGCAGTGCTAAGAAACAAAAAGCAGGGAGCTATCGGATTCTGCCAGCTAGCTCTTGTGTGTCAGCCTTAGGGGTGCAGTGGAGTCAGGGTTGGCCCTCGGGAGCTCTGATGGATAGCTGAGCCTCTCTCTGGCCTGGAGCAGGGGTGAAGGGAAGCAGCTATGGTGGGTAGAGGGACAGATAGAGGGACAGTGGTGTGTCTGCCTTCTTATAAGCTAAATAGCCAAACTACCTTATACTGGGTCACAGGTAGGACAGTAGGTACCAGGGCCACCCTCGGCTCTCAGGAGCTCTTGGTTTTTATGTTGGCATATTCTGTAGATCATGAGGTAAAAGAGACAGGAAACCCTTTGGGACAGTGAATACGAATGGAGTAGAGGATAGGGGACCATGGCCTGCAGGACTCCAGTGTAGCTGGCAGGGCAAGGAGGATGGAGATCCATGACCTGGCAGGCGTCAGTGAGAAGGACACCTGTGAAGCTGAGGAAAAAGCTATTTCAAGGAAAAGAGGGAAGCTGTGTAGTAAATGGAGTTAGAAGCTGAGAAAGATAAGGACAGAAGTAATTGGGGGCGTGGTGAGACAGAGCCATAGAAGCTCAGGTTCAGCCGGCTGCCGGGAGTGTGTGTGCCTAGAATCCAGAAGTCTTCCTCCTACCCTGCAGCAGGGAGAGTGGTCTCTTCCATTACTTCCCTCTGCTTCCCCCTTGTGCACCAGCATTTTCATGTGTTAATAAGATTTTTATTCAGGATGACTTTGTTGAACCAAATATTTAATCTTCCAAAATGGGGACCCAGTGTCCCTTCTGAATGGTACGTGGACTGTGCCTTGCTCCTTTCACTGACATCTGCTCTCTAGTACAACTTTGCCACAGATGAAACCCTCCTGGTATTTCCCTGGGCGTGTGCCATTGTGTGGTCTCTGTGAGTTGTTTGTCTTGGGAGAGGCTCTGCTCACCTAATGAATGCATCATTCACAGTGGTGCTTGGCAGTGTCAGATCTCATGGCTTGGTGCACAGTCAGGCTCAGCAAGCACAAGCTGAGTCTTAGGGCAAAGGAAGCCCTGTGCTGGGCACCACTGCAGCCCCAGGAAGGAGGAGGCGAGTATTTCCAGGTCCTCTGGGACCTTTCCCCAAGCCACGAACACAGCTCGGAGCTCCTGCCTGTGAAGGCCCCCACTGTGGTCACTTGTTCATTGTTACTTCAATCCTGGGTGCCATCCTGATGGCTTCTGCTCTGGAAGGATCCTTGTATGCAGTAGCAGTCTGTAGGCTGGTGGAAGTTAAACTGGGCATGCATGGGAGGCTGTGCATGCCTGTGCAGGGCAAGAGCATTTCCTGGAACCCTGCAGGCCTCTGATGGATTTGTAAGACCAGCATTCATTCCCTGGCCTCCAGCCCAACAGATGGCCTGGGCTCCTTCCAGAGCTCAGCTCCTGAGGTGTTACACAGGGTCGGTGGTTGGCTTAGTTTAAATCCCCAAGAATGCTACTGAGAAAACCCCCAACCTCCTCCCTGATATCCACTTGGCCCAATCCTCTGTCATGCATTCACTGAAAGATTTCCCAAGCATTGGACTATAAACTAGACTAGAGCCAAGAGAAGCCAGATTTTAAGAAGAAAGGTCTGCCATCTAGGATTTTTTTTTAAAGTAGGCATGATAGCCTTCCCTATCAATTAATCTACACCCTAGGTGACAAAGAAATTAATACCTGAATTTCCTAATTAGGAATATACACCCCAGGAGAAGTGAGTTGTTATTTGGAAGTTATTCTTAAGCACTTAAATGCTTAAGTATTTAGACTAGAGAGTCCATTAATTACCAGAAGGAATGCTAGAAGTTATTTTTCACTGGTAAAACGAGTGGTTTTTAATCAGGGAAGATAAGACTGGCTAGAGATACTGTTCATCTACCCTTGCATGAAAGGATACCCAAGCTTTGAAAACTTAGCAGACTGACATCTTCAGAACAGGATTCTAGGTCTGAGATGCCACCATTTTATGTGCTCTGCCAGAAAAGATCCTTAGAATTTTGTCTCCTTAGTTGCCCAGAAGTTTGTTGAATCCAACTGCTAATACTGTGCTACAGTTTTTTCCGTAACTACTGTTCAGGCACCTAAGAGTGTTGATATATAAAAGTTTACAAATAGGTCCATTGATACCCCAATCCCCATTCTATACCACCTATAGTACTGGAGAAGTGTCAGAAGAGACTTAAAGTTCTCACCTGCCTTGAGTTGCTGTTCATTGTGCTGGATAACAATAGGCTTATTGCGTGCATTTGCAGTGGGGGAGCAAGAACTTCAGGGGGTTTGTGTGGAAGATCACTGATGCCTTCCCAAAATACAGAGCAGCTTCCAAGTTCCTATAGATCAACTTGCTCCCTAAACACTGTTTTAGGTCTTTAGTAGTGTTAAATCAAAACTTTAAAGATCAAGGGAACTCTTAAAGAAATTTTATGAAACCATTACAAGTGGTAATAAGAAAGAAAAGACCAGGTCCTTTAAAGTTCCCTAGCTACTGGCAAAAAGACCAGGCAGCGGCTAGAAAAGTTTCCCCAGACCAGAGCAAAGAGTATTTTTATATACTTGGGGGAAAGAAAGAAGTGCAGTCTAATTTGGCTACAGATCCAGTAAGGTGAACAGAATAATACAAAATAGTGAAACTTCTGGAGTAAGAGAACTGGGTCTGTAAGGAGAATGGGAATTACTGTTTCTGGATTGGTTGGGGTTGATAGCTCTGAAAGTTTTTTTTATCTAAAACAACAAAGCAGCATGCATGATCCTGGCAGGTGCAGGAGGATTTATGTCAAGATTTCAACGTAAGCACTTGTATTGGTTTACCTGCAGCTGACTGATTAACTTCCTTTATCTTTTCCAGCCTTTGTAATTAAATTTAGGGCTTTACAGAATTTTTCAGCACTGTTATTAGAGACTGTTTTAATAACATACAGTCATTGGTATAGAAGAAGATATCTTGAAGGATTTGGAACAGTTAAACTGCTTGCTGAAAACAGAGTGGAACATGCAGATAATTTCTAACTAGTCAGGCTAGGAACTATGGTCCAGCTGACAGAACATATATATTGTGGGTGTCATTCACTGAGTCTTTTCTTTTGATGTCAGTGGCAGAGTTCACCATTCTGGAGTTTCTTATGTGCTGTATTTGCATGCATTGTAGTGCACGGATCATTTTACTTAGTCCTGATTCCATCTGTGTGAGGTAGACGTAGTATTCATCTTGACAGACAGTGAAACTAGGGCCCAGAGCCCCACACAGCTACTAAGAAGAAGAACCAGAACTGAAAGTCAGGAAATAGAGTCCTCACTGTTCCAAATTCTGTTTGAGAGATACAATAGTTACTCTTGACTGTCAACTGGAATAGACTGAGAAACACCTAGAACTAGTGTTAGTAAAGCACACTTCTGGGTGTGTCCAGGTGTTTCCAGAGATAGCTGGTCTGTGGCACAACAAGCTGAGAGAACTGCCTTGAATGTGGTGTCACTGGCCTACTGGCTGGAGACCTGAATTGGACAAAAGTGGCACAAGGAAGCATGTGCTCTTTGCTTTTCCTCTGCCCCTTGGCTGTCGTGAACAACTTTCTCCACTGTTTCTTTCTGCCGTTAATTTTTCACCTTGCTACATGCCTAACAGCAGCAGACCATGGACTGTAAGTGCTGAAACCTTCCGCCAAAATAAATACTTCTTTGAAGTTATCCTTCTTGGGTACTTCATCACGGTGATAGGCTAGTGACTGACCATGGAACCATTAAACTGGGGTGGCTGTAACACTTTAAATTCTTTCTTGAACAAATGAAAGCTTAGTGTAAAGAGTAAATCAAACTGAGAAACTATACTAATTAGGAACAGCTGTTAGGCTGGTGTCTCATGAAGTCAAAGAATAAAATCAGATAAAGGAAGAAGAGGAGTGAATATTGAAAGTATGAGAAGAAAGAAAGCCTCCAGTAGTTGGGAGGGGTCCAAGAAAGAGTCACCAGAGTGGGTTCTTTACTAGGATCTTTTATATCTAGGTAGCCAAGTCCCTGGCCATAACAGGTCAAGTTGTGCTTAGACTAAAGAATTTGGTAATGGAATTCTGACCCATAAACAAGCACTCTTCAGCCAGTTAGGAATCTTACTATGTAATTAGGGAGAACAAAGTCAAAGGAGAAAGGGCTCAGTCATAGTGGTGTCTTGTATGTGTGTGCTTTTATATTCCTGTGCTTAGTAATCTATATGGCTTGCATTAACCCTGTTTCTGTGCTGTTCTCTTGTAAGACTGACCACGCTGACCCCATCTTAGATGCTGTCCCTTGTTAACTGCCCACTTGAACAAAATAAACTACCTCTTATGCCACCAACTAGCCTCCAACTACAGACTTTCTACTCCAACCAATTCAAGTCGTTTCCCTTGTCTTGGTTCTGCAAAATATGTTTTCTCTGGTGTCTCCCCTTGTGCTGTCTGGTGCTGCCCAGATTCACTTATTGCTGTGTGTCCAAATAAGTTCTTTCAAATTTAAATGTGCTCAAGTTTGACCTTTATCATCAGCTTATTCCCTTACCAAAGTTTTTAAACTAATGGAAAAGAAAGAAATTATACTTTATTACGTGAATATTTGCCTCTAAAACATACAGAGTCCCAGCGAGGTGCAGTAGATGCTGCGTTTTCTTCCCAGGGTTACCAGATACCTTCACAGGTGACTATTTTGCATCTCTGTGAATGGAGGAGTGTGGTTGTGGTTTGATTCAGTGGAACCCTGACGACCTTGATTGCAGTCTGGTTCTGCTCGATGTTTGACAGCCAATATCCAGAGACATGTGATGGGAAGGAAATCGGGTTTCATTATGATAGGCAAGCTGATTGGGCAAATGGCCCAATTTTCATAATGACCATTTTCAAAGAATTTGTGTATGTGGTTGTGTTCTTATGAGGAAGAAAGGAGAGTGGTGGGCTAGAGCCCAGAGAGACCCCGAGAGCTGTGCAGCAAGTGGCATGTCTGCCCTTGGACTTGAACTCTGTATGCTTTCCCTTCTCTTGCATGGGACTATTTCTGTGATTATAATTTGTCCCTATTCTTCTGGGCCAGTTCTTTAGATAAATACACTATTTTTCATGTAAAGTAAACATTGTTCTTTTAATTAGAAAAACTAAAGAAAGATTACCAATGTAGAGGCTTAGGGACAAATATTATAAAATTTTACCCTTTTCTTGGAAGAGTTGGCTTTGGTAGTTAATATCCCAGCCATTTAAAAGGGTTCTGCAGAAGCTGTCGTGCTGAGCAAAAGGCAAAACAAAGAATGCTTTCATTGGGCCAGTTTTACAGTGCAGCTCTGATCTTGAGTAGGGCAGCATAAAACAAAATGCTAGAGCCAAGACTGCTCTTCCACCTTCACACATCTTGAGGGCTGGGGACCACTCTGCTTTCTAGTCTGCAGTTGAACACACAGACCAAGCAAGAGCTATATTGATTATTTGTGGGTAGGGAGCGTGTTGCAAATTCAGCACCAAGTCATTCAGCATCTTAGGAGCCAGGCTTCAGGACTCAGGGCAGAAAGAGGAGTTGAAATCTTGACTTGTCTGCCCGGCACCCATGCCTAGAGGAAATGCCTACAGCACAAATTGTAAATGCCTGCTGTCAAAGGAAGCATTTACAATGGAATAAAACCTAGGAGTGGTGATAGCTGCAGGGTACTTATATCAAATCTGAAGGCTAATAGGGAAAGTGGCAGGTAGAGGACATAATGCCTACTTCAAGATCTTGCAGCCTTAGGAGAAACTTGATCTGCTGTCTCTATGGGCTTCTTGAGTACTCATCTCTTCATTGTTTTCCTGTACTAACATTTCTACATGGTCAAGAACAAGAGGGTGAAATGTTCTTAAAAATAAGAAAAGGGCACACAATACTGGACCTTGCAGTATGGTTCCTCCTCAGCTCTGCAGTCTTCTGCAGGAATTAGTCCTGGGGACAAGTCCTAACTTCCCATGACCAGGGAAGAAAGTGACAAACACAGATGGAGCATAGGCCAAGTGTGACAATGACAAGACCCCAGAAGAGCCTTGTGTGCTGCTCATGGATGGTGACAGTAACTGGTGTGAAAAGTATCGTCTCTGCACCAGGCTGCCAGTGCCTAAAGAAGGTTTATGTGGATTTCAACCAAGAGGTGGAAACCCTTGTCTAATGCCAAGAATCATGACACTACATGTAAAAGAAGTACTTACTCAGTAAGGAAGATCATGTGCCACCTAGAGTGACACAGGCGTGATTCAACAAAGGACAGGGGAGAGGGCCTCTCAAGGAGCCCAGAACAGAGGCGGTCTGAGTTTGGGTCTTATTGAAACCTGTTGGCTGATTGGGCTGCAGATAAAATCTGGTAAGAGGATTGTTGGCAGGCAATCAGAGACTGTCTCACCTTCAGGACTGGAGGATCTGGGAGTAGCTTGGTTCATGCATGCACCTTCACAGCCCCTTCACCGTGTAGAAATGACAGAGGTGAAGTGGAATTTGTTGAGCTTAAGCAGATTCCATACTCTTTTTTAAAAAAATCCTATTGTCATGGAGCTTGGATCAGTGAGCCAGAGATGTTCTGGATACTTTTCCAGGTTAGGTAAAGGGTGAACAGCAATCCTGGGAATAACCTCAAGGTGAAGGCCTTAGTGAGTTGGTAGCAGTTTGGGCTTCAGGACTTCTGACTCCAGTCTGGTGAAGGCAGGATGTGCCAGTGTTCTGGCAGTGTAGGTGGGTCCTTGGCAAGGACCAAGAACCAGAAGCCTGGGGCAGGCAGGGCCCTAGTGAAATAGCTATCACCACATTGAGCCTTTTGTCTCACAAGGCAAAGAATGGAACTGTGGGCAGAAAGGAGGTTAATGGGGAAGTATTTATTGGAAATATAAGAAGCAAAAAGGTTCGCAACAGCCGGGAGGAGTCCAGAAAGTGGAGTGCCCAGGTGTTGTCTTTGTCTTTTATGGACAAGCAGAACACAGGAACTTGTGTCCGGATCCGTGGGTAACCTAACAGTGGTGGCTCTGGTGGCTCTGAAGGTTTAGAATAAGCAGTTGGAGTTGGTGCTTTGTAATGCAGAATTTAAAGAAAATCGGGTTACTGAGTTGTCTGACTTCAAAGAAAATTGAGTTCTATGAAAAAGCGTTCTCTGTATTTCTAGGTTCTTCCATGGCCAGCCCAGAGGTAGGAAGGAGTTGTTAGCCAACTACTGCCTAAGAATTTTTTTTTCCTGAGAGTTAGGGTTTTTATCTTAATTCTTTACCCTTTTTCCTGTGTCTGTTTTCACATTTCTAGGCTTAACTAGCTACGCAGCTTACTATGCTGTTTTATTTGTAACCAGCTGACCCTATCTTAGGCCTTGTCCCTGACTTTCTGCCTCTTATAAGCTGAGCACTAACTACCTTTTACTCTAGGTTTGGGTTAGCTGAGTCTGTTTGGTTATTGTGTTACATCTGATCATCTCAGAATATCTTTATTCTGGAAACATGCAGGGATTTCTGTAATTGTTTCTGATCACTTAAGCTCATATGCTAACGTTTCTTTGCTTGCCCCCATCCACATCAAAGGAGGCCATATATTTTGATAAAAAGCAAAAAAGATTTATTTGGGTGCTCTGAAGAGAAGTGGCCCCTTGGCCTCAAATCCCCGTCTTCCATTTACAGACAGCTGTAAGGGTCTAGAGCAGAGCAGAGAGGTGCACAGAGCAAGGGTATAGACTTCCACACTTGCTTCAGCTTCCAGCCATCTGTAGCTGCCCCCCTCTTCTCCTGGAGCAGGTGTCTGCATACTCTGTCGCTTCTCTCTCTCTCTCTCTCTCTCTCTCTCTCTCTCTCTCTCTCTCTGTAGGGGGGTGTTAAGTGCTCAGAAGGAGGAAATTTGCAGAACTTGCTAATCTCTAAAAGAAGAAGATCTGAGTGTTAAAGTTCCATTTTGCAGTGGCAGTACATAAGTTTATTTTCTGTGAAGTTGGCCATCACCCTCTTTTATTTTTGTATTTGTTCTTCACCACACTTCACCCCTCTCCCTGGCCAGATTTGAAAGGCTGATAAACATGACTCCAGTTTTGCTCTGTCCTGCACTTGTTGTTGGGTCTCCAAAGAATTGTGTCCTTTCGTCAACGTAGTTGGGACAGGCAGCCCAACTCAAAGAGCCGATGCTGGGATTTAGATGGCCCACAGCACCATTCCTCGATCTTCATGTATGAGTGCACCACCTTCGTTTTCTCATCCAAATGCTGTCCTAGCCCTGGGAGCCTCAGCATGGATTAACAAGCTACGGACATGATACTCTTCACGGGCCTGATTTCCTGACCTTCTCTTCAGCACTGTCCAGTGTGTCCTCCCTATTCCCGTTCCTCTATTCTGCTGGAATCTCCCTGGCTTGGCTACTAGAGCAAGCTCTTGGGCCCAGTACCACCAATTATAGGTGCAAAGTCTGTCTTGTTGTTTTGATTTGTTGGCATCCTGGAGCTTGAGAGACCAGAATGATCTGCCCCTCCCAGGGCTACCCAGTCCTGGACAGTAGTGGATTCACATTTGAGTGTGCTTTGCACACACACATTGATATGGAGAAACAAACTCCCCACTTGCTAGATCTGGTACAAGTTCATTTTCACTAAAATCAAAGAATGAATTTTAGGAACAACAGAGGTTAAGAGCAGAATATATTTATTGGGGGAAGAAAACCTCTGTCCCAAAGATAGAAGGTCAGTGGCTCTAGTTGGTTTCCTCAGGGTGGTTGATACCTACTTAGAACTTGAATCATTGTTGTTTATCCTTAGGATAAGTAAATGGGTGCATTTGTTTTATCTTTTGCCTTGAGGTCTGGTCCACAGCTAAGGTGTCTCTCCTGCCCCCCACCTCAGTTCTATCCTATCTGGTCTACCTTGGCTCCTTTGAAGGCCTAGCCCTGTCTGACTGCCTCTAATACTCCTACCTAACTTAGCTGTCTAAGTTAAGTAGACACAATCACACCATCCAGACCACGCTGTCCCACCCCTTTTCTCAGGCTCTCACCATGGGGCAGTTGTCGCTCTGCTGTAGCCACCCCAGTGCAGACACCAGGTGACTGCAGACATCCCTGCACTTCCAAGTTAACAGAAACTGTTCAAACTAGCCAATCCCAGTGCCATGTGCCCTGCTTTGCCCTGTCCTTGCAGAGGCCACAGCAGGGGCCCTTCCTTCCTTTGTCTCCTAATCACCTTGGGATGGCCCCGTTCCATCTCCCCTAGTGGGATGTGTCCCTACTCTTGGCACCTGTAACAAGCTGTCATTCCAGGCCCAGTCATCTCCTGATCTGTGGGCCTCACTGTACCTGGATAACAGTAGAATCTACACGTTATAACGCTTTCCCCAATGGTAATGGTTCATTTTATTTTTTCCGTTCATTTTTATTGCTTGAGGTCAGGGATGCCCAGACTGTTGATTATTTCTGCATGTGTCTGGGAGGGCGTTTCCAGAAGACAGCACAGGGCTTGGTAAGAAGAGACCCCTCTCTGGAGTGCCCGAGCAGCATCGCTCTCTTTAGGGCCCAGCTAGGAGCTGGGAAGTCCATTGTCCCCCGCCCTTGGACATCAGAGCTCAGTGTTTTTGGGCCTTTGGATTCCAGGACCTGTAGCTCCAGGGTACTGCTTGCTGTGGTTTGGGAGCTGGATGGCTTTAAAGTGCAGGAGGACCTGGTCTTCCCTCCCAGGACACACAGTCCATTGAGAAAGAATTGATGAGTAAGGTGAAATCCAGGGCTGGGAAGGAAAGTTGGACTCTCATAAGAGGAAACACTGCAGGGAATAAGGATTTTTTTTTTTTCTCCTCCTCCTCAAATGCCTTCAGGGCACTTTTGGCTGGCTGCAGGGTTGTGGGGATCGAACTACAACCACCTGAGGCTGACAGCTCTGTGGAAGCAGCCACTTAAAGAACTGAGCTAGGGCCAGGCCCCCAAACACTGCAGGGAGTAACAGGTTTCCACTGGGATTGATGTCAGAGGCCAAGACTGTTTTGTAGTCTTTTTAAAAATCCTGTATCAGTGAAGCATAGCTACATTGTTCCATGTCATACTAATTAATGCAGGTAAATGAGAATGCTTTTTTTTATATAAGGGTAGGATTATAATGTGTGTTCATGGCTGACTGTAGCTCTCTGAAAAGCATCAGGTACCAATGAAGAAGTTTTGGGGGGCAGTGATGACTTGCTCTGATACACAAGGTAGCCTCCAAAGTTTCTCTGTCTTAGACCTCATTCAGGAGGATTTAAATTGCAAGAAAGCCTAAAGGCCCATGTGTAATGTGGCGTAGCCCAAGTGGCTGTTAGTAAGCACACTGCTGCAGCCACTGCAGGTGGAGCAGCTACCTGGGAAGCTGCATTTCCTAACAGACTGCCTGCCGTCCACCCGATTAGCCGTCGTCCTACACTGCCCGCAGGGGAGAGCTGCAAGAGGGAACGCAGCAGCAGCGAGCAGGTGGTTTTATCCCAGTGGAGTCAGTTTTGTATATAAGCTCAGCCTTTCTGGGCCTTACAGTATGTGAATAGACTCAGGAAAAATGGAAAGGGCTCCACATGTGCTAACTGCACTGAGTTTTGCTAAGTTTGTCATTATTTATAGTGAATGTTCATACGAGTTTTGTTTCATGCTTGGAAATGTGAGTTTTATTTTTTGATTTGTCTGGAGGCTGAGGGGATTGAACCTGACCAGTTCTTGGTCATCTCATTAGTGTTCAGCAGGGCTGAAAGCTCTCGCAGATGTGTGAAGCTGTGGGTTGCAGGAGGATTGCTGGGGATGACTTCCTCGGGAGCCACGCACTGAGTGTGTGAGGGATACAGATGAGATCCACATTTTACATTTGCTTTCCACTAACATTATTTATGTAAACATCAAAAGAAGAAAACTAATGGCTATCAGTAAGAATCTACGAGCTGGAGGTTTTTTACCTCAGTGGGATTCTTGCTGCCATGAAAATACCATTTATGATGAGATTTTAGGATCTTGTAATGATTATTGCTCAAAGATAACATGAAATTTACTTAACACTCTAATATAGGCTGTGGGATAGGTGTGTCACACTTTTAAGAAAGCTGTTTTTAAGATATCCCCCCAAAAAGGAAATTATGGATTTACAGCTTTTGCAGCAGGCTTGACTGATGTGTATTTCCTCAGCATGATCCTGTGAAAGTTGATCCACACCTTGCCATCTCTGCCTCCCTGAGTGCCTTTAGACATAGCCTTGTAACTAAATTCTAAATCTGGCTTTGTTTTGGTTAAGTAAAATTTCATGCTTAGGGCTTATATCCAGGTATCTCTGATTATCAGAATACTCTTCCTCATGCCTGACTAAAAGTGTAGCTGCCATCGGTCCCTGTGCTTTTATGACACAGGTAGCTTTTCTTCCAACAGGTCCTACTCTTTTCCCTCAAAAATAAACATCTTGGGGGCTGGTGAGATGGCTCAGTGGTCTAAGGCACCTACTTAGAACAAGCTAAGCTAAGCAAAACACAGGGACCTTGGTTCAATCCCCCAGCACCACATGCCAGCCAGCCCTCCCCCCTGGTGGGCTGAGCTGGCCACACACACACTAAATAAATAAATAATAAATAAATAAATAAAAATCTAAAATAAATAAATAAATAAATAAATAAATAAATAAAAATAAACATCTCAGCCTTCTCACTTCCACATGCCGCGTGAACACTGCTCGGTGTACACTGTCACCATCCTTTGTCACTTGTGAGTGCTCCAACCTGCCCATGTCCCTCTTTAGATTAACTCTACTGCATCCTGGGAGCTGCTGGGTACACGGGGACCAGATGCATTCCGGAACTGACTCTCAGAGCATGGTTCTCAGCCCCATGGGAGCATGCACTGCTAGGAGAACCAATACTCCGGAAGCTCCACCTACCCAGACATATGTGAGTGGATGTGAGCATTTGCGTATGACTTCGGGGCACTCCTGGGATGTGCTGTAGCTCATTCATCAGCCGTCTGCCTCCTGGGACGGCAAGCTAAGGACAGCCGAGGAAGCTCTGTTCTAACTCACAGCCCTGGGCCTTCAGTGTGAAGAAGAGAATTCGAATCTGTAACTGAGGGCTTCTTAGAAGGAGTTATGCTTTTCAGTTATATGCAAGAATCTGTTTTTTGAGGTCTGACCAATTTAAAGTGAGCTTAGTTGGCTTTTCCTTGAACTGACCTGTTCAGACCTGCATACCCTTTGGGGATAAAGGACTCCTGAGATGTTTTTAAGTCACCTAGCAGTCCTCCTACCTAACTGGGTCCTCAAGCTGGCATTTGTCCTGGTTTGGCAATTTGCAAATGACTCAAATCTTGTGGAAAGTAATGTGTTGTAACCACTGGTCCTAATGTAATTATTTCAGTGTTTTGGGGGGGAATTTATGGCATCCTTGAATATTTGAAAGACAAGGGGTGAAACGTATAGGTTTGGTTTTTTTTTAATGTGTCATTCCACTGAATACAATAATTGGGTAAAAGACTTGGGCAGTCTTGGAGTTAATAAGCTTCTGACTCTTATTTTGTTTTATTTTGTTGAGACAGGATCTCTCTATGTAGTTCAGGCTGGCCTTGAGCTCACTTTGTAGCCCGGGCTGTCTCGAACTCAGAGTGATCCTCCTGCCTCAGTCTCCTGAGTGCTGGGATTAAAGGCACTGCCACTCCCAACTTTGGCTCATTTCTTATCCTCCCATTTGCTGTCTACATCTTAAATGATGCCACTCCAACCTCCCAGTTCCCTTTAGGAGCTTGTTTCTGTTCACACACCTTTATTTGTCAGATACTGAGGTTAAAACATTCTGTTAGTCTGTTTTGACTGGGGGCGTAGCTGTGTTTAGACCCTCCTGGATGCCATGTGTCAGCTCTGACAGGCACTTGTCCCATCGTAGGCTTTTCTTCTTGGTCTGAGGTGATACGGGCCAGCACTGTAACCCACAGAACTTCTTCCTGCTCAGCTTGAAGGTAGCTCTTAAACTAGAGCACGTTGTGTGAGAACTAGAGCTCGTCAGATTTTGTAGACTGGTGGCCTTCCAATGCGTGGCATCTACAGGTGAGTTTTACCAGTGCAACCACATGCTGGATTCTTCTTAAAGGTCAGAGCTGAAGTCTCATGCAGTTCGAGAGTAATACAGGCAGCCGGCTGACTTACTTGGCTTAAAAGCTTGTTCGTGTCTTTGTCCCTAGCACTCCTCTCTCAGTCAGCCTCCTGTCCTTGCAGGTTATGGCCACACCGTGCCCCTCTCGGATGGAGGCAAGGCCTTCTGCATCATCTACTCGGTCATTGGCATCCCCTTCACCCTCCTGTTCCTGACCGCCGTGGTCCAGCGCATCACCGTGCATGTCACCCGCAGACCAGTCCTCTACTTCCACATCCGCTGGGGCTTCTCCAAGCAGATGGTGGCCATTGTCCACGCCGTTGTCCTCGGGTTTGTCACCGTGTCCTGCTTCTTCTTCATCCCAGCTGCTGTGTTCTCAGTCCTGGAGGATGACTGGAACTTCCTCGAATCCTTTTACTTTTGTTTTATCTCCCTGAGCACCATTGGCCTGGGGGATTATGTTCCTGGGGAAGGCTACAATCAAAAATTCAGAGAGCTCTACAAGATCGGGATCACATGTGAGTATCTGGGCCCTCGGGCCCCACTTGTGTGGCTGCTTGCTGTACTTTGCATTCTGAAGAGTAAGGAGGCATAGACATCCTGGTTGCCTTTGCCACGCAAGCCTTTTGTCCTTGCCATGAAAGCCTTTTGTCCTTGCCACTAAAGCCTTTTGGTTTTGCCACCTGCTCACAGCTATTTGGTTTCCTGATTCCCATCAAAAATCTTTATGCGGAAACCTTAGTACCCAGTTATTTTTCCGAGGTGCCTGGAAACTACTTTTTTTTTTTAATTGTTTTTTTTATTTATTTGAGAGAGAGAGAGAGAGAGAGAGAGAGAGAGAGAGAGAGAGAGAGAGAGTGGTGTGTGTGTGTGGCCAGCTCAGCCCACCAGGGGGCGGGGCTGGCTGGCATGTGGTGCTGGGGGATTGAACCGCGGTCCCTGATGCTTTGCTAAGCTTGTTCTAAGTAGGTGCCTTAGACCACTGAGCCATCTCTCCAGCCCTGCCTGGAAACTACTGATAAGTTTCTTACTAATGATGTAATAGGCATTCTATTACAGTATAGAAATAGGCTATGGAGGATGTACCTGATGACAAACTTTTAATAAAGTAAATTGTTTCCATTCTATTAAATATTATAAATGTAAGAAAGTGAGGTCTCAGACATAGATTCTATAACTAACAATTATGTTTTTTAATTAACCAGAAAATTCTTGAAACAGTCTTGTGCCAGGGATGTACCTCAGTGGCACAGTGCCTGCCTGGCAAGTGCAGGGTCCTGAGCTTGATTTCTGGTACCAAGAGGGAAAAAAAGCAGACTTGTATCTCACTTGTCCATCTGGTTCTTTTCCTTTTTTCTTTTCTTCTTTTTAAGGAGAAGAGGTTTAATTTAGTGCATATCGTTCTTTTTTAAGAAGAGATTCAATATTTTCAGAATTTTATATGCAGAAAATAAAATAGGATTTAAAAATCAGATGGCCAATCATATCTAATTTACAAAGAATGTTTATTTTAAATTCAGTATAATTACTGAAAAATCTTAGCCTTTCATTTTCTAGAAAACACTTATTTTCAAGGGAGTCTCCCCTGTTTTGCAGATTTTGGTGCTCTGTCATAATATACATGCAGTTTCTAGTCTGCTGTCCCGAGAAGAGTTCAGTATCTTCTAGGAAATCCGAGTAGACACCCAGGCAGACAGGTGCTTAGTGCTCGCCCTGTGTTGTTATCTTAATCCCATCCAATGCCCAGTTGAACATTTTCTTTTTCTCTTTTTTTAATTTTCTTCTTTCTTTCTTTCTTTCTTTCTTTCTTTCTTTCTCTCTTTTTTTTTTCTTTTTTTTTTTTTTTTTTTTCAGTACTGGGGATTGAACTCAGGACCCTGTGCTTGCTAGGCAAGCACTTATTCTATTGAACTATCTCCCCAGCCCAACATTTTCATTAAACTGAGGACTTACCAAGAGCAGAGCCTTCACTCCTAAATCCCCAGTGCTTTCAGCCGTGCCTGGCTCACCTACAAGTTCCCTGGACATTCGCCATAGTTCCTAAGTATTATTTTTAGTCATATTTTACCAGATAGCTACACATTATCCACCCCTACCTGCCTCTCTATGATTATTTAGGTGGTTTCGAATTAGGGCGTGTTATAAATAATATTATAGTGGATAACATATATATGTATTTTTTAAATATTTTTAGTATAGGGTCTACAGGGTTTCACTACTAGATCAGACTCATAGTGATCCTCCTGTTTTCAGCCTCCTAAGAGCTGGGATTACAGGCGCACACCACTATGCCCAGTCTCAATTGCTGTCTCAGTGTGCCCTGGGGTCAGGGTCAGCATGGCAGGCCGGGGATCGAACCCTGGTCCCTGAGCCTGCCTAAGAGGCACTTCAGGCTGCTGAGCTATCTGGCTGGCCCTTATGTATTTATATTTTTTATACTTTAGTATTTTTCTAAGAAGTACACTTGCTGGTCCAAGGTGAACATGCCTCTCTGTGATCCACAGGCCACATTGCCCAGAGCGCTTGTGGTGTCCAGAGCCTGCAGGGCCAGCAGTGTGCCCTGAGCAGGCCACTAGTTCTCCTGTGTGCTGCTGGCTACGAGAATTATAGCCTTTTTTTTTCTGTGTATGGATTTGATAACAAAAAAATTATTTAAACTCTTCATAAGTGGATAGTACCAAAGTTTAATTTTTCATGACTTAGGGAAGTAAATGTTTCTGTAGTTACGTTTGCTGGTGATACTGTTTGTTTGTGCCAATTTTTATTCTATTTTATCTAGTAATTTAGCTTACTGAGCTTTTCATATAATACCAAATTCTTGCATAATAACATCACTTCATACAATGTAGATCATGCATTCTTTTATTTGGTCTATCCAGGGCTAGTTCATATTCTGAGTGTTAAGCACTTGCGTATCAAACAAATGAAAGTTCTAAAGGTATTTTAACTGTAGGTTGGATAAAATTCTGAAAATTGGTTATTCCTGTCAGCATTCAAGAGTTTGACTAATAATCAAGGCATGTAGCACCTTCACCAATTAATCTGACTCAGAGTGTCATTGTCACTTCTAAAACTCAAGAGAGCACGTTGCGTGTGGTGTATGATTAGCAGAGCTTGTAGTCCAATTCTGAATGTTTCAGAGCTTTGCATTCTTCAGGGTAATTGTTCCTCCCTTATACTGCCTGTGCTAGCTCTTGTGGTCCATGCCTGGTCTGAAAGTCTTCTGAAACATTTTTAGTGATAGAGCATGAACTGACATTTTTATTATGTGGAGGGTTTCACTTTCACTTTTTTTGTTTCTTTTCATAATGATTACTGTCCCCCCTCAAATTGATTTTAAAATATTGGAACTATGTTAAAAAAAAAATCACCATTTTCTCATTTAAAAAGTCCAAGAAATAACACTGTTGTCTTTTCAGAATTTAAAAAAAAAAAAAAAAAAAAAATTGGAGAATTAGCCAGTGAATGACCCATGTGTCCAAAAACTATCATTTCTTCTTGCTGCTGAATTTAGGTACAATGTAAACAGTCGTACACCAAGACCCGTTTAATAGTCTCATCAATTCCTAAAGGAATTTTAATGTAGTTTAAACTATAATTTCTGTTACTGAACTTATTGTTCTGAATCAGAAATAACAATAAAAATACAGAGTGCTTGGAAGGTGCCCATGATAAATTGAAGACTTCCCCACAGTGTCACAACGTCGCTGGCTCTTCACGAGCCCCGGGCCCTCAGGCCCAGGTGAGACGCCCTCCAGATGTGAGTCTCACTTGCGTGAGAGCTCTGTGCCAAGTCAGGCCGCGCGGCACTCACACCAAGCTTTTTCCTTTGCTTACCACAGTGTAGCTGTGGTTGTAAATCATCCAGGTTCACTGGGGATGAAGCCATTGTTCATGGTCTTTCTCGGGGCAGTAGACTTTCCTGTGGCCTTTGGACTTCCCTGGAAATTAGGAAGGTGGCTGTCAAGCCTGCTCATTAGTCTCCTGTGTGACTTCGATGATGGCGCTGAGATGCTGTGGTGTCTTCACACAGGTTACCTGCTGCTGGGCCTCATTGCCATGCTGGTCGTTCTGGAGACCTTCTGTGAGCTCCACGAGCTGAAGAAGTTCCGGAAGATGTTCTACGTGAAGAAGGACAAGGACGAAGACCAGGTGCACATTGTGGAACACGACCAGCTATCCTTCTCCTCCATCACAGACCAGGCGGCTGGCGTGAAGGAGGAGCAGAAGCAGAGCGAGCCCTTCGTGGCTGCGCAGGGGGCTGCCTATGCGGACGGCTCTGCCGGCCACTGAGCCTGGGCTTGCTGCCGCGCGAGGAACAGGCTCACTGTGTCCATTTATACAGGAATGTAGAAGACAGGCTGATGCTATTTTGAGAAATATCTACTATTTACATTATTTTTAAAAGTTGAATAAAGGAATCATTGACTTTGGAAGGATGTCTGATGTCTGGGGAGATGGGATCTGTGTCTGTGACTCACACGTGATACAATGACCTGGGCTCGGAGGAGGAGCACACCTGCAGCCGTGTGCTCAGGTGGATGGAAACAGATTTTGTATTTTTACCTGGGGATGCTGGGGTTTGCATTAAAATCATTTAGCTAATGGCTAAATAGGAACATTTATATTTAAAAGCAAAAAAAAATTGAAATGGTATTTTATAAATAGATTTATGTGTATTGGTTTGCATGTACCCATTCAAAATGATTATTTTTGTAGAATCTAAGTTAAACCTACTATTTATAATGGATAGGTTACCATTAACTATGTGTATATAAAGTATAAATATGTTTATATCCTGTACATATGGTTTAGGTTACCAGACCTGGCTGTACTTCTTAACCCAAAATTGTAGATATCTTTGCTTTTGATTTCTCTTTTTACTAAGGAATCCAGAATTGCTACAGTAAGGAGGGGAATCATAAATTTAAGAGTAAATAACGATAGTATTCTAGTACAATAAATATTTCTATCTTCTTGCAGTAGTATGATATCAGATGTCTAAACTATCTGTAAAGTTTGGTTTGGAAGAGGACAAGCAAGAATTAGCAGGATTTGTAAAAATGTTGAGCTACTTTATTTAGAAAGTACATTGTGATTACACCTACTTAGTACTAAAGCACAGACCTTGGACATAAGAGCCCCAAATGAACAGACTATGCTCCATTAATCTAAAAACCCCAAATTAGAAGCTAAAATAAATAAAAATCATGGTTGGTTGTAATCCTGTGCATTAATATATCAAATATTTTGGGGGGGGATATATATGTTGCACTTCTTTATAGAAATCAAAAAGGTAACATTTAGTTGATGTATGTGGGACAGAAAGAAGCATTAGGAAGACCTTTCACACCACCTGGGGATTGGTCCCTGAGGCCCTGAGGAGGAGCTGGCCACTCAGATCCAGGGCAACTTCCCCTTGGCAGGCACTGCGGAAGTGGCCCTCTGCCTTCTGCTAGGCACTGCAACCCTGCCCCGCTCACCCCATGTTACCCATCAGGCAGTGCGTCCCTGGACTTTGTTGCACAGAATCTTGTCCTGTCTCAGAGCAACCAAGCAACCTATTTGGGGGCAGCATGAGAAGGAGTCCTCTTGATTCTGCAGCCCCTGGGCTGTGCTGGGCTCACCTCTACTGTGAAAGCCTGTTCTCCGAGGCAAGCAAGGACTCCATGTGAAACAGACGTGCACCAGTGGACCCAGCCAGGTCTGCACTGCAGATCCTAGTAGCTGGTGTGGTGTGGTGAAAGCAGGGGCTAAGGAACATAAACCAGGTTATAAAGGGGTCTCACTTGGAGAGGGCCCTTGCCTTTCGTGCAACTCGGGAGGAAAGGACTGGCTTCCCACAGCTGCTGGGCTGTAGTAAGGGACAGGAGGACAAAGTCCACTAAATGAGGAAGCACACAGAGGACAATCTTTGTCATTAATAAGTGATTGTGTGGTACCTGATTTAATTTTATTATTTCTTTTTTACAAAATAAAAGTTGATTTAGCTCAGTTTATAGAGGATCCATTCCATAATTGGCTGGCTGCAAAAGGCAGGGTGGCACATTGGCAGAGGGGCAACGGTTCATGGCATGGTGGAAGACAGCAAAAGTAGAAAGAGGGAGCTTTTCATGGTAGCCAGAAGGTGGCAAAACAACAAGGGAGGAAGGGACAAGTCCCTTTCTGTCCCTTATATTGTATGTAGTCTACCTGCCACAGGGCCGGTGTAGCACTCACCCTCTTAGTTCTAGCTGGAATTATGCCAAAGAAATCCGTGGGCTGATTTACTAATTACATACCCTTAATCCCAGCGTCATACACTCCAGATTCTGCCACCTGTGAAAAGGCCCATGCTGCACGAGGGCTCAGGGGACATCTGACACAAATCGTAAGGTGCTGCTATTTTTCCCACTGACTTTTCTCTTTGGAAGAGTTTTTCTTGCCTCAAGAGCATTTTATGTTCAATTCTTGAAAATTCACAATGTTTATTTCAGGTTGTGTTTAATTTGTGAGGGGAAAGGACAGAGAAGGGACAAAAATAAGTGTGTCATTGGAGTCCCCAAAGTATATACGAAACTTATAGAAGGATGGGATGAGATGGCTGGAAAATCAGATAGAAGATTCATTTTTTTTCCTATAATCAAAATGTTAACGTGGGTAAGCACCTAGCCTGTGGTAGCTAGTAAATGCCAGTTACCTTTTCTAGCGGGTTCTCTACAGGCTAGGCTTATCCTCGCCCTCATCATCCTTCTCCTTTCAGGCAATGAAGCTCATCTAGAAAACTGGGGAACTGCAAAGGCAGTGCAGTGTGGGTAACACGCTTGGTTGTCATGTCTCTGCGTCCTCCCCACCCGTTGTGCCAGAAAGGGGCTGAGAAGAGAATTCCCCACATGGCTTTCTTGGGGCCCAGCCAGCTGGTGCTGCACCTGGTTAGCGAGCTGAAACTCTAGTTTCAGACTGATTACAGTCTTCTCTCTTTGGCGATAATTGTAGGGAAAGAAGCACACACGCATGCTGATTTCACGGGCTGTCTTCAGGATCTCAGCAGTCTGGCTGGGCTCAGTATCTTGGAAATCCACAGCATTCACAGCCAGACCTTGGTCCTGTTCCTGAAGTCCTGCTCGATGTACCTCAGAATCAGGAATCACCTTGGAAATGAAGGTGCCTAGCTGGGAAGCCTTTTCTCCTGCATGTTAAATCCCATGTTAAATCGGAGCTCCAAGAGGCTTCTTACGTGTAACAATTTGGGGTAGAAACCGGGTCAACTCATTGTAGTCTGGGTGGAATATTGTGGAATTCTCATAGGCAAGCAGGAAAGCCACTGGGTAGTATAAGGAATCCAGCTGTCCATCTTGGGCAAGGCCTGGCACCCAGGCCTCTGCAGCCCCAGAATCTGGTACTTGACTTTAGAAGTTGGCACGATTCTGCAGGCTATACAGTACCGTAATGCCCTTCAGACTTTTTAATGTGAAGGGTGAGATATACATTGGCAAGGTTTGTCTCATGACTGTCAGACAGTAGATGCTTCAGAGATGTCTTCCTGGCCAGACACATGCTGCCCTGTGGTCCTGAGGGAGAGACAAGATGGATCAAGCAGAAGATCTGGCCTGCCTCTCCTAGAACAGAAGCCAGCACTGAAGCACTGAGGCATAAGCAGGAGCGGGCAGTGTCAGAGCGCAGCTGCGTAATTGACACGGGACCGGGATTGGAGGTGAGTTGTAGAGTGCGAGTTAAATATGGGGATGGGGCACTCTGAATGGTGAGGATGAGCTCGAGTCAGGATCCCCCTGCCAAGCGCCAGTGTCCTGACTGAGTTCTGGAGTCCCGCATCTTGCCCTGAGGATGGAGTGGTGGGTCCACTGTCCTCAAGGAGAGGATGCTGCAGAGCGAATCCAAAGATTACACGTGAATTTCAAAGTAGCAGTTATGCTCAGGTAGGAGAGAAGGGGGTACATCAGAGTGGGAGTCTCAGTCTCCAAAAACGCATGGGAATACAGTACGAGAGGTTACCGTCTGCAAGGATCTGAGAAGAGTTTCACGGGGCGGGAAGGGGAGGGGCTTGGCCCAGATCGCTGCAGAAGGCAGAGCGTCTTCATGTGTTTCATGTTGCCGTATCAAGACGTGCAAGGTTGGGGCTTGGGATTATTTGCCTGCATGATCCAGACAGCATGATGCAGGGTCCTGGCAGGGGAGCCTTGGAAGAGGGAAAACGGGGTAGGTGGATGTCATAGGCAGCTTCTCTGTGGCCAAGACACAATATCCAACAACACCCAAAGTAAAAGGAGGAGAGGGTTGTTTAGCTCACTGTAGGGGTTTCAGCTCATAGTCGGCTGGCTGCAAAGCAGGGTGGCTTGGCAGAGGAGCATCACAGGAAACAGTTTATGGCACCCACAAGACAGCAAAAGCAACAGAGGGAACTTACCAGTGTCTTTTTCCCCTTTTATCCAGGCTAGTCAGAGAGGGTATCGCTCACACCCTTGATCTGAGTGCCCTTGAGCCTACATTACACCATGAAGCACCCCCAGGGTCCCACACTCTAGAGCCAGCCACCTCTGAAAAAGGCTCACCTGACTGCACGAGGCAGTGGGGGGGGGGAGGCATCTGGACACAAGCCATAGCAGTAGAAGCACCACACTCCCCCGCTGTGAGCCCTCAGAGGTGAGGCCACGTGCAGACCCAGCACTGGCTTCTCTCCAGTCACCAGGCCTGAGACATGCTTGAAAGAAACTATGCAGAGGTCAAGAGGAAGATGAGGGCCTGGGGATGAAGCTCAGCAGCACAAGGTTGTGGGTTCAATTCTTGGTACCAAAATGAAAAAGCAGGACCTTTCTGAACAAGTAAGTACCAAATGACTTTAGGAAAAAACACCTGGGAATGATTCGAATATCAAGCTATAGAATCATTTCCCCCTTCCCCAAAAGCTGTCGTGTTCATATTTTATACAAATCTTTTGAAATGTATATTATGAGCCTTTAGGACAATGAGGAGGTGTTTGTAAATCAAGAGATAATTGAGTTAATATGAATGTGCTGTATCCTTTAAAGTTAGGGTGGAACGTTGCCTTTAAACAAGTTGATATTTGCTTCAGATAAAATTCATGTTAAGTTGACCTGAGCATGCATTGGAAGGTGGCTTGGATTTGTGGTGCCCTGGGGTCCCTTGTTCTCGACAGTCTAGGCTGAGCAGCTTGGGAAGAGCTGTGAAAGACACGTCCTCAATGTAGACTGTACTTCAGAATTATGTGAGGCAGATTAAGAAATGAAAGATTATTAGAAATTTACCACTGAGGGCCTGTCAGATAGCTCAGCGAACTAAAGCACCTGCCTCGGCAGACACAGGGACCAAGGTTCAATCCTCGGCCTGCCATGCTGGCCCCACCCTCGGGGCATGCTGATATGGAGATTGAGATTGGGAGTGATTGTAATCCCAGCACTTGGGAGGCTGAAAACAGGAGGATCACTACGAGTCCATCTGGGTGGTGAGACCCTGTAGGCCCTGTACTAAAAAATACAAAAAAAAGGAAGGAAAGGAAACTTATAGCTGAAATTAAAATGACACCGTGTTTGCTAATTCCTTTATTTGACTATGCCTACTAAGGTTGTAAATATTTCATAAGGCACTTAAAGGTTTCCCTATGGCAAATTTAATTCTGTAAGCATTTTACTTAGTAGGAATTTGCTCTATCCTGGTGTTTTGTGTGATTCAAACCATGAGATTCCTAAAGACATTTCATATTACTGATCTAGGAAGTACTGTCAGGAGAAGATAGTTTTCAAAAATGCAGTAAAGAATGCAGAACACAGATGTGAATAGGAACTTTTAGATCATATTTTTATGGCACAGCAGTGAAGCACACCAGCTAGGAAGTATGTGCACCCTCTGCTTCACGCAGAGCTTTCACTTACTTGCCTGCAGTGATGATAAAATCTTCCCTCTCATTTCCCAGCTCACAGAAGATAAAGGGGAAAGATGCTCGTAGAGAATTCTGGAGTTTTGCTGGGGATGGTGGCACATGACTGTAATGCCCGCACTGGGGAGGCTGAAGCAGGAGGGTCACTGCAAGTTCAACACCAGCCTGGGCTACACAGTGAGCTCAAAGCCAGCCTGAGCTGCATAGTGAGATCCTATCTAAAACAAACAAACAAAAAAGAATCCTGGCATTCTGTGTTAGCATGTTTTTCAGGTTATAGTTATTAGTGAGCACAATAAAAAAAAAAAAGAAAAAGAAAAAGAAAGTCTTAAGATGCAAAGTGCCAGTAGCTCTGGGCAGGTGCTCGGGCGACCCTGAGATAGCTCTGCGTGCCCCTGCGCTCAGCACAAGTAGCAGCAGCAGATGTTCCTGCATCTCCTTGGCGTCTGGTGGCACTAGAACCCCAGGAAAGCATCCTCACACCCCTTCCTGCACCAACAAGGAGCAATGACCCTGCTCTCCAGGGATGTGACAACCTACCTGCCCCTTGCAGCAGGTTTTGTTCATCCTAAGTCATGTGGGACAGACCCCGTCAATTTACAGTTGCACGCAGAGGAATAATTACTGGCGGCAATAATGGACTTCTCCTCCTGGTAAATTGTTCTGGCCCGCTGTGTGGTCTACAAGATCTGAGTGACCTCTGCCACCCCTGTGGAGAAGCACACTGATTGCTGGAACAGGCAGAAGGGTGGGAAGTTTCCAGAGAGCCTGCTGGAAAAGATGCAGAATGCTTCCAGGAGTGGCCCCACAGCAAACACATTTCTTTGGATGTCATTTCAATAGCACAATTTCCATAGTGGTGTTAAACTGTGTTTACGTGCACTGTTTAAGGAGCTGCTATAAACCCAGTGTGTATCACAGCTCTCCTGACCTGAAAACACATTCCAAGAACCCTAGAGGATGCCTAAAACCCTGGATAGTGCCAAGCCCTAATGTACATTATGTAATTGAGACTATGGCAAATGTTGGAATTGAAAAAAAAATTACAGCAAATTATCATTAGTCCCCCTCACAATGCTCCCCCTTATTCCAAACATGTGTATCCCGTTATTCTTACCATTTTCTGAAGCAGTTCTGGAAGTCCTCTTTCATGAGTGTCTTTAGTTGCATTGTTATGGCTGCCTCAATATCCTAAATCAACTCAAAGTGTTTTCCTTTCATGGCCATTTTGAGTTTGGGAAAGGGGAGACATTCCACAGTGCCAGAAGCAGTGAACAAAGTATGTTTTTATGAGCCGCTTCTCCATCGGGTGGCGCTCAGGCGGCCGCAGTCACCATATTTTTGATCCCACCAAGTACAGCTGTGTGAAAAAAAAAATTGCAGAACTGCTTTAGAAAGAACAATGGTGTGTTCCAAGTGAGGGGTGTATTCTGAAGGGGATTAGTGGCGATGTGTCCTTTACTGCAATACATTTTTAAACACTTTAAACATTCATAGATCACTGCTTGCACTTACATACCTCTGATGAAGTTTAATGTCTAAGTTAAGCACAATAAGACATTAAGAATGACAACTGTAAGAATAAGCTAGAGCAAGTTTGACAATATGCCTCAATGAAAGTCATTAAAACCTATGCATTTTTTTAAAGCTGGAATTTTCCATTTGATATGTTCAGACGGTTGTTGATCACACATCACTGAAACCACAGGAAGCGCAGCTGGAGCGAAGGGCAGACTCCAGTACCCCACAAAAGAATTAAAATGTAAGGTGGGAAGGCTTGCTTTTTGCATGGTAATTGACATTTTCTAGAAAGTTCCCTGAGGCTCTGCTTCTCATATTAAAGTGCTTATATTTCAAGATATTATTTACTTGTGAAAAACACATGAATGACTACCAAACTCTAAGTAATAAAATACATAGTTTAGATAAAGAAATTAACTGAGTTTTGAAGGTTCCTCTCTGTGTTTGTATTACATCTGATATATAGATAGATAGATAGATAGATAGATAGATAGATAGATAGATAGAGATAGATAGATAGATAGATAGATAGATAGATAGATAGATAGATATGAACAAATCTGTTTCACATAGGTAATCAGCATTTAATTTTCCTTTCTCAGCTGCAACCACAAAATGGAGCCCTTAGCCAACAGAGATTCAGGTTTTGCAAGGTGTTCTGGGGCTGGAAGCCACTGCCATCTCTGTGAACTGCCTCCCTCTGCCCTCACTCTACACTTGTCCTTTGTTTGGATTGTTCTTACATTTGGATGAAGTGCCCTGCTGCACGTGCTCACGTCCATAACAAAGGCCTTCCTCTAAGCAGTCGTTACCAACTTAGTGCTAGGTGAGATGCATTGTCTTTTAGGACAGTGTGACCCTAAACTCTGGCACTAAGCCCATTCCCACCCATTCATTCTGCAGTGGCCAAGCCAGATTTAAAGGTCAGTATGATTTATGGTTTGAGCTAGAGCTAACAGCAATCTGTCACAAGGTAAAATAGGCTGTCTTTTTGTTGGTCTAGCATTTTTCCCCATGAATTTAGAGAGAAGCTGAAGGTGACCTCAGTCCTCTATTGTGGGGCAGTGAAACAGTGTCAGGTGCTGACACTGCATGGCCCCTGTTGGTGTCCTGCCCCCAGGGGTCCCACTCAGAACACTTTATAGATCACCATGAGAGAAGTCGAGGGAGATAGCAAAGTAACCCAGACTCCTAGGTCTTTCTCCAGGTGAGTACTGTGCTTAAGTCTACAAATCTCTCACTTTCATGACTATATCTATGGTAGAAAGAGGTATTTTATGATTCTATGGTAAGTGCCTGGTCATGTAACTACAAATTAGCTCTTACACACATCATAAAATGTTCAGATTTTTGGCACTTATTTCCCTTAGTACATAGCACGATTATAGGGTCCCCTGGGTTTCTTTCTAGATTCTTGGTTTCCTGAACAAAGAATTGGACAAGAAAAAGGTAAGTGAATGTAGTATATACATTTATTGGAAATGAAAAGAGCTATTCTCTACAAGGCAAATGGGTGGATGGAAAGGCTCACGGCAATTTGATGATAAGAAGGAAGAGGGCTTTTGTATCCCAAAGTCCCAGGTTGGCTTCCCCTTCAGGCGAATAAGGCTTTAGAACTCACTTGGCCTCCAGGCAGACTTAAAGGGTCCTGTGGAAAGGCCCATTTAACTTTTGCCAAAGGTAAAAAAAGGATAACATTCAGTGCTTTTGATTGGTTATGCCCATGTGCAAATGAGGGATTGAAAGGAGCATTTTCCAATCTGTCCTTTGAGCAGTGCCAATTTCAAATAAAAGATCAACAATATTACTTTCTAATTGACTCCCTGTACAGTGCCCAGGAACCCTGGAGTCATGTTTGGCTTGGGTGTTGTGAACATGTCCTCTCTCAACCTGTTAGGCATAGGTGTTTGTGACAGTGCAATTGGTTGTCCAGTTTTTCCCAGTCCTAGTCTCCTCCCTCAATACAAGAGCACATGATCACTAGTGAAATAGGAGGT
>NW_004524703.1:3479488-3480496 GCF_000260255.1 Octodon degus
AGGCAAGAAAGACCTGAAATACATTTAATCGGAGAGCCATTCCAGAAGAAACTACCAGATAACACTAGGCCTCAAAAGGAGCCAAATAAACTTACCGAGAAGAGCCAGATGTGAATGTGCTTTATTTGCTGAAAACGCTTATCAGCTAAAGAGAAAGAAACCTACATGGAAGGAGGTAGCCAGTGGAGGCCATTGAGTGAGTGACAGTGTTTTTGCAGAAAAGAAAAAACAAAAAAGCTCTGCCAGGGATAGATAGAGCTGAGCAGCACAAGCACCTGCCAGGCAAGTGCAATGTCCTGGGTTCCTTTCCTGGTCCTCCCCATGCAAAAGTCCAATGTAGGCTTCTTAGCTTGTCTGAAAGCCAGCGTTTAGTTTTATTAAATTCTAAGCAACAATCAAAACTCAGTATTAGGACAGAACAACATATGACAAAGCATAATGGTGAAATTTTATCTTTATAGGTAAATAGATCAAATCCTAGGTTTGAAAAAGATCAAAGTAATTTTATATCATTTGCACAGGAAGCTGTGGGCTCTCCCTCCAGCTGCCTTTCTGTGTGGCTCTATTGTTAGGCAGAGAGCTAGACATTTAGTGGGGCAGGGGGAGTATTCCAAATTGCATGTTTTGCCAGTTGTCTACGAAGAAACAAAGACCTCAGTGTGTGACACCTTTCTGATCATTAACTAGATCTCAGACCCCAAGACACAGGGCCTTTATTTCCAGAAGAAGGTATATAGCTTTCCTGGTTGCCATGGCCTGTGGTCAATGATATCGGGAAAGTCTTTTAAAGGCTCTCCTGCCTTTGACTGGGGCCTGTTTTAGATTAGAACTTTTTCTTTGTAAATTTTATAAATGTCTTATGTGATTAAGGTTCTGAAGTGAACACTGGCCATTTTAAAAGAACAGGAAAACATTTTGCAACTCAAAGTAATTTCTAAGAAAATTTGTCAATATGCATCACAATCACCATAGTTCCCTGAAACCCAGGAGTAATTTATTTATTTATTT
>NW_004524703.1:3482221-3486589 GCF_000260255.1 Octodon degus
CAGAAGCTTTCTTTCCAATAAATATTTTTTGCTCTTAACATCTGTTCTTTCTGAAATTCATTCTCCAATTTTAGAGAACACAAACTCATTCCAGATACCTAGCAGGTTGGGAATTTCTTTCCCCTGTCTCAGGGGAGCATTTCATGCCATAGGCCTGAGAAAGTTTGGAGAAGCCATTTGTCTGTAAAGGAAAAAAAAAAATCTAACTTTTGCAATGCCAGTTACAAAGAACCAAGGAGATATGGGATAGAAAGAGGTGAAGGGGACATGGTATAGGAGGGAAAATGCTGTGTCTCTTGGCTTTGATTCCTTGCAGTACTGGAAATTGAACCGCATGTTTTGCATAGGATACTTAAGAGCTCTACCACAGAGCTATACCTCCTGCCTTTTAAAAACTTACTGTTTTCTTTTTTTGAGTCAGGGTCTCATTATATAGTTCAGGCAGGACTTGCACTCACTATGTAGCCCAGGCTAGCCTCAAACTCACAGAGATCCTCTTGCCTCAGCCTCCCACGTGCAGAGATTATAGGCATGTACCACCACACCCAATTCCCTAGGACAGTTTTAAGAAGTAATGAGCATGTCTTCCTAATCTGTAAAATGTATGATGGAGAAGCAGACAAGTTTCCAACTTAAGACTAAAGCAGTTGTGGTTAGAAATTAAGAGCTGAAAAGGGACGCAGAGTTTGTGTTGTTAACAGTGTTGTACTTGGTACACTAGAGTGCTTTGAGAAGGTGAGAGTAGAGGAGTAAAAGATCTCTAACACCTGAATTGGGAAGGGAAGCACAGGGCGCACAAGATGACTGGGGTGTGTGCCTAGGGGCTGAAGGAAAAGATGCTGGATTTCACTGCAAGGGGATCTGAGTGAGGAACGCAGCAGGGACTGCCAGTGCCACACTAGGAAAGAGTGACTTTGCCAGCAGCTGGGGTGCCGTATACATTTCCAGCAGCACATGCTGGCAACTGGAAATAGAAGGTATGTGCCTACCTGTGCCTTCTAAAATATTTAGCCATAATCTAAATACATTTGCATCCTACACAAAATTCCAGCTTTATACACACATTTACACGAATGTGACATCCAGAATCATTCTGTTTTATTCTTGGGTAGTTAAAGCCTTGATTTCAAAAGGCTACTTTGGTAAAATGTTCTTGACTAATTGCAGAAACAATTGCATGGATGAATGTTTTACAATAACGCATATGGTTTAGCCACTTAGTTCGTTAATAGGCAGCTAGCAGGGAAGAGGACCTCAGATGGAGAGGGGCTGGTTAGTTTTGTGATGAAAACAGCAAAAGCAAAACCATGTGACGGCCTGTAACTCAAGCCACTGTGGTACATCAAGCTCAGGAATGCAGAAATCAAGCATGGAGAAGTAACCGCTATACCTGACACTCTCTTACACTTTCCTTTGTCCTCCCTAATTACACAGTGAGGTTCCTGAATGGCCAAAGAGCAGTGAATCAGTTCTTGGCCACTATGAGCTCCATTTCTCTCTAGGTCATATTAGAACATCAACAGTCCACCTGACCTGTGATGGCCAGACACGTGGCCATCTAGATATAAAAGACCCTGGATAAAGAGCCCATTCTGGCCGCCCTTTAGGGGCCCCTTCCCAGCTATTGGGAGCCTTCTCACTTCTTATATTTCTAGTGCAGTTTTTTTTTTTTTTTAACTGCTTCCTTTATTTGTGATTTCATTCTTTGACTTCATGAGACACTGATCTCTGGTTTGGATGATAGCAATAAGACATATGTTATTTTTTATTTTATCCCTTTTAACTGAGTATTAGTCAAATACCTCCATTTCTAAGTGGGTGGCACTCTGCAGCAGCATTCACAATTTTCATGTTTTTTTGGTTTTGTTTTGCTTTTTTTTGTTTTTGAGAGTCTTATTATTAGCTCAGGCTGTCCTTAAACTTACAATGACCGTCCTGCCTCAGCCTCCCAAGCACTCAGATGACAGGTACGAGTCACCCTTCCTGCTCCACTCCCTGTAATTTTCATCAAACTTCATAAAATGTATTCATGAAAGAGGATTTCCAGAACCGTCTCAAAAACTGACAAAATTAATAGAGTGCATTCAAAGCGAAGGAGAGTATTTTGAGCAGATTAATGGCAATATCTCTTCTATTATAATGCATTTTTTAAAATGTAAAGACTCACTTGTATTTTGATGTCATCTCAGAAATTCAAGTGGTAGCAGAACAAACTAGACCATAGAGACCCAACACCAGGAATCTAGACAGGTCTTTCTTTCTTTCTTTCTTTCTTTCTTTCTTTCTTTCTTTCTTTCTTTCTTTCTTTTTTTTTTTTTGTAGTACTGGGGGTTGAACATGGGGCCTTTGAATGGAACTACATAGCCAGACCTTTTGTAATTTTTATTTTGAGACAGGCTCTTGCCAAGTCATTAAGTTGCCCGGGCTGGGCTTGAATTTGCAAACTTCCTGTCTCAGCCTTTCAAAGTGCTGAAATTATAGGCATGTGCCACCATGCCTGGGATCATGTTCTGAATTCACGTTTTCCTTACCATTTTCCAAATCTCATACTGTGCCAAGTGTAGCACTAACTACATGCAGGACAACTCCACAGGGCCACGGGCTCCAGTGCACCCTATGGGGCTTCACAGATGCTGCTCTCCACTCCCTGGGCTCCGCTCCCTCACAGCCTCTGCTCTGTAGGCCCTCATGGTCACATTAGCTGCGAGTAGGTCTCAGCATCATAGTCATTCCCTCAGACAAGTCACCTGTGACCAAGTTCTAATACTGACACTGTGCCTGACACTATCGCACCTAAAGAGAGCTACACATTTTCTACTCAAGGTGAAGGGTCAAGGATGAACAGGAATGAATTAGACAGAGCAGAACAGGAGGATGTCCTAGTCCAGCCAACGCTATGCACAAAGCCCTGCAGCATGAGGGACTGGGGCAACAGTCCCCAGAGCCCAAGGGTGGCAGACAGCTGGGTGTAGCAGTAGCTGGTGGAGCAGGTACTCGTGGAGCTGAAGCCAAGTGAAGGAGGACTGTGGTGCCCTCAGGATGGTGAGGGGTTGGTGCAATTTCAGGTGTGGGAAGTAACAAGACTCCACCCACATGCCAGAAACACCTCTGCAGCAGGCTATAGCCATGCCAAACCAAGTGGCAGGCAAGACAGGCCACTCAGGACAGGGCCCTCAGCCTTCCTCCTCCCTGCTGCAGAAGCCTGGTGTCTGGTCCACTGTGGAACGGAGATGACCCACGAATGGGTTACTGAGCTTTAGCGAAGCCTGGTGGGACTGAGGGTGAAGAATGAGTATACAACTAAGGCAAGGCGGACCCTATATTTCATGTCATCATATCCAAATAATTTAAATTTCATGTTTAAGGTTAAAAGAAAGGAAGGGGCACATTGATTACGGACACTCTACTCTCTCTTGGTGCCAGTGTAAACTTCTGGTAGCCCTTTCTCATCTCTTCTGTCATTTATCCTGCTAGTTCCTCACTTGTTATTTATTAGCTGCTATCTTGTGAACTTTTGGTGCTGCTGATGAAAGCATAAGAAATTGAGGCAGGCAGGCAGGTATCCTTCCCCAGCAGTTCTGTGCTTGGGAGCAGCACCTTTTGCTTGTCACTTGGTTTCTGTGTGGGGTAGTTGCAGAGCTCCTGGGAAGCCCTCCAAGGTGCTTCTGCAGTGTCCCTGCTGGAAGCTTCCCAGAGGATGTTCTTCTCCAGGGTACACTCAGCCCTTGGGACCACTGGTCCTGATCAATACTGGCTGACAGGACAGGGCACTAAGTATCCTGAGGGCAGGGACAGACCTAAGAAATCACACTGAGCTTGAAAACTAACCTCATGCTACAGAGACACTGATCTGGATCGCATGACTCTTCTGACATGTAATTGTCTAGATCATGTCCCAAACTGCTTCTGTCCTCAAAATTGTTCTAAGGGCCCTTGCTAGGGGAGCAGAAAGTCCTGCTGTAATGATAGAGCTGTGAACTGAGAAGAAAGGTGGGTGATGCTTATTGGTGGGTCTCCTGAGAGTGGTTTGCCAGGCAGAGGAATGGGCTTGACTCTCTGTTTGCAAAGGGGCTAGGAAGTGCTGCCTTTCTAGGTACGGGAAGGCCTGAGAGTGCACTCAGGGAGGGAGGTGTCTCGCTGGGACACTTAGGTGCACAGGGACATGCAGCTCCAGAAGACATGCAAGAGCAAAGGCAGGCAAGGTTGAAAAGTCAAGTGGAGACTGCTCTGGGCCCACCAGACAGTATTTCACTGTGTTCATTCTTTTTTTACTGTCATACTTTTTTATTAATTTTATTGAGAGACAAATACAATGAGACAGTATCAAAACTGATTAGTAGGACAGTTTCAATAATTAATACATTGCAT
>NW_004524703.1:3487727-3493226 GCF_000260255.1 Octodon degus
TTTTTTAATGGCCAGCTCAGCCCACCCTGGGGGCGGGGCTGGCATGGCATGTGGTGCTGGGGATTGAACCAAGGTCCTGCATGCTTGCCTAAGCTTGCCTAAGCAGGTGCTTTAGACCATTGAGCTATCTTGCCAGCTCAAATGCCTGATTTAATCAACAGAGATGGACACTTGGATGGAACTGGGCATGTTGACCTATGGGTCTAGAGTATGCTATATTTTGCTTGAGAGCTGACACTCTTTCTTAGTACTAATGTGTCTCTAGGATGAAGGAGCAGAATTTTACTGTTTAGATCCTCTAGTTCAACTATTTTCTATACATTCAATGAAAGAACCATCTTCCCTTGGAGTAAGGAATTATTCCTTTTCTGCAAGCAGCTTTTGATTTCCTTTCCATTTCACACCTGCTTTTATGCATCTTTTGGAAGGAAGAGAATTAAAATGCCACTTGCTTATTCCTGGAGCATTCCACCTACTGAAATGTAGGCCTTTCCCAGGTAGGATAAAAAAGCACATGGCCTTTGCTTGTGTCACCAGAAGTTTGAGTAGATACAATTATTGTGCCTAGAGATGAGCGTGAAGCTGAGCAGGGAGCAGGTTGGTTTCCCAGCCTCAGATATTGAGATGAGGTTCAATACTTTGTCCAGGGGAGGGTGTCACCACTGCTGCTGTGGCTTGAGAACTGATGGTCCTCAGAAAGCCCATGTGCTGAAAGCCTGGTCTCTAGGGTGGCCCTCGTGGAGATAGTGGAGCATTTGTGCACTGAGAGATCTTCAGATCAGTAGGGATGTGCCCTCAAGGGGAACTGCAGGACTCCTGCGCCTTCCCCTCTTTCAGATCCCTGTCTTGAGATGGGAGGAGCTGAGTTCACCATGCACGCACACGACAGTCTGCTGCCTCAACATGGGCTCAAATGGACTAACACATCACACAGATGGAATCACTGGAACAATGAGCCAAAGTAACATTTTTCTCTTTATAAGTTGATTGTTTCAAGTACTTTGTTACAGTAATGGCAAGCAAACTAATACCATCATCTTCTGCTTTGTACCACCTTAGTAAATGCTGAATGGTACAGTCTTCCATGGGGCCATTCAAGCCATTTTTATTAGCAATATTTTTAAATCAAAATAAGACCTTTAGATATAGCAATAAGAAAGACTTTTGTTTGTATCTGTCAGCTCCAGAGCCATGTCAGTTTCATTCTAGGACAAGACTTGGAAGGGTTAAGCATCTGCCAAAAGTCACGCAGTAAGGTGAGCCTGTAACCTCAGCTCCTCTCTCGGGGAAAGTCCAGGGCATGTGGCTTCAGCGGCTCCCTACTGTGGGCCACTGGTGACACAGAGACGTGTCATCACGTCCAGGATGACACAGAGATGTCATGATCAGGACATCTGGGGGAGGAGGCTGCTCACCTCATGGCAGCCAAGGAACAAAGAAGGAAAGAGAGGGAGAGAAAGGAGTGGGGGACCAGATACAGTCCCCAGGGTCATACACGCTCCACAGTCTACTCCTTTCAGTAGGCCTTAGCAGCTAATAACACATTCAATTATAAAATTGGGTTACTCTGTTAATAACTGTATCAGTGTTTAGAGAGATACATGAGTTTATAAGATTTTTGCCTTACAATGATCACCCACAGAGTTGGATAAGGAACAGGGCAGAGGCCATCTGCACACTGATGACCAAAGGATTCAGGTAATGATCTGGAGCTTCTGGCAATGTCCTGGGTGAATCTGTGTCAGGAGACCAATAGATCTGCAGGGAGGGCTGAAGAGTCTATACTGCAAGGCTGAAGGATCTGCACCAGAAGCCACAGAGTCTATGCTCGAAGCCAGGAGATGACACCCAAAGTGAAGGTGAAGACTGACTGCTCTGAAGAAACAGAAGCAGACCCATCCTTCTTTATAAAGAGGCCTTCCTAGTCCTGGTCTTGGCCCAGGAAAGTTTATACCTGAAATTCCATAGAAAGTTAATGGAATTCTAGTGAGAAGATTCCAATCTATCACTTCCAGTGCAACTAATGGCTAGAATAAAGACACTAGGGAATATTTGTAGTTACAGAGAGCCAAGGGGTCCTAGGTCCATCTATTATGATTATAGTGATTGATCAATTATGTCAGCTTGAGAAGTTAAGAGCTTAGCTAAATAGACTCAGCAATTCCATACCCTCGGGTGTGGAGGCCTCACCCTAGAGTGACTCATCACTTGAAGGAGAATGGGGAAGGACTGAGGGCCCCATTCTTCCTGGAACGAGGTCCAGTCTTCACCCGTAGCTTGAACATCATCTCCTGGCTTCTAGTGCAGACTCTCGGCTTCTGCCTTGGATCCTTCAGCCTTCTGATATAGACTCATCAGCCTTCCTTCACAGATCCATCGGCTTCCTGATACAGACTTATGCAGAATGCTGCAGTGAGCTCCAGACCTTGGACTGAAGCCTTCAGACTCAGGTGTGCAGACGCCCTCTGCACACTTCCTCTTCTGACTCTGGCTGACCCTCGTAAGCCAGTCTTGTAATTTCTTATACATTTGCACATCTTGTGTTACATCTGTACCCCCAGTAAAACCCTGACTGATACAATGATGTCTAACCAGAACAAAGGCCCTGACCCAGGGCAAAACCCAGATTTTATTAATTCATGAAGAAGGGAGTGGCTTAAGTTTGACTGTGAGAATGGTGAGGAAGTAAGTGATTACTGGGAGCTGGGCTAGGCAGGAGGCCTGAAATCACCTCTACAATATGCAGAGAGAAGGATATGGAGAATGGGTAATCTGCCAACGCAACTGAGGTGGTGTCTAATGTTTTGGGTCAGTGCTTCAATCTGATGTGTCCTCTTTCATGCCCTGAGAAGTCAGCCTCTATCACAAGGCTTAATCCCAGCTAAGAGCATGGAACATTAGCTCTCCATCCTATGTCAGCACACATACATTTTCTGGAGGAGCGAGGGGAGTGAGAAAACACTGCCTTGTCATCTTTGCTTCAAAGACTACCACCAGCACCTTGCTGGACCGATCTGCATTGCTTAAAGCCAGTTGAAGGCATAAGGAAAAGTCCTAGCCAGCTCTGCACACATCAGCACATGGAAATAGGACTAGGTTTGGCCAAAGTGGAGAGACTGCTTCTCCTGCAAGGAGAGTCGCCAAGGTGGGCACCTACACTTCTTCATTTCCCCCTTCTACCTCCAAGTGACAGGCTGCCCTAGGGGGAGCATTCTACACCCTAGAGTGTGGAACTGCTGGGCCATTTAATTAAGCTTCTTTCATTCCAGTTGATACAATCAGTCAAGGATCGATCACAATCATGTTAATGCTCTTGTGATCTGGTCACTTCCTCAAAGCCCCTCTCAGAGTTTCTGTGTTAGGAACTGAGCCTTCAACACAGTGAGACTTTGGGTGATATTTTAGATTGAAACCATAGCACTGTCACTTCAGGCCCCATTTGCTTTCTCCTCTCTTTGTTGGCACCGCCCAATGCCCATGTGTCCCTCCGTGAGTCAGCTGGTGCTCTAACAGTTGAGTCCCATTCCCAGACCAGCTGTCACCTCGGTGTCTGTGCAGTGCCAGTCATGGCTTGGTCCCTGCTGTTTCTAATTTTCTCTTCCTCCCTCCTTCTTTCTACCCTGCCACCTGCTGTGTGCCAACATGACATTTATTTCTAGATTGTTCTGTTGTTGTTTCAAAGCTGCTCCCTTGAGTAATGTGGTTCAATCCCATTGTTTCCTCCAGACCCCTTTCTCAGCAGGGCTTTGGCAGCATCTTGCATGATGGCTTCCTCTTTTGCCCAGAAGGGTTTTTGTCTTTTGCTGTTAAGTCATTTTGTCAGGCTGCTGAACAAGAGTCATTTCTACTCTGCCTTACTTCTCATGTCTGGCGAAAATGAGCTGAATATAAGACAGGCAAGATATGTGAGGAGCAGAAAGTTCTTACTGTTAGGTTCACAATGAGGTCAATTCTGGACACAGAGATATGGAACTAATATTTACTTTATCAACAAATGTGTATTTTCAAATTCCTGTGGTGCAGCAGATTAAGAAATAAACAGAAGAACAGAAATCCTTAGTCTTATGCCGTTTACTTCTAAGAGGACAACAAATCACATACTGCATCTCACTTCTTCCTCATGTAGACCCATGGTGCATGCTTCCTTCCCACATGGAATCGACAGTGTTCTTTGCCTGCTTGAATCTCCACCCCCTCTCCTGTGCACAGGTGGCTAATGTTCACCTCCCGAGGTCAGTGGCACAAGAGGGCACTGACAATTGTTGAGCACTTACTGTGAGTCTGGCAGTTTTGCTTGGGGCTCTATCAGCTTTTCTGCAACAACCTCATGCAAGGAGTTGGTTTGTCTCAGTTTTCAGGTGAAAAACTATCAGAATAACAAAGTAAACTGTCTAAAGCCACAGTTGCTAAGCAGAGCAATGGTGGAATAACTGAAGTCCTATGGCTTCTAAATGGCAGAAGTTAATTAAGTCCACTCGCATCTGGTTCTAGCTGCTAGCTCGGAAATGAGTTGAGGTGGGAATTATTGTTTATTGAATATCTCTTATGTAAAACATGATTGGATAGTGCAGAAGTGTGTTAAAACTAAAGAAAGAACTTTACACACAGCTGGACAATCCTGAGGGAAAGCTGAGGTTCATCCCCACTATTATAGTTATAAAGCCAGTTATGAAAGGGTGGGAAGAAAGTACCCTATGTGTTCCCTTAAGTTGACTCAAGGCACATGGAAAGTTGTCACCTGTTCTGGGCCTCACATGTATTGGTTTTGCAGGGTCTTTGGGACATTTCAAATGGATGACATTTAAATTTGAGACAGTTAGATAAGTGGTCGTAGATCTTAAACATGAGATCCAGCAAACCTGTGGCCATGGGCATTAGGGCTGTGGAGTGGGCACAGTTGTCTTGCATGAGTTCAGAGAGCTACAAGAAAAGAAGCTAGAGTAGGCATGAGACCATGGAACCACATTTAAGGCAGGACATCAAACCAGACTGCAAGTGCAGTTGCCTAGGAAATTGTTTCCCAGTCTTTTTCAGATCATGGAATCCACAGAAATGACTCTGTTGGTGAGGCTCTGGCAATACAATTTGAGTTCATGTAGGGGAACAACCAGCCGGGATCTACAGCTCCCTTTGCCACCAGCCACTAGAAAGCCAAGAGTATCTATGCCTTGTTTCATCCATTTGTACCACACTCACTGGAAAGCTGTGATCAAAAGTATATGCTAAGAATTCAGACTCTTGGGCCTTCTCCTCAGTGATTCTGATTTGCAGGACCAGAGCCACATGTGGAATGAGCTGCATGACTTAGAGGTCTTCCTCTAAGAAACAGTTTTATAAAGTAGAATAAAATAATAAAATATTTATAGCCTCTTCTAAGAAAAAAAAAGGGCTTCCTGCTACCCTGTGCTGGCAGGACCAGTCCCAGCCCAGGCGCAGCGTGGGCCGGACCCTCTCCCACCCCCTCGGGCCGCCCCCCACCACTCCACCTTACCTGCCCCA
>NW_004524703.1:3499668-3502696 GCF_000260255.1 Octodon degus
TCACAAGTCCGCATCTTGTACAGCAAGTAACCACTAAGAAGAATATATGCAGTGTATTATTTGTTGAAACTGTACTTCTGATTTGATTTGAAACTGTCTCATTGCTATCTGTTTATCAATAAAACTTTGGGGAAAAAAACTGAACTTATAGAGAGAAAAAAAAAAAGAAACTCAGTTTTAATGGCTGTAAAATGAAGGTAAATTTAAGAAAATGTAACCCCTACTAATCAAACATTATAACTAAGTGTCTGGTGGTGGGAAGAGCCTTTCCAGGAGCTTGTCAACAACATATGTGCTATATTTGTTGCTCTTACCTTGTAGAATGTTTCCTCTGGAAGGACAGCACCTCCAAAGTAAGAGAATATTAATGTGTTTTCTGATGTTATAATGGTGTTGGGGATTGTTTTTCTGACACTCTTAGGCTACAATAAGGTGAAAACTTTTAACACACCTTTGCCAGACATGAGAAATAAGACAGAAGGTTTTTCTGAGACTCTTAGACTGAAATACTTAAGAGAGGTAGGATGATCAAGTGAGTAATTAGCATGGTTTCCCTGGAAGGGGAGATTTCTGCCAACATTGAAAGAAGGTGCAGAGAAAGAAGGTAACGCGTCCTCAGCACCTGGAACGTTGGCACTAAGCCCGTTTCGGCTGACTAGTTCTGGAGCTCTGTGGTGGGCTGCTGATTCTCAGGATGGGGCAGGATATTATGATCCTGGAACATTCTGTCAGGAAAGAAGTAAAGGGAGTTACCCAGGGCTCCCAAGAGTTAGGTCAAAATGACACAGAAACCAACATGAAAATTCTGCCACAAACTAGTCAGGGGAATATGACGGATTGTTACTCTGGAAGTGACTAAGACATGTCAACTATGCTTAATTTGGGGGCTCATAACATTATTAATAATTTTTTGAATTTTATTGTTAATTTCTAGTGAATACTAGAAAAGCACTTAACTATTCTGAATATTAATATGCAGGGGAAGAATAAATTAACCATCCTGCTTTTCTTTTTTTTTAAAGTATCATCTTTTTTATGACCCTGTTTTCCATACAACCATAACCCAGGGTAACCAAACACAAGATGAGAGAAGGTTGTCTTTTTAAAATAATTCCAGACAATAAATGACAAAAGAAAACCAGCTATAGTAGGTAACCAAATTCAGTAGCTGTTAGCATCACAAAGGGAGAGAAGACTGGATCCTTTTTGTTGTTGTTTTGTTTTTGGTACCAGGAATCAAGCTCAGGGCCTTATGCTTGCCAGTCAGGTACTTATACCACTGAGCTATATCACTGGCCCTGTTATATTTTATTTTGTTTTGAGACAGGCTCTTGATGTATATTCTAGATTGCCCCTGAACTCACTATGTAGTCCACACTGGCCTTGAACTCAAGGTGGTCCTCCTACATTAGCCTGCAAGTGCATTTGTCCCCAGACCTGAAGTCCAAGCACTTGGCATAGAATCTCCCCTTCTTGCCCTGCCTTGTGGGCCAATTTTAGAGTGAAGAAATCCTGCTTCCTATCGGTTGCCACTGAGATATTAATGATCAATGAGGCCATGACTCTCGTGGATCGGAATGAAATTTGCTGTGGACAACACAGGGAGAACTAGCACCCAGGCGTGGGGCTGAATCTTCACTTGTTTCCTTTCCCATGCTCAACTTGCCCATTCAAGCACTACTTCTGTGCTGTTCCAGAAAAGCATCATACCTCTCCGCCTGCATGGGCAGGGTACCTAAAAGGGTGCCTCACTGGGGATTCTTGGCCTTTGTTCCTAGAACACTGATCATCCCAGAGCCCTATTTTACTGCAATTCTTATCTCTTTTTCTTCCCGGCTGTACACCTTACCTCCAGCCACTGCAGGGGTACCTGATAACTGGCACTGGGGAAGGGTCTCTGATAGAACACAATCTTGAGAGTCAGCTAGAAAGGGGCAGAGTGTGCTTTCCCTGAGGTGCAACATTTGGACAAGGGAAAGAGCCAGAGGATCATGGGGTGGTGAAAGTCAAGCCAATGGCATCCTCAAATGAAGAAGAGGGCAAGGGGCTGTGTGCTGCACAGAAGTCGGGCAGATGGGACTGAGCAGTGTGCCTTCAGCTGCCAGTGAGGAGGGGCTGAGGCTCCACCTGAAAGGGGCAGTTAGGGAAAAGGCGGGCTTCTGGGGTCAGAACAAGAGGGAGCTGGACAGAGGGCTGGGGTCGAGGGAAGAGAATTTGAGGTAAGAAGATTAGAAGTTTGAGTCTAGCCCTGGAAACAGTGACTTAGTAAGGCCCTCTTTCCCATTTCAAGAGAATAAAAAATGTAAAAAGGAGGTGCAGATGTAGCTCAGAAGGTTCTGGGTTCAATCCCTAGTACCTTAACAAAAAAGAAAGAAAGAAAAAGAAAAAATTCTCAGTCATGTTAAATACTTGAGAAAAATCTAGAAACAGGACACAGTCAGGATACATGAGGAAGACTGAACAGTTTGATTAGGAAATCTCTCAATGGGAAAGGCAGAGAAGGTGCGGGCTGTGGGGTGGAGTCACCTGAGAGTCTCAACATTGTGGGTCCTGAGAGGGCACTCCAGGATCACAGGGAGCTTTGGAAAGTCATGCTTTTCCTCTTCCTCTGACCATCAAAGATCTAATTTCATAAACATAGAGATTTTAGCAAAATAAAAATACAGCATCTTCTGATATTTAAAAGCCTCCCAAGGAGGAGAGTGTGCTATGAATGCTAAACTCACAGGAAGATACTGTCTTGGGAAGTATCATAAACTTAACATAAACACTCAAGCACTTTCCTGGGGAGGAAATGATATTTCCCAGGCCTGAGAACCTAGAGAAAGACCGCAGGCTCAGTCAACTTGTGTATAAACCATGCTCAAGGACCAAGGCCAATCTGTTTCCAAGTCACAGTGATAACTTTCATCACTAGGTGACAAGGACCTTTGAGTGTGCCCCTATTTGTCATTTATGTTTGAAGAACACTGGGGTGGGGTCATCCTCTCTCTCTCTCTCTCTCTCTCTCTCTCTCTCTCTCTCTCTC
>NW_004524703.1:3502991-3529048 GCF_000260255.1 Octodon degus
ACAAGATGCAGACATGATATCCTCTTTCTCTATAGGAACACAAATAGGGCCTGGGGTGGGATAAAGAGAAAAGGGAAGTCATAGGAGGACGGCTTTTGCTCCTGGGCTTCCCCTGTGGAGCTATGGGTCTGTCTTGAGCTCCGTGCTACGCAGGTCACCAGGAACCAGGCCTTAGCTCTCTGATTTGTGCATCGTTTCTACCTTAACCTGTCTTTTAGGGCTGTTACAGCACTAAAATACCTAACAGAGGTGGTGGCACTTAGCACAAACGCGTCACACAGGCACAATGAGTGTGCTGGCCAACAGCCTCAATGAAAAATTCATCACCTGAAATAGTCTGTGTAATTGGGCTGTAAATCTTGGAGGAACTTGGCTTTCTAGATCCTAGTTTCTTGGCCAACTCCACCTCTTTCCTATCAGAATGAAACTAGTGTATAAGCATTTTATGGCATTTGGACAGCTTATTGACTACGATGACGTAGTACGCATGTGGCATAAAAATAGGCATGAGTCAGCAATGGCAACCTAACTCAGTTCCTGCAGACATCAGTTCAAGTTTTCTGATATATAAGGGACAAATGCCTCTCCAGAAGTCTAAGGTTTCAAAAATAGAAAGCTTTCTTTAAATCTACCTTCTTTTAATTGCTGTTTATGATGTATAACACATGTCAAAAACAGATGCTTGACCATTGTAGTCTCTCCCCCTCAGTGGATAGTACTGTTACCTCTTTTTGCTTAAACCTAAACCCCAAGATTTATCCATTTTCCTCCTTTAACTTTGCACCTTCTCCTCTCACTAGCTACAGATATAGCAGACTCTTCTCAGCTGCTCAGATAAGCCATCCTTCCCCTTTCCTTCCTTCCTTCCTTAGCCCCATAATCAATGGCAATTTAAAGTAATAATTACAGTATTTCTAGAGGTATAATAATGATGTCTTTAATTCAATGGAAAAAACAGAAAGCCAAAGTGGCAGCCCTGAGGGCCCTCTCCTGACCTCGTGGCTGCTGGGTCCCACTCTTTCTGGCCACCTCAGGTGCTGACCATCAGTCCAGCTGTGCCCTGGAGCCACCTGACCTGCAGTTCTCCTCCCTCATCTCATCCTAGTTTGTTTCCCTTACAGCACTTTTGTCATTCAAAAGATATCTCGACCTTTACTTGCTCTTGTCTGTCTCCCTGCAGCACAGAAGCTCTGCAAAACAGGGGCTCTGTCTTATTCTCAGCTTTGTCACCAGACTGTGCGTGTGACCAGTGTTAAAAACACTGGAAGGTGAAGGCATTTCTCCCTCAGCTTATGCAGCTCAAAGGCTGAAACCAGATCCTCCCAACTGCAGCAACCTCCTCCCTCACAGGCAAAAGCTTAAATCTCTACCACCCAAAACGGAGTTGGGTTTCTGGATTAGAGGGTGGGTTGTGAAACAATTCCTAATGGAAAATGCATTTGGGGGAAGAAAATAAGATATTGAAAATACAGTCCTTTTATCCTTAAATCCTTTGTTTGGAGGAAGAAAAATGGAGCCACCATTATTCTGAGGTCTAAGTAGTGATAAGTAGCATGAAATTCCTCTTCTACTTTTATGATGTGTTACTGGAACTTGATTATTTTTAAAAATCCAATGACATGTGCCCAACGTGTGCAAATTATCCTGTTGTTTTCTTTCTTGGTGGCAATTGATCTAAAAAAAAAAGATGAACATTCAAAAATTAGGATTCAACCACAAGAAGCTGCCCACCTCCCTAGGTGCCTCTCACTTGACTCTGATCACAATGAATTTCCGAGATTATCGAATCCACTGTGAGAGAGGAAGCATGCCTAGAAAGTGGGAGGCGAGCCAGCCTTGTGCAATCCAGCTGCTGAGCGATGGGCTCCGAAGCTGAAGGCAGAGGAGCAGGGAATGCGAGGATTGTTCTTTACTATCTGCAGATCAGAGGAGGGGAGGCTAATGGGACTGGGGCCTCCTTCCTAAACCAGCCCAGCTTCCATTGTTTTAGGGCTCCATGTACACTCAAAGCATGCATATGAGATGGGATGAGAGCTCTTACTGCATGACATGACAATTCTCTCTTCCTCAAAAGAAAAATTCAGTTATCAGAATCCTTACAATGGGTGCTCCATGGAGACGAGACCTCATTTGTGTCAATTCTTGTAGCTTTTATAAATTTGTGTGGATTCAGTTCTCAGTGTGCTCCAGATACTGGGGGTCTCTTTCTGAAAAAGCCGCGTGACCACTTGGAGCCTCCCATGTGGGCCAGGCTCCATGGCAGCCCCTCTCCCAGAGACACACCCACCGGGCCAGTGGTGTACTGTGTCCTCCCCTGGATGACTTGTTCTCTCAGTCATTCTGGAGACCAGTGAAATGTGGACACATGTCACACTGGAAATGCACCTGTCCTGGGGACCTTAGATGTGAGAAGACAGGCAATGGGCACCAGCCTGCGCAAGCTCCCCTAGGTTGGCGAGTTCAATGAGGCCCACACCTGCTGACTCGGAGGGCCCAGGTGGAGAAGTGCTGGCTCACATTCCCTGGCCCCTGCTTACAGCCTCCAGTTTCTGAGTATTTTCCCTACCAGTCTAAGCCCAGCCCAGCTCTGTCTCCACAGAGGACATGAGATAGTCAATGACTGTCTTGAGTCACAGGTGACAAATCGTCTCTCACCCCATGAGCTACTGCATTAGCTCTCCTCTGACATTTTAGGGTTGCTGTCAGAGCAAAGCCAGGCCCAGAATGAAAAACCAAGGCAGTTGTGTTGATAAAACAATTTACTCTGGGGCAGACAGGGACATGGTGAGTGCCAGGGCTCTGGCTACCCACTTGGCTTAGCTTCTGTGCAACCCAAAGACCGTCCAGCTGGTGGCTCGGAAAAGGGGCTAAAGCACAGACTTCCGATGCCCAGATCCCCGAGGTCCCAGCACATCAGAAGGCCTGGGCAGAGCTTGCTGTGTGAAGCCTGGGCAAGGCTGGCAGGGCCCACTCCATGGCTCCTTAGGAGCCCTGCCTGATGCAGTCCTTCCTCTGCCCCACTCACTTCTCACCATCATGTTGTGAGGTGCTGGGCAGAGAATGGCTGGGTGCTAGCACAAAGACATTATCATAGGAGGGGGTTTTAGCTGAAGGATAAAAGATTTAGCTGTGTGTTCCTCCATGCAACCCCTAAAATAAATCACAAACCACGTTCACTTTCCTTTTCCATAATCAGTAAGGGGCATATTTGACAAGTATATCCACATCTGTCCTGGACATTCCAAGTGGGCACCTGATCTAGATGTTTTCCTTGAGGAGCCAGCTTAAATTTATACCAATCAGCAGCCTTGAAATTGGACCAATCAGCACCCTTAAATTTGGACCAATCATCATCCTTGAACCAATCTCAGAGGACATTGACCTCTCTGCTACTCTATATAAGCAGCATTCCATACACACCTCTCAGATTGCTCTAGAAGGGCCTTTCCTCAATCAAAGAGCTAGTCCTGTAAATCTGTTCATAATTCTGATGTCTGAATAGTGTAGGTAGAGCAGGTCTCTTTTTAAAGAAAGAGCTACCAGCGCTAAGGCTGCTAGCCTACAGAGATCCAGAGACTGCCATTAGGATCGTCTACACAGAGACCAGCTAAGAAGAGCCAAGGACTGCTGAGGAGTTAAGAGGAGCCAGCCAGCATCAGACCCTAGTGCTAACTGGCGGTGACAGAAGGCAGTGATAGGCAACATCCAGTGAAGATTGGAGGAGACTATCTCATCTTTATCTAAGAAATGTTAGCATAGCCGCCAAGATTTAGCTTTGCTACTGAGGAGCTGATAGGGTGGCTGAGAGTCCCAAGCTGTGAGGCTGAAGGTGCAGGGCCCCTGGCACTCAAGGCAGAGCCCCTACCAGAACTACACTTTACACAAATCAAACAAAAGAAACCTCTACTCATTGTCAACACCCCCGCCCGTAAGTGCCAGGAGGCATCCTGGAGAGTATGGGGCAGTGTGGCCAGTGCTCTGCTGCTCCAGCTGAGGCTGCCGTCTTGTATCTACCTCCCCATGAATGGAGGAAGAGGAAAGTCTGGCATGGACCAGTCAGCCAGCTCTATCACCTGTTTGTTTTACCTTTGCTTTAAAATAGGAGGAGGCAAGTGCTCTGCCATTGAGCTCACCAAAAAAATTAAAAAATAAAATAAAATAGGAGAAGGAAGGAGCTGTATGTTTGAAAGGGAGTCTTGCCTTTGTAAGCTGAACAAATGTTTCCAGGGCCTGACAGGCAGTGGAGGTCAGCGAGAGGGATACATAGGAAGGAGCACTCCGCACTCACCGCCTGGGAGCTCATGGCTTGTGTCTCCAGAATGCGCCACACACAGGCAGACCTGAGCGCCACATCTCAGTCCTGTGCCCTGGGGACTATCCACAGGGCTCCTCTGGTCCTCTGGCAGTGGCCCTGTCTTCAGCAGGATGAGGATGCCCTCTTCATCCCAGAACCTCACCTCAGCATACAGATTCTCTGAGGCTGGGCCCTATGCACAAACCTCCTCTGTCTTCATCCCCCTTCACTCCTTGCTCTTCTTTGAGAGGGCATTTGTTATTTTTAAAGCTCTGTAAAAGTAATCTTGTTAGAAAATAATCTCATAACTTTAAAACTAGCTCTAAATCTCTTTTAATCAAGATGAAATTCCTGACCCAGCAGGCAAGATAAAACCACTGTTCATTTGGCAGCCCCAGGTTTCTCCACTCTGTTGCTATTAAATTGCTAAGTGAGTGGGTTTAAAGAGTTTTAGAAAGTGCAAAGAAAAAGAGGAAGTTATATCATGACATTATAACCAGCTTCCTGCTTTTCCTGACTACACAATTTGTGGCGGTTATCAGTCTGCAGGAATAGTGGTGGCTACAATGATCTTATCGATATCTGCACCATGTCAGGGAACATGACCAGGTATGTAGTCCCATAGAGAAGAATAGCTGCCTAGGAGTCCAATTAGGCATGGCACGCTTCACTCATGGAGGACCTGCTCCCACTCCTCCCCCATGTCCCCTCCTCCTACCATTACGACTTTAGGGTAAGGGGGGCATCCAATGGACAAGGTTCTGCCACCTGTCCCAAGATATCAGGCTAAAAGGTGAGTAATTGTGAAGACAGGAAAGGAACTTCAACTAGCACAGCTGCAGCAGGGATCCAAGGGGGACTCATCCTCAGCCCTGCCTTGGTACTGACATGAGCCCCTAGATCCGTGATGGCGAACCTTTTAGAAACTGAGTGATGGAGCTACAACTCACAGCCCACTTATTTATGATAAAGTGCCAGCATTGCAAATAAATCTGAGTGCTCAGTGGCTAGGCTAAGGCTGGAGCAGCCTGGCTCGTTGCCTACAGAGAGGCCTCTGTGTGCCTACTGAGGCATGCGGGCCACAGGTTCACCACCACTGTAACTGAGAGAAGGGGGAACAGAAGAGTGCAGTCAGTCTCGGCCAAACTGTGGCCTGGTTGATCGTTATCTCAGGATTGGTCAGAAGTGGCCGTGTCATCTGCAGAAATGACAATATTGCTGGTGCCCTAGGGAGGGATTCTCAACTCTTGTCTTCAGATGTTTATCCATCATACCTGTGGTTCTTGGAACCCAGGGTCACAGCAGGAGAGAATGACTTAAAGAAAAGGAGACAGATGCAAAATAGAAGCAGAGGTGTCAAGTTTTGGTCCCTATTTAGTCATCTGTCAGACATGTGATGTCATGCATGTATCTTCAGGTTCAAATGAAGTCAGGGCTTGCAGCAAAAGCAGCCTCTAACTGCTTACTGTGTTACCACCTCTCTTCCTTGTCCCTCCCCCATTCCTCCTCCATCTTCTTTGTGATGGGCTTGTTTTCACCCTGCTGCTAAAATAAAAAAATTGGAGAAATTAAATTTAACTGAGTTTAACTGAATAAAAAATGCTTTTCAAAGTGGCAGCCCCGAGAACCAGGACAAGTTCTGGTTGATTCTGCATCTGCCCTGTGGTTGAACAACATGTAGAGATAGGCCGAGACTCAGCTATTTTTTTTAAAAAAAATTATTTATCTATTTATTTGGTACAGGGTCTTGCTATGCAACTTGAAGTCATGATGATCCTCCTGTCTCAACCTACCCATAGCTGGGAATACAGGTGTGTGCCACTACGCCGGATGTCAGTGGCCAGCTTGGTGCTAGGCTGGCATGGCACGCAGTACTGGGGATCCAACCTGGGTACTTGTGCTTGCCAAGCAAGCAGTTAGACTGCCAAGCTACTGCCCTGGCCTGACTAGGCTATTTTTACAAAGACAGATTGTAAGGTTTTGCTTCCTGTTCTTTAATCTACTAAATTAGGTTGCAGTTTACCAAGCGAGGACTAAAGTGTGTTAGCACTAAAGCTTTCTCAAGCCAAACTGAGCTTAACACTACTTTTGATTATAGAATATGATGCCAAGAAACCCCGTTCAGGTCCACAAAATAAGCAAAGTAAATATTTTCCCCTCATAATTTTGTCTACTTCTTGCCATTGACCAATAGAAAACTTTCTAAGGAATATTTGCAGAAATATTAAAACCCAACTTACAGAAGGGTAAGCAGTGGAAAAACAAGTCTTTTTGCACATTCTGGCTCTCCCAATGTAATGCACCAGAAACAACTACTATATTGACTTTATTTATTTATTTTATTTTTATTTTTGGCAAGGCCAGGGATTGAACTCAAGCCCTTGCACTTGCCAGGCAAGTGTTTATTCTATTGATCCATCTCCCTGGCCCCTTGACTTTAAAATATGCAATAGCGGTTGGGAGCTATTGGGAGCTGTTGGGAGCTATTGGGAGCTTTTGGAGCTGGAGGACCTGTTGGGAGCTATTGGGAGCTGTTGGGAGTGGTTAGAGCTGTTGGGAGCTGTTGGGAGCTGTTGGAGCTGTTGGGAGTTGTTGGGAGCTGTTGGGAGCTGTTGGGAGCTGTTGGAGCTGTTGGGAGTTGTTGGGAGCTGTTGGGAGCTGTTGGGAGCTGTTGGAGCTTTTGGGAGCTGTTGGAGCTATTAGAGCTATTGGAGCTGTTGGGAGTGGTTAGAGCCGTTGGGAGCTACTGGGAGCTACTAGAGCTGTTGGGAAGCTGTTGGAGCAGTTGGAACTGTTGGGAGCTGTTGGAGCTATTGGGAGCTATTGGGAGCTGTTGGAGCTGTTGGAGCTGTTGGAACTGTTGGGAGCTGTTGGAACTGTTGGGAGCTATTGGACACTGTTGGAGTTGTTGGGAGCTGTTGGACTGTTGGGATCTGGTGGAGATGTTGGGAGCTATTGGAGTTGTTGGGAACTGTTGGAGCTTTTGGAGCTGTTGGGAGCTGTTGGGAGCTTTTGGGAGCTTTTGGGAGCTGTTGGAGCTGTTGGGAGCTGTTTGAGATGTTGGAGCTGTTGAAAGATGTTTGAGCTGTTGGAACTGTTGGAGCTGTTGGGAGCTGTTAGGAGCTGTTGGAGTTGTTGGGAGCTGTTGGAATTGTTGGGCATTTTGGGAGCGTTGGGGGGCCATTGGAGCTTTTGGGAGCTGTTGGAGCTGTTGGATTTGTTGGAGCTGTTGGAGCTGTTGGGAGATGTTGGGAGATGTTGGAGCTGTTGGTTTTCCTGGGTCTGCCATTATTTCCTTGGGAGGACCTTGTCATGCTGGCTTTCCTGACATACTCATCTGTTCTCATCATCAAGCTTCAGACCTTGCTGTTGCTGAGGATGACTGTGGTATTTTCTGGTGGTGGTCTGTTCTTACTTTGAGCATTGTTTCCTGTCTCCAGTTCAGATCACTCAGCCTATTGGCACAGATCCTTCATCCCACTGGCACACACTGTTGGGCCTTTCCAACACAGATTCATAAAACAGACCTGCATGAGACATTGCCATGGGCTCTTGGCCTCCAGTTGGACTCATGAAGAGCATTGTTACAAGCTCTAGGTCTTTAGCTGGACTCATGCAGGACATTGCCATGGGATCCAGGCCCTCAGCTAGATTCTTTGATCTATCTGTAGTGTGTGGACAGATTTCCTGCACTTTCTTTTTATATGATTCTTTGGGTGATTATTATAAAGTAATCTTATAAACTATGTGTCCTGTATTGTTTTCCTTGCAAACTCCAAACTACAACAATCTGCACTAGTTGATTTGCAGTGGAAAAGTTTTAATAGTTTTTTCTTACTCGTATTTCTCAAGAGATCTGGAAAGTAGATACTCTTATGTTATAGATGAGACAAATAAAATTTAGTAAGGAGAGATATCCACTTGTTAGCAGGTAGTAAGACATTAGGGGGCCTGAGGGGCCTATAATTGTATATTTTGCCAATTACAGTTAAGTGAAAACAAAACAAAACATCAGTGTATAATACTTTTATAGTTCCTTCCTGAGTCTCAAAGCCAAAGACACATGGCCTCTGTTTCTAGAACAAGTACAGCCCTGCTGGGTGCCATAGCCTATGACCCAATGATTTTGGAAATGCCCTCCCATGCTGGACAGAGACCAAAAGGAAGGGGACCAAGAAATGGAGGAAGAGGAGGGAGGGGGAAGGGGAGCAATGAAAAAGAAATTAGGGTGTGTTAGTTCCATGTAACAGCTCCCCATGATGAATGCAATCATTATGCAGTGCAGATGTGTACTCATAAAAAAAGGAGGCAACAGTAAAAGAAAAATTAAATTCAATTTTTTTCATAAATTTTATAAATTTCTTACCTGATTAAAGGTCCTGAGAAAATGCTGAACACCTGAAAAGGAGAAGGAAGACCTTGTGCAATTCCAAAGTAACTTCTAAGAAGAAAATGTTGATGAACATTATAATCATCACAATGAAACCCAGGAGTAACTCACGTGAATAAAAAGATACCTGTGTGGCACTGCCCTCTTCGCCTGCAGACCTAAGTCTCCACATCTTAGAGTTAATGTGAACGCTTCCTGTACTTTACAGGGCCACTTCTCTTGGGGGTTTTGGGTGAAATCTTTCATGGAAAACACAAAGGGTTGAGGACCTGGCTTCGCAGTGACACATTTCTCAGGGCTCTATGAAGAGAGATGGCAACCAGCCAGCCTGCAAAGCCTTTGTCCTGGCTCACAGGCCCCAGCCCCCTTCCATCTGATGTACCAGCAAGCCAGATCCCTGACATGTGAAGTGCTCAAAGGAAAACAGATTGCTTGTCGCTCGTTCTAGTCTCATGCTTGCTTTCTGCGTTTGTCCCAGAAATAATATATATATTTAATGACATTATTACTTTATTTTGCTCAAGTGCTCAGAAGCTTAGTTTTTTAGGAGAACAATAATAGTTAATACATTGCATATTGTTGTCTTTAATTGAGAGTGCAAGATATGGGCATTAAAATTTCTCCAACTGATATTAGCACAAACCTTCCTTTTCAATGAACTAAGAGACATTACCAGTATAACTGACTTGCATGTTTTCCCTTTTTAAATCTTAGTTCCTTTTGCCTTTTGAACAATTTCTTCCCATTTCATAATATTTACTGTACATTTTAGACCGTATTTACTGTTTCAGTTCCTCATGCCAGGGAGACAATATGATGTTTACACATGTGAGTCTGCTTTATTTCATTTATGAATATGGTCTCAAGTTGTATCCCTTTACTCATAAAAGTTCCGAGTTTATCTTTTTTATAGCTGAATAGTGCTACATTGTATAAAAACATATTTTTTATCTATTCTTCAATTGATGGGCATTTGGGTTGTTTCCAAAATTTAACTATTATAAATTATGCTGCTATGCACATTGGTGCACATATATCTCTGTAGTATGATTTTTTTTGATTCTTCTGGGAAGATGCCCAGAAGGGGATTGGCTGGATCGAATGGGATACCTAATCCTGGTTTTTGGAGGAATCTCCACACTGATTTCCACAGTGGTTGTACCAGTCTGCACTCTTACCAATAGTTGGGAAGGGTTCCTTTTTCCCAATAGCCTCCAGCATTGTTATTGGTGAATTTCTTCATGGTAGTTACTCTTTCTGGGGTGAGATGGAATCTGAGCGTTGTTTCAATTTGTACCTCTCACATGATCAACGATGTTGAACATTTGTACATGTATTTATTTGTCATTTGTATTTCATCATCTCAGATGTGCATATTCATCTCAGATACCCATTTCTGGATTATCTTTGGATTGGGGGAGGTCCAATTTTTATTTAGTTCTCTTTATTTTTCCAGTTCTTTTTATGTTCTAGATATAAGTCTGTTATCTGAGGAAGAATCAGCCAAAATTTTTTCCTACTCTTTGGGTTGCTTTTTCACTCTGTTGGTGATTTCTTTTGATATGTGAAAGAAAGATTTTTTAATAAAATGAGATCCCAGACTGAGGATATAACTCAGCAGCACAGTACCTGCCTGACAAGCACAAGGTCCCGAGTTTAATTCCCTGTACAAAAAAAATAAATAAGATGAGATCTCAGTGGTTGATTCTTTTAAGTATTTCCAGTACAGTCTGGATTTTATTCATAAACTCTCTGCCTACACCCATGTTTTCAAGATTTCCACTTCTCTTCCATTAGATACTCTTCTAGTAGATTTAGTGTTTCTATTTTAATATTTAGAGCCAATTTTTCCAACACCACTTAATAAAGAAAGAGGCTACCTTTCCTCCAGTGAATATGTTTGGCACCTTTGTCATGGATAAGGTGGTTGAGTGTGTTTGTAGCAATATCTACATCTTCAGAAACTTATTTTTCAGGAACTTTTCTTTAAAGCTCATTATTATGTATGTTAGTTATCAAATACTTTCCCCTCAAATTATTAACATTATGCTTAAGTTCATTTATTACATATTTTGTAATAGTGAATTACTGCCCACCATATCTGAATTCCTATGTAGAATTTACTGTTATTTTCATGCTATGGACTGCATTGAAAAAAAAATCTATCATCTTCTTTGTATCATAGTTCATATACATATACATAGTTCACATACTATCAGAAAAATAAGATTTACAAATCTTATACCTATGGTATCTTGAGAAATTACCCTTCATTGAAAAAGATATCATATGGGTTGGAATTGTTCAACACAAATATTCTCTGACCTGTATGTCAAGGTGCTCTTAAGTGTACCAGACCAGCCTTGAGAAAGCACTGCATTCCCGTGTGCTGGCTGAATTCAGCAGCTCTCATGCACAGTATTTGTACTATTTTGCAGTGGCAGCATATAATAGAAGTATTTTATTTTCCCCATGTCCTATCAGGCCTCACACCCTAGTTATTCAAAGTGGGAAAGAAACATAAAAAGTCATTAATTTTAAAGTGAAAGACCTGGCAGAGTTCTGTCCTAGTTCAGCTTAAGCAACCTTTTGTACACATACACCCCTACTCCAGAGCCAGAGGTTTGCAACAGCGTTGTTCAGTTTTCACTGTTGTGGCAGTTTAGGGCAAATTGAATGGGTGGCTTTCCACATGATGATTAAAAATCTAAGCTCACTCCATCTTATGGCCACACTGTCTCCAAGGCAGTGAGTGGAAGCGCTTCATTTCCAGTTAGGAGATGACATTAGAATGTTAAAGAAGAGTTTGTTTTAATATCAGTAGAAGATGAATAATCAGCAGGTGGTTTAGAGAAGGGAAGATGAAAGCAAGGGTCATTATTTATGTGACATGGATTTTTAAGGTCCTCGGGCTCTGGAATTCTGATACACCCACCTTTACCTGTGACACGAGCAGCCAGGGGATTTCCTTCTGCGGGGCAAAGGTTAGTTTTATGAGATCATTTGGTTGGGATCAGCTGCTACGATGTTGTTTCCAGATGTGTCTGTGATGATGTTTCTGGAAGAGAGTAGCATCTACATAAGTAGACACAGAAGATCCCTCTACTTAAGCATGGCTTGGATCATCGAACCCTGTGGGAACCTGAGTAGAATAAAAAGATGCAGAGGACTGGAAAAGTCTCTCTCTTTTTTCCTGAGCTGGAATGTTCATCCTCTGCATTTAGCTTTACGACTCAGGCTGAATTACCCTGCCAAATACCTTGGGTGCACAACTCACAGATGGTGCACTGTGGGACTTCCCAGCCTTCCCGATAACATGAGCCGGTTCTCATAAGAAACCTCCTCCTAGCTCCTATAGATGTATCCTACTGGTATCCTTCGGTAACCTTGGAGAGCCCTATCTGATAAGCAGCAGTTAAACCAACTAGTGACTCCCCTTTTCTTCTTTTAGACTCACCCAGTTTTCCTTCTTGACCTGGGCTGACCTTATTTTGCAGGTAGATGCAGCACTAATTCAAGATAAGACTCATCTGCATGGCTCTAAAACTAGCCCTGGTCCCGCAGCCCACCCTTCTTCCTCCCTGAGGGCTGCCAGAACACAGAGTTCCGGCTGCACACCTCCTTGTCCTGTGCCATGCTTTAGAATGAAGTTGATTCAACCCACCCCTAAGTTTGTGTCTCCCTCAAAATTCATATGCTAAAATCTTAACCTCCAAGGTGATGGTACTAGGAGGAAGGGCCAGTAGTAGGCGATCAATCCTTCAGATTAGTGACCTAAGAAGAGATCCTAGACAGCTCTTTTGCCTCTTCTGGTATGTGAAACATAGCAAGGAGATGGTCATCTATGCATCAGAAGCCAGGCCCTCACCAGATGCCTTGTGTGCTGTCATATTGAGCTCGGACTTTCTAGTTGCTAGAGCTGCAAGCAAGAAGTTTCTGCTGCCTGTTATAAGTTACTATGTTTTATTATAGCAGCCTGAACAGACTAAGGCAATCACTAAAACAATTTTAAAGAAATTAGAAAAGAAGCTGGGCATGGTGGCCCACACCTGTAATTCTAGCACTCAGGTGGCTGAGGCAGGAGGATCACTGAGTTTATCGGCATCTCTGCGCAAGGGCTTTGAGTCATTGCTAACTGTGATAAGGCTCAGAGCTTCTCAGGGCAGGTGCCTCAATGTGTTCTGCTCTAAAGACAGAGCCTCTTAAGGGACTCTGTGCATTGGATGTATGACTTTTAAATGAATGAAGTAGAAAAGGTCAATTGACTATTAGGTCTTTTGAGTGCTATATAAGCACCTTTTTGTCTATATTGGAGCTAATCAACACACACATCATGTGTTTAGTCTAAAGGATTTTTATTTTTTTTGTCTTTTTGAGACAGGGTCCACCATGCAGTTGAGGTTGGACTTGAGTTCACTTCATAGCTCAGGCTGCTCTCAAACTTGCAATGATCCTCCTGCCTCAGCTTCCTGAGTGCTGGAATTACAGGCATGTGCCACCACACCCAACATTCACTTTAATTTTATGAGTTTTACTATATTAAACAATGTACACTTAATAAGAAAATAAAATATTAGTAACATAAAATATTAAATTGTTAATACATAACGAGTGTGTAGAATAAACATTCACGTTTTCAACTTCAACTGTTTATCTGCTTATAGGATCTAAAAATAACAACAGAAATAAATTCTTATGCGAACTATAATGAAAATACAAACACAACTCTGCCAGAGAAATTGCTCTAGCTGTCACACCTGCCAGTCTGCACACACAATAACAGCAGCATGTTCTGTGCATGCGTCTCCCTCACGCTGATAGCAGTGAGCTTAGCTTTCCTTGCCTGTTCGGCAGGCCACGCTTGTCACCTCTCTTGTCTTCTTCTCTTGTCTTGAAATTATATAATTATAGAAGGAGTTACACAGCAATCTTATAACTCCTTCTTCTCTTGAAATTATATAATATAGTAGGAAGCTCCTACTATATTATGTAATTTCCAGTTATCAGGAAAATGACATATCAATAAAATAAAATATCAAACATATACTGTTTAGAATAAATGTGAACATTTTTACATCAACTGTTTGTTTGCTTACTAACACTATCATTTTTTTTTTTGGTACTGGAAATCAAACTCAGGGCCTTGTGCTTTCTAAGCAGGCTCTGTGCTGCTGAGATACATCTCCAACCTCTGCTTACTAAATTTAAAAAATAACAGCAAAAAACAACAATTCATATGTGGACCATAATGAAAACACAAATAAAACTCTACCACACACACACACACACACACACACACACACACACACACCCTTTACTTCCATTATCACACCTAAAGCAGTTCCCACACATGAGAATAGCATGTTCCATGTGCAAGTGTCGCCTACACTGATAGCACATGTGTTTGTTTTCCTGTCTTCTTTCGTAGGACATACTTGACATCTTGCTAGTCTTCCTGTTGTCTCAGGAGTCCTTGTGATGTTTCACCTGTCTATTCACCAGTCTACTCTAGAGTTTCTTTGTAGAGTTCTTTGGGCAGAACTGTTGTTCCTCTGTTACAATTGGTCATTTATTAATTCCACTTATGATCCTCTAAGACAATGTCTCTGTGATATTTTGTGCCTGTTATTTATTTGTAAACTATGAAACTATTTTGCTTGATGTGTTTGGGATCAAGTAAAATACAGCTTTGGTCAATCCTATCATTGCTGTATAACTACTCAAGGGCAGCTACTCCACCTTTTATTTTGTTGTAAAATGTGCCCATTTCTTGCTTCATTTGTGTTGAGGATTCACTATCGATATTTGTTTCTTTATTTTGAGACAGAGTCTCACTGTGCTGTTCAGGCCACCCTTTTTGAGGTTCATAGGAACCCCCTGCTTCAGCCTCCCAAGGGTTGGGATTAAAGGTGTGCATGACCCTACAAATCTTCACTATCAATCTTATCACTATGGTGTAACATTAATGATGTCAATAGTACTTCACATTTCTTCACTATATAGGAGGTCAATATTATGTCTTTTTGAAATCTAAAAGATTGTGCTATACATTTTTCTATAGTGAACTTGCAACTTTTTTTTTAGGATTCTCTACTTCGTTCTTGTGTTGGTCAACTGGGTTTTTCATTGTTCTTTTGTTTTCTTTAGTAAATATAACATCAATGGGTATCTAGTTAGCCAACTAATGAATGTGACATTTGGGTTACTTTTTTGAAATCGGTGCAACAGAGCTGGAGAGATAGCTCATTGGCTTAAGTGCCTGTCTGGCAACCTTGAGAGAGAAAAGAGTACAAGTCTGTTTGTTTACAAAGTCATACAGTTTATTACTGCACAAAGAAATACCTGGCAGCTGAGTTCAAGGATAAATCTAAATTCAAGGTATGAAATATTTTCACACCTACCAGGTCATATATTTTTATACCGTATCTGGAAGGTTGACTTGGCATCTATTGCCAAAAGCTTCAACAACCATGAAATGATGCAAGTTGTTTGCCAACTGTCATGTAGCTGGACAGTGTACAAATTGCTTGATAGTTCAAAACAAAGCTTTCAACAAATGAGGAAATAGCAACAAAATTGTTGATTTTTTTTTTCTTGGAAGGTCTTGCTGTTATAAAATTGTACGTGATTTTGAAAGAAACCAAATCACTTGAGTGTCACTATTGTTCTAAAGATCTCAATGCCACATGGGTCACTTTTCCATAAATTCTTTAGATTCTGATTAGCAGGAGTAGAATGATAAAGTCCTGCCATGAAGAGTTTCAGTTTGGATAGCAAGCTGTCAAGGTAAGTATATTTTTAAGTATTATTATTGATGCATATAGACTATTTTACTTGCAGTTCACTATTAGCGTATTTTAGAACATCTTGTAGCATATTGTAGCATATTGTCCCTTACAAACAATGCCTCAAATAGCATTATCAGCATTCCATTCAATAGGCCTCACCCCAGGCAAAAACCTAGTAACATTTCCTGACCTAGTTCTAACATTGACTTGTTCAGGTGTACTGACCATTTTGTAGCATTTTGGCCGAGAAATATTTATCTGTTACTGTGCTCCTCCTCGCCTGGATCCAGGTCTTCATTCTGTCTCTGCTTGCCCCATCTCCACCTGTCCTATGTTGCTCACTTTGGCTTATATGATCCGGGTCACTGGTGGCCGAGTCCCCTGATGATCTGCTTTCTACCTCCTCCCAAAGGTGTAAAAGGGAATTTTCATGTGGCACTGTACTGAGTTGGGTTAATTCTATGAGAAAAATCAAAAGAAACCATTTAATTAAAAACTATAAAGCACACAGAAATGTAACAAGGTGCATAATTAGGTAAAACTCATCCATTTACACTTCAACACATGTGTATACACCTTGCTCTTTATCATATGGAGTGAACACAAAGATTCCTTCCTTTTCCTCCTCTGCAGCTACTGCGGCACAACAGATTCATATTAGGCTAAAATACATAGTTTCACTAGAAAGGCATAGTTGTGGATTATTTTACCCATCACAATGCCTTTCAGGATCACCTCACCAGGTGTCACGATCACCTCGCCAGGTGTCACTCCTTAATACCATCAGCTTGGGGATCAAGTTTCAACTTCTGCACAGTGGGGCAGAACACAGAAGCATTCAGATCATAGCGATAGCCAAAGAACACTGGTGCTTCCTCCAGAAGTAATAGAAACTCCTCAACAGAGGCTGGGTGGGCGGATGGACATGCCCAGTCCTTCCCGTCTTAGAATCTACATTGGTTCGATTGTTTTCTAGAGTGTGTATAAATATAACAGAGTTACCATTTTAATCTGAAATTGTGTCACTCTTTGAACACAGGTTTGTCAGATAGATCTAAAAGGCCTGGAGTGGTAAAGAAATTTATTGAATTGATACATTAAACCACTTGAGAAAATAAATAAGTGCCTCCCCTGTTGTGGGCAGCTGAGTTAAATAAAAATATGATAGGCAGTCAGACAGGGCTGGGATTTCAAAGGACATATGGAAGACCATGCCTTGTAACTGTGGCCCACTCCTGTGGGCCAGGTCTGAAGGCAAAAGATTAAACAAATGCAGCCACACACCACCATAGGGATAGACATCAGAGACTGATACTCTAAATAGGTATCAATCACCTTGAAAAAAAAAAACAGGAAGAGTCACTAACCCAACCCCCTACAGGAAGAGTCCCTTTTCTGTATTCATGCCCGCTTGCTATGTGACTCGCTTCCCCATTTGATCCTGATTTAATCAGTCTTACCTGAGCAATTATACTTGTAATCTTACTGGTTGACTATAGTTTTGCCCCACCTCATGTTTGGGTCCCTGCATTTCCCACCTAGACTTGCCTCACCTCATGCATTTAGTCTATGAAGATCCTTAAAAGAGGCAGGTTCCTTGGCAACCCACTCAGGTCCCCTTCTGTCCCTTTCTTGGTCAGGAACTTTCTTTCCCCCATAAATATTCTGCTCTTAAACTCTGTTGTTCTGAAAGTTCATCTTCAATTTCAGAGAACATGAGTTTGTCCAGGTACCTTTCAGGTTGGGAGTTTGATCCTCCTCCATCACCCCCTTTAACGCTGGGACTTCAGTCTAGGTTGTTCTAACAGAGAGCTACACCCTAAACTCACTCTCTCTCTCTCTCTCTCTCTCTCTTTCTCTCTCTCTCTCTCCCTCTCTCCCTCTCTCCCTCTCTCTCTCTGTCTCTCTCTTTGTCTGTCTGTCTGTCTGTCTGTCTGTCTGTCTGTCTCTCTCTCTCTCTCTCTCTCTCTCTTAAATCATTTATTTATTTATTTAATTCATTTGGTACAGAGTCTCACTATGCTGCTCAGACTCATAGTAATCCTTGTGACTCAGCCTCTCCAGTGCTGGGACAGGCATGTGTCACCATGCCTGGTCTTGGTGGTTGGCTCAGCACACCCTGGTGTTCTGGGGCCAGCACAGCATGCAGTACAGGGGATCAAACCCAGGTCCTTGGGCTTGTTAGGTAGGATTGTAGTCTGCTGAGCTATCTTCCCACCCCTAAACCCTCTTTTAAAAAATTAGCTTGTTTTTGTTTTTTTGTGTGTGTGTGAGTAGGGGGACAGGGTATGGCTATGTAATCCATGTTGGCCTTGAACTCATTAGGTAGTCCATGCTGGCCTTAAGCTCACAGTGATCCTCCTGCTCTAGCTTTCTGAGTGTTGGGATTACAATCATGTGCCATATCTAGCACTTCTTTCTTTATTTTATTTTATTATATTTTAAAACAAGGTCTTGCTAAATTGCTTAAGGTGGTTTGACCTAAAAATCCTGCCTTGCCTCCCAAGAGATTACAGACATAGCTGGGGTTACAGGCATGCACCACCATGACTAGCTAAGTGAGCTTAAAATACAAGAGAACTAAGAGTTGAAGCTTACTCCAGGGTAAAGGAAGGATAAGAATGAGAAATGATTTTGATAACTGTGAAATGTTTTCTGTCTGAATTTTGGATAAAAACAATCTTAGGTAAGTTAGCTGTCCAAAGAAAATGCTACTCAACAACAAAGGAAATAATCATTAAAAATAAGCAAAGGATCCAATCAGACATTTCTTCAACAACAGCAGCAGCAACAACAACAACAATAACAGCAACAACAACACAAATGGTCAATAAGCATGTGAAAAGATGTTCAGCATCACTAATCAATAGGGAAATGCAAATCAAAACCTCTCCAGGATGTCACCTCCTATCCACTAGGCTGCTATCCAGAGAGCTCAGCAATAGCTTTAATGGAGGTAAGAGCTACTAGAATCCTTGTGCACTGCTAATGGAGATGGAAAGGGGGGCAGCAGCTATGGGAAGCAGAACACCTGTGGCTCAAAAAATTAAAAATAGAATTGCCATATGGTCCAGCAGTTCCGTGTCTGGGTACACAGCCAAGAGCCCTGAAGGCAGGGTCTCAAGGAGGCAGCTCCACACCCATATTCTTGCAGCAGCACCCACAAGAACTAACAGGTGGAAACAAACCAGCTAGGCCCAGAAGCCTGAGTGGATAAGTGAAACGTGTTGTACCCATACAATGAAATATTATTTGGCCTTAAAAAAAGAAATTCTCAGGTGGGCATAATAGTGCATGCCTGTAATCTCAGCACTTGGGAGGCTGAGGCAGGAGGATCACTGTGAGTTTGAGGCCAGCCTGAGCTACATAGTAAGTTCAGGGCTAGCCTGAACTACACAGGGAGACCCTCTCTCAAAACAACCAAACAACAAAAGGAAATTCTGACATGTCACCAAATTGTTAAACCTTGAGGGAATTAAGCCAAGAGGAGTAAGCCGGTCACAGAAGGACGTGATGTGTTTGCAGTGGAGGCTGGCAGGACTGCACAGCACCTTAACTCCTCACTTTCTTTCTCCATGCTGAGTTCCTTAAAGGTTTTGTCTTTAGAACACCCTGCATACTCTGCTTTGCTGGGAAAGCAGGCCTCAGAAGTCCTTTCATCCTCCTTTTATTGTCCATTAAGTGGCCTCATTTTTCCATTACTAAAGTAAGTATTTCTGGAGCCCTCATGTTGTGCTTGATGCCCTTATAAGGGCTGAATATGCAACCGTGAACACAAAGTCCCAGCTCTGATGGCGAGGACATTGCACACAAGGAGAGCAATGGCAAACACTGGAGTGCACGGTAATGGCGCTCCCCGGGACACCAGGAAGCAAGCTGCAGGCTCAGGTCAGGCTCCGCTCTGTTGCCCGGAAGGGGCAGATGCAGGGCGGCCACACTGGGCAGCGCAGAGGCCGCAGCTCATTGGTCTTACTTAAGCATGGCTCCAAAGTCCCTGCTGTCACACCTGCCTCATTCCAGCTCCTCCAGGAGTACACCTTCCTGCCATGACTTCCCTGGGTGCTCTAGTAATATGGGTGGGTTGCAGAGTGTTGAGAAGGGCGGGAACAATTTAAACATAGAACTCATGTCTAAGGTGAATTCCATGACTGAGTAGTTCGATTAAGAGAAACTACAATGTTTATAATCCATTTGGTCGAAAGATGATTTTTTAGAGTGTTTTGTGGGGGAGAAAAGGCTAAAGTAGAATTTGGAGCTTTTGTGTCTTTGTTTTGTTTTGTCGGAACCGGGGATTGAACTCAGGCCCTTGTGCTTGCCAGGGAATTGCATATTCCACTGAATCATCTCCCCAGCCCCGCTTTTGTGTCTTTTAAAAAATTTTTTTGAATTTCATTTTTATTGGCTTACATATTCCAGTGAGAGGACACATGTGTCCTCTGTTTTCAAGTTTCTTAGCCTGGTTGTGGGTGCCAGCTTGACCCTGTCCCACCCCTTCCTTGGAAGCATTCAACACCACCCACGGGTGGTCTTGGTCTAGTCACCAGACAGAATCCTCTGCAGCAGCAGGGGACATGGGGGTGTAGAGGTTAAGGAACTTCAGCTCTCCCACTGGCCTTCTGTCAATGTGAGTCTATGTCACAGTTCTACCTGATACACGACCTTCAGCATCATTCTTGAGACTCAGCTCTGTTTTGGACTCTAGCCAGTGTGTGCACTTCAGCCCGGCCTCACACCCAATCCTGATGCCTTCCCAGCCTCCTCATCTCCCACAGTGCAAGGCCAGCCTGCTCCTTTCAGTTCCCATGCCTGAGAAATGGAGCACACCTGAATTTCAGCTCAGTGGCTAGGATTCTGGTACCTGCCAGTCAGATCTATCTGTCTGTATTGTAAGTATTAATGGGTCTCTAAATTCAGCCCACCCTTAATCTCAGTGAGGAGTGCAAATGTCTCTCTACATTTTTTTCCCATCCTATGGTCATTGGCTCAAGACCAAGGCCCATAGGATTTCTCTATCACCTGAGCTGAGCGTGCTTTGCTCAGCCTGTGCAGGAGATTCTTTTAAAGCAAAAGTCTTAAAAATAAGACAGTTAGGCAGACAGTCCAGATTAGGTCAGGATGTAAGGAGATATTCTTTTGTCTTACTAAGAAATATCCTCAAAAACAACAAAACGAAGATATGGTAGAGTATTATGAAAAAAATACTTTGGGATTTGGGATACTCTGTATCTGCCCAAGAAAACCTGAGGCCGCTGAATATCTATGCAGCACCTCTGAGATCTCAGCTCTGAATAAACATTTGTTGAGTGGACAAATGGGTGGCCCATGCGTTGGCGCATTTGTGACTCTGTTCAGGATCCTGTTCAATGTTCCTCACTGTGTCTTCGCAGACGCTGCTTAGCGCCTCTGTCAGGAGAGACCACCACCTCCCTCGCAGATGTGATCTTTGTTCCAGAAAGCGGAGCTAAAGACAGACTCAGAGCTGCACTCCATATGAGACTGAGATGCCTTCAGCACTGTCTCTCAGAGTCTGCACTAATACCGTGCTCCCCAAAGGGCTCCTCCATCAAAACAGACTGCACCTCCAGGGCTCCCTCTGACCTCCAGCGCTCCTGCCACCCAGCAGCTGCAGGCCCCTGGGGAAGCACTTGGGACAGGCTTATAAAAGCACTTCACACATCTGGACACTCGGTCCGCACTCTAAAACCTGGTGTCACCTACCCATCACTTCTGTTTGTTCCCTGGGCCCCGAAAGACCTGCACCCTGTGTGCCCTGGCCTGTCCGCAGACTGCTCCTTTAAGTTTTCTGGGAGGTGGGAACGAGCAGTGGTTATGGGTCACTACACGAGGCAGCCCACGCTGTTCTTGCTGAGAAGGACACTGTGTTAAGTGCACCCAGGACACTGCACCCCACAGAAGCTGGCCATGCTTGGCACTGGGAAGCCAGGTCTCTCCTAGCCAGCTGAACATAGCCTTTGACACAGGTGAATGCAAGAATTGCCTTTTCCCTCCAGACCTGGCCCTGTTTGTCCGCCTCAGCATGACTAAGCCCTGAAAAATTTTCTCTGCTTTCTCCATTCAGAGCAACAGCTGACTGTCCACTGGTGACTACATGCCAGGTCTCTTTCTGAGCAGTCTGTGTGTTAGGAAGTCGCTTGACCTTGAGAATGATACTATGAATGTGTCTCATTATTACGTTGCTCTGGCTGAGGAGGTGCAGCCATTCAGAGCCTTGCCCAGTGTTGTCCTAAAAAGAGTAGAGAGATGAATTTGAATCTAAGGACTCAGATCCTGAAACTCACACCACAATGAAGTCCTGCCTCCCCTCTCTCCTATCAGACCTAATTACCTTAGAAAGCACAAGTAGTTCTGCATACATATCTGTACACAATTTAGTATAGCAGTGCAAACACAGAAATGGGTAACATAAATGCTTATTTTGATGCTAAGCAAGTGTTTTTATCTTGGTAAAGACGTTGGGTTACAATACACTGCCATTTCAGTGTGTTGCTCTTTCTCCAATGGCCCAGCTCACTGTGGACACCTCGAGGTGGCCCGTTGGCTTTGGTGTGGAGGCACATGCCAAGCCAGGAGAGAAAAGCCATGGACTGTGGAGAAATAGTATCCTTTCAATGTCTATTTTCCCCCAATGTCCCGATGAACCAGACCAAGTGCTGCTTCATGGGCCAGCTCAACCTGGCAAGTGAGGAATTCACTTTGCTGCTTCCAGGCCACTTAGTGCCCCTGAGAACAGTCTGCCCTTTCTTTATAATGCCCCATGGTTTTGTGACCAAGCCTTCACCTCCAGTGACTCATTCCATAGAGACCTCCCTTCCTGAGGACACTTGCCAACAGTGTCACTGTTGCCTGGGGCGGTGACAGCAGTGCTCAGTTCTCAGTGTCCTAGTGTGCAAAGTAGAATAGCCACTCAGTTCTCAGGATGGCTGTGACAGTTACAGAAATGGTTCCCTGGCCACTGTGTAGGATTATGATGGAAAGCAATGTGCATGTAATTCGCCAAGGTAGTTTTCCACCCATATGTATGAATGGCTGCTTCAGTTCCATGTAGGTCTTTGCATGCTGACACCATTCAGAAGCAGTGACTTTTTGCCCTTGCCCATGCCAGACAGCTTCTCCTCAGATTCAGGGCCACAACATCACTTTCCAAAGCGCACTCTATATTTAGCAGGCAGGCTGCCTGGGGCTCTGCCCCACCACTGGGCTGGTATCAGCTGAGAGGCTCTCTTCCCCAGCAAGGTCAAGGGAACCCTGCAGACCTGGACCGCAGCTACCCATGGGGCCCAGAGTGGCTTTGTTTGGGCCACATGGCCCTGGGGGAATGGAAGGGTAGAGATATTGCTTGGCTCAGTTTTGGCAAACAGCAGAAGCAGGGGTGAAATTTAACAAGGTGACTGCAGATGTCCCAGATTCTCATTCAGAGAATCCCAAGCCCTTATCACCTTTCATCTTTATTTTTTTCTCTTCTTCTGTTATCCCTCCTTCTCTCCTTTCCATCTTCTTTCATCCCTCCTTCTCTCCTTTACATCTTCTTTCTTTCCTCCTTCCTTTTCTTCCTTCACTCCTCTCCCCTTTTCTTTCTTCATCTTCTTTATTAAACTCTTGCCATATTTTGTGTAGTTCAAGGGATCAGGATTCTCCCAAAAAGTCATGAAATTGAAAGAGTTCACCTGTCTTAGGCTAGAAAAGAAACAACTGGGCCATCTTAACACAGTGTCAGCAAGGATGGCACAGAAGGAGGGAGGGAGGATGGCCTAGGGCGGGTGGCATCAGATTGAGCTCTTCCTTGTCCTACTATACAAAGCCTCGCCTGTGGGGTGCTCAGCCCCCACTTCTCTTTTGCATCTACACAGCAAATAAGAAAGCCAGCTTAATGATGTCATCCTGCTGCACCAGGCAGTGGCTCTGACCTCTGTGGCTCCTTTTCACTGTGTTCTCATCCCTCAGTCCTGTGGTCAGAGTCCATACTTCTGCTAGAGGTCAGGAGAAGGCCAAGACACTCAAATAACCACAGAAAGAAAAGAGTCACACGCCATTGCCTGAGACAAATATTTTTAAATTTAATGATCTGCATTTTAAAGGAACAAGAACCTTGGGAGTTAAGGGTGTGCATGGCAGTTGCATCAAATATAATCTACTTAATGAGTGAACAGAGAATTTTCTTTTTAGTGCAAAATAAGCATTGTTTATCAGGAGAAAGGGTTCTAAGTAAGAGATTTTGCCCTAGGTCGGTGTTTTGGGTATCTGTACCCCATCATAGATTAGAGCTCATGTAAGTGACACTTCTGTTAGTGGGTCACTGAGTGGATCCTTCAGTGTGTAGTCATGTGACTCCCTTTTCTGAAGAAAGGGAGTCACTTAGCTCCGAAGTCCACATTTAGTTCTTCTCACTCAAGGACGCTTGATTTCTCTGGGTTCTTCTCACTCAAGGACACTTGATTTCTTCTTTCTGAAGCCCTTTCCTTTTGGGATAATTACTTGGCAGGTCCAGGATTTGAAATCAGATATATGAAAGTGTGGATTCTCCATGTGTCCTGTTATACTGCTCTCCATCTCCCAGATGACATCTTGGGGTTCAGTCGTGTCTTGATGGTGTCTTTTGGGTCCTACAACCCTTGAACTATGTAAATTGTTTGCCACAGTTTGGACCTGCGCTGCTCTCCAAAGGCCCACTGTTGAAGCTCTGGCCCCCAGTTTGAAGTGCTTTGATAGGTGGTAAGACCTTTTGAAGAGGGGTCTTAGCAGAGGGTCTTCACGTCATAGGAGCTTGCCTTGAAGGGGATAGCAGGGCCCATTTTCTCTCTTTTATGTTTTTGTTTTCTGGCCATAAAGAAGCTAATTCTTTTGTCACTTACACCCATCTTGGTGGGCTACCTCACCACAGATCTGAAAACAATGGGCCAACCAATCGTGGGCCAGAGCCCACCAAGCTGCGCACTGAAATGCACTTTTTGTCTTGGTAAGTCAGTTAGCTCAGAAGTTTGTTTCAGTGACAGACGCTGACAAACGCACCCTTGATTTGTGCAAGATGATCTCTAGGCCTCTGCCAGCAGCAGGCCTCTGGGCAAATCTTGCCCTTGTTGGGCTGAGGCTTTGTCAGAGTAGGGTCTATTCCTCCTGTGCCTTTTCTGCCAAGATGGAGAGAATATCTTCCTCCTGAGATGTGATCCTCACTGGTACAGCTGGTGTCTACAGAACAGTGACGTGTATTTTCTAAGCCTCTCTAGCTGGGCCAGAGGCAAATCTAAATTCAAATTTGTATTGCAACCCTTCTGTCCATTAATATTTCAACGTGCATACCTTTTCCAGCAGAAAGTAATAATACTGTGATTATTATTTTATATAGAGATGAAATGACTCACCCAAGATCACATGCTAATAAGTGTAGAGCCAGGATTTCGAACCCAGATATAGCAACTCCACATGTTCTATTAAAAACCACGCCACTTCACAGCTGCTTATCAGAGCAAATAATGCTCCTCTAACCTGGGTTGGCTTCTTAGGCTCGGCCAGAGACTCTGTGCCTTTATCACCATGTCACAGACGAAGTATTAATTTGAGCTGCTGCAGCCTCCCAAAGAATTTAGGAAGTAAAAGTACTTCATTATGACTGTATCGTTTTGTGTTCATCCTTATGGAAATAAAATTAGACTTTTATTTTAAACCCCCCCAAAAAATAATAAAAAAATAAAAATAAATTCAAATTTGTAGAAATCATTGTTCAGCTTTCTCAGTCTTTCAGGGTAAATACTTAGATTTACCTCACAGATGCAGTTTAGGGCCAGCTGAGAATTTGGGTCTCTCATACCTATAGTTTTTTTCTTACTCGAGTATTCTTTCCCACAGATTTCCATCTCCCGGCCCCTCAGGCCAGTCAGTACCAGTGGCTCATCCTGGCTTAGCGCTGTCTTTCGTGGGGTATACACACCTGGATGTGAGCAGGGATAAAGATAAACAAATGTGTGTATCGGAGACATAATTGCCGTCATCAATTGCGTCTCTGTGCTGTTGCCTGCTTTTTTTAAATGTTAGTGGCTTCTAGCTCTTGTTTTTAGCATTGGATCCAGAGCAGATAAACGTCACTGGAGCGTAGTCGAATACAAGATCTTCCATTGTTATTGGAAGTTGGAGCCTGTGATTTAATCTAAAAGGGAGACGGAACACAGATTCGTGCTTGGAGTCTTGACTTGGATCTTCTTAGTGTGCATGATGGCCCCGTTGCCTTGGCTGTGGGATCTTGGCCCATCTTACTGGGTTCCAATAGTTTTTGTGGCACAGTGGGAGGGTTGATAGTTTCTAAGCCACAAAGTTTCTCTGACAATGAAATACACAAACACAGAGCTCTGAGGAAGCACTCGCCTCTGATCTTAATGAATGTCAGCATACAGCTCTTGGATAGCTCCTTCCTTTTCCATTTTAAACAGAAAACACTATGCTTAGCTACCCTTATGATCTAATTCCAGGGTATAATTCGGGTCAATTAGGGTCATACTAAATTATATGATTTTTGCTATTTCCTATTCCATTTGAGATAAATTACATGGATTATATAAATCATATATATAACTAT
>NW_004524703.1:3529237-3555642 GCF_000260255.1 Octodon degus
AGCAATGCCAAAAGAAATCTTATTAATAATGCAGATAGTTCAAAAGATAGTTTATTTGGTAGATTTTTCCCCCTGAAAACATGAGGCTTATTTTTCCATTGGAGGCATACTGAGTGTGTTTCTCTCTTCAGAATGCACATTAAAAAGGGGCCGGGGAGTTGGCTCAGTGGAATAAGCACTTCCCTGGCAAGTGCAAGGACCTGAGTTCAATCCCCAGTTACACACACACAAAAAAAAAGAATGCACATTAAAAACTCTTCACAGCTGACAGTTTATAAATAACTTGCCAGAGATAAATGAATCATCATATTCTTGCTGCTTCACTACTTTTTAAAACAGAACCAAGGTAATACTTTTGCGTTCTGTTATCTCACCCTCAAACTGAGTTTTTATCATTTGTAAATTCTTCCAGCAAGCACTGTTTTCTCTGGGGATGAACTTGAAATAAAGATGAATTGCCACATTCGTGGCAGCAAGCTCCAAATCCAGTCCAGTGAGACAGCAAAATATAGCAGTGAAGTGGGGTGTGAACTGTGTTCACTTAAAAATCAGTACGAAACGTCTTGGGCAGGCTTGATGGAAGGAAAAGAAAACTGATAGAAAAGATTACGCCTCGCTTAACACTGGCGGCATGTTCTGAGGGACGCATCGTTAGCTGATGCTGTCATCATGTGAACATCAAGCGTGCTGACACAAACGAAAGTAGCTAAGCCTGGTGGTAGGTGAGGGCCATCCTCGCCCAAGACACGCAGGATCACACACGGCTGTATGTGTCTTTTTGCTGTTCACTTTGGGGGAAGCTAGCAGGAAGGAAGGAGGGAGAAGAGCAGTCCAGTCGGTAGTGTCTTTAGTCGTAGGATCCTGGCTGTCTCAGCGCTCTGAACTATGCAAAACATCTACTTTTCAAGGGCATGTTGACTCTGGGAAGAGGTAGCAGTGGCAGCAGGCCAGACTCTGGGGATACAGTGGCCAAGAACACACTGTGGAATTTTTACGAGCCTGCCTGTCCATCAGATGGCATGCAGGAGCAGCTGATCACACTTGTAAAGACACTCATGAAAGAGCCTTCCAGAACTGTTTCAGGAAGTGGTAAGATGATTGGATAAGTGTGTTTGAAGGAAACAGAAGTGTTTTAAGAGGGATTCATGGCAACATATTTTTTACTGTAATACTTTTTAAAAATTTAAATATTCAGTATATATTTCAGTTGATCTCACAGATGTTAATAGATGTAAATAATTTCTCCTTTTTGAGGAAAAAGAATGTAACAGATGTAACAAGTATTGGGGAAAAAAATGTAAAGCCCAGCAGAACTGTAAGTCAGTGTAACTACTTGTCTGTATAAAGCAGTAGCTTAGAGCATAAGAACTAATCTTTATTTATCATCATTAGCACTGTCTTTCAGTATAAAGTGTGTACTCCCATGTTTTACTGTCTGAAAAAAATGTTAATTTTTATAAGACACATAAAAATTAACAGAAACCAAACCATTATCAAGATCTCTTTTCCATGTCTACTACATTAAGTTGGATTTTTTTTCAGAATGATCTGTCCTTTTGATGATGTTATTATCATAATCCAGATTCAGGCCAATTGCCCCTGACTGTCATAGTCCCTGAATTAAGTGCTATTTTCCAGGCCACATTTTGATCAACTCTGACTTTCCTCGTTTAAGCAGAATAAAGCTGCCAGATCTCACACAGAATGCTCGGTTAAATTTAAGCTCAGATAAGGAGCAGATAACTGTTTAGTATAAGTCTGTATCATGCGATTGTCAATCGTGTGTTTTCTTGCAGCTCTAATTTAGAAGCTTTACTGATGCTGGACAGATAGAAGAGGAGAATTTAAATAGTCAGGATCCAATACATGCACAGGCTAAAGTTTCCCTTACAGCCAGCATTTACTGCAATTTTTCCTATTGGAAAGGACAAAAAGCTCCAATAACAATAAATTATGAAGACTGAATATAGATAAACTTAAAGTTTAAGATGTAGTTGAGTGAGGCTGGCCAAGTCCCTGGTCCTCCAAAGCCCAATAGGCTCCGCTGATAAATTATTCAACCTAAGTGGAAATTATTAATTTTGCATTAATATAATGACAATGCATTTCTGCAGATGGTTGGAAGAGACCATTTATTTAACATTTTTTTATTTTTTAAAGAGAATATAAATAGTAAAAAAATAGAAATGATACAGAATTTCACTGAACAAAATGATAGGAATTCAAGAATGGTTGTTATACTTCATACTGTTGCCTTCAAATTACTTGTTCAGATTACCAGATATAAGCATGTAAAATTGGTGGGAAAAAATTAAAAATAGGAGAGAAAAACATTTAAGCATTAACTGCTTCTTTCAATAAAACAGCAGAACTCAGCAGCACAATTAACCAATCTACATACATACATGCTTTCTTTTTCTTTTCTTCTTTCTTTCTTTTCTTTCTTTCCTTCCTTCTTTCTTCCTTCCTTTCCTTCCTTCCTTTCTTTCTTTTCCCCTTTCCCTCATCCCAGTTGTTTCCTTCCATTGAACAGTTTTTTTTTCCCTTTTACAGTATCTCTTGTACCTTTTAGACTTTATTTACTCTTTTGGATTCTTGTACTAGGAAGACTATGATGCTTATACATGCAGGTCTGATTTATTTCATTTATGAGTGTGGTCTCTGTTTGCATCCATTTACCAATAAAAGCCTTGAGTTTACCTTTTTTATTGCTGAGGGATACTCCATTGTATAAAAATATTGCATCTTTTTTATGCATCACTCAGTTGATGGGCATTTGGGTTGTTTCCATTTAGCTATGACAAATTACCCAAATGCCCATTTAGCTATAAACATGGGTGCATATACATGGCTATGATATGATGTTTTCCATACTTCTGGAAAAATACCCAGGGGGGGAATAGTTGAGTTGAATGGGACCTTCAACCTAGTCCTAGCTTTTTGATGAACCTCTACACCAATTTCTGCAGTTTTTGTACCAGTCTACATTCCCACCAACAGTGTAGAAGGGCTCCTTTTCCCCACAGCCTCTCCAGCATTTGTTAGTGGTTGATTGCTTGAAGATAGCCACTCTTTCTGGGGTGAGATGGATTCTCACTGTTGCTTTAATTTGCATTTCTTAAATGATTAATGAACTTTTTTCATATATTTATTTTCCATTTGCATTTCTTCATTTTTGATTGGGAAGAGATCATTTTTGAGAAGAGAGAACATGCTTCACTTTCAGACTCTGATTAGACCTCTTTTCTTCCACTTCCTGCTGTCTGAACTTAGTGAAAATATGCATCTGCTTTTCCCAAAGCCACTCTACTCTAAAATGTCGGTGATTGACATGTTATGATTCCTAATACTTAGAAGTGAAAGATATCCTAAAGTAAATTCCCATAGAGTAAACTAGGTCTCCTTATCTGTTCTTTTCCGGGATTCCTATCATGTCATCATGGGACTTAGCAATCTTTTGGGTCCACAGCCTATCTTCCCACCTATGACTACATTTGAGTTGTCTCCAATTCTAACTTTAGTCCCTGAAGGCCTCAAGTGTGCCTTCTCTGCATCTCGACTCTGTCCTGTTGCCATGAGAACGTGTTTGTGTTAGAGCAGAGGCCACCTGGAGCACACAGGAGTCTTTCCTACTGAGGCCAGGACCACCTACCTGCTGCTGAGCCAGGAATTCATTGCAGACGCATAAAACAGCCCATGGATTGGTGAGTTAAAAAAATTATCACTGCTCTCCTCACTTGTTTTGGTGGTGGTTTGTTATGTGGACTTAACTAGCTGATATAAACTTCTAACTGGACATGAGGTGTCGCTGTACTAAAAGTCCAAACCATGGAGCACCGGCTTGGAGATCACATCATGAGCCAGTGATCGACTTGCTATGGTCCTCAGTACAGGGAAATAGAACAAGCAAGGCAGAGAAATTGGGAAAATGAATCACTTTCTCTCTATCCCCATCTCTGCAGCAGAAATCCTTCTTGAGTTTATTATCTTCAAGGAGCCCCATACTTCAGGTTACTCAAAGCTGGGAGATTGTGCTGGAAAGGAGAGGCCTTCTGGAGGAATAAAGTTTAAAAACTATGCTTTCTCAGTTTAATTAGATGGCTTAAAGGGTATCCTCACACACATGCAGCCATGTCCAGGCCAATCCTGAATGGCATCCAAGAGTGGAAGGTGACAAGGACTGAAGGAGCAGAACTATCTTTTTTTTTTTTTTTTTTTTTTTTCAGTACTGGGGATTAAACTCAGGACCCTGCACTTGCCAGGCAAGCACTTATTCTACTGAAATATCTCCCCATCCCTGAGCTATCTCCCAGTCCCAGCAGAACTATCTTGACTATGTAGTAGAGGGGAGTGGGTCCAGGTTACTAGGAAATAGTACACACCCAGGCACACACATGTGCACATGATACAGGAAGGAGGCTGTGGCAAAGCTGGCTAGGAAAATAAACTGGATCTGTCAATTGCAAGATCCCAGGACAGCACCAAATATTTACCAGGATTCCATATATAACATTTCTCATGGGCTCCCATGAGATGTGGGTGACATATAAGGACACAGATGGCACTAGGAGCCTGCTATCATGACTTTTTACAGGATGCCATGCTGTGTCTTTCATGCTTTTTTTTTAATCCTTTTCTGCTTGTTCAGCCTAGTTCACTTTACAGAGCCAGTAAATAGCTTACCCCTTACCTTTTCACCCCTCACTTATCAAATAAACTTTTGGCACCGTTTTTGGCTTGTCTCTTCCAATTTTGGAATACATTTAACTGGTGACCATTTCTAAAAAAACTATCCAAAAACATAAATATGTATGCACGCACACACACACACACACACACACACACACACACACACACCATGGTATGGACAAGCCATATGCTCAGACATTTTCCTCCTCAGTCTTATCAGGATTTATACCTTTTGGAATGGGGATGTGCTCCTGTGGATACTACTGGGCGGTTGTTGGACAGTTGGCTGCAAAAACTTTGACCAAGGCACTTGTCCTGCTCCTCTGCATTTGCAAGAACCAGCAGAACCTGCATGATAAGGGTTTGCATATGACGCCTACAGCCTGGCACAGTGGTACATGTCTGCGATCTTAGAACTCTGGGAGACTCAAGAAGGAAGGTCGCAAGTTTGATCCTAGCCTGAGCAACTTAGTGCCCCCTCCGGCCAAATATCTGCTGATGTAGCTCAATATGAAAGCCCTGGTTTTGATCTCCAGTAACACACACACACACACACACACACACACACACACACACACACAGAGGATGAGGTCCTCTCAAATTAGCCATAACAGCAAGAGTTGCCTAGTTCTTCTAAAAATAATAACCTAGGATTCATTCTCTAAAGTTCTTATTAGGTCTTCCTGAGGCTTTCATAGAAAAACTAGATTTATCTTTATAATCTAGAAAAAAATTACTCAACTGTTTCATCTAGTGTGACCTGAATTGTGCATCTGTGGCATCTGTCTCTGCAGAAGACCCAGAAAGAGTCACCAAAGCTGAATTCTGAGAATCTAGTGACATAATATGTCCATGTGTACCAAAACCCTGTAGGATGGGGAAGAATTAAGACCTTTGATGGAGGTATCATCAGCTCAGGGAGAAACACTTCTTATCTCAGTCTGACACTGTGCTTCTTGCCTCTGGGTATAGTGTGGGGCGCTGATTATTGCTTATGGAAATGAAATTGACCTCTTCTAAAACAGTGTCACACCCTCCAGCCCCAACCAGTGCTTTAAGAGTGAACTCGCAGCAGGGGTACCAGGCAAGCTACAGGAAATGAGGGCTCCCGCGGCTCTGTTTTTCTCTGACTGCTTTTAAATTGCTTCCATTTCGCATCTAGTCTAAGCGGAGAAGAGATGAAAATGAAATGTAAATGACATTATAATAGTTTTTGGAATTAGAACAAATAGAAGTGCGCACCTGATCAGAGCTCTGTGCAGGGGGAAGGGCAAATTCTCTCCAAGAAGAAAACGGTGATGTCGCTGAGTCTGTGAAAAGATAAATGATGATCGCCTAGATGATAACTTAAAGGAGAAGCTCAGCTAGGTTTGTGTTTGTTAGAGGATCAGTATTTTAGAACAGAAGCAATGAAATGGATTTAAAACCATAAAAAGCTATATGGAGAAATGTAGCTCAGTGTCATTAATTTCAGTGCATCCCTTTGATGAATTTCTATGTACCTCAGAGCTAAAGTCACAAACACAAGTTACTGTTTCTAGAGAGCAATGTGTTCACACACCTGCTGTCATCCCAGTGGCATCTGGCTTTTGACATTTTTGCACATAGAGTATTTGACACAGATTTACCCTAAATAATTTGTCACGCATAATAGAAATAAATGTGAGTTATATTTATTATGTTCATACTATCAGATAGTACTATATTACTTTTGGGAGCTTTATTGAGATATAATTAACATGCTATCTTAGTCTCCTTGGTACTGTCATCACAAGATTTGTGAGGCTAAGTAATTTCTGAAGAACAGAAATTTCTCTCTTACAGTACTAGAGGTTGGGAGCCCAAGATCAGTGTACTGACATCTGGCAAGGGCCTTCTTACTGTGATATAATACAGCTGAGTGACAAGGACATATATATGTCCTCTTCCTCTGCATGCCATTTTATTTAGCTATATTACAGTTCCAAACCATTTCTCCATCTCCATTGTAGAAGTTAGGAAACTCTACAACTTAGGTGTGGAAATTATGTCAACTTACTGGATTTAAAACCCCTTTGTCCATAATACAGTGAGTAAAACCAGCTATATTTTGCTACAGTCATAGCTCTCTGACCTCCCCAAAATATCCTACATCAATACTATATAACTTCTTCAAATACCATCAGCACAACAATGCACATTCATGAATTGCTACACTGTAGGCAGTAGGCTAGGCCCATGAGATGCCTGGATGCCTAAACAATCAGCCCCACTCTCCAAAGGTAGAGAAAACGACCCAGTAACAGACAATGTAGGTGCTAAGCAGCAAGTTATTAAAATTCATGAGTAGACTGAAACCTTTGAGGGCCAAGGGGATTGTAAAGAGAATGCCTGGGTGTAGCAACTCTTCTTATATGAAAAGGCCTCTGCTTTTCCCTCTTGCTTTCACAGGAAATTTGGAAGCAGTATCTGACATTTCAGCAGTTACACTTTACCAATGACTTTACATCTTTAATTCCTAAAGCTAATGTCTTACTTTTCTCATTGCTGGGACAAAATAGCTGACACCCAAAGTTAAAGGTTGTTGTAGCTTAGAGTCTGCAGAGCCTTCACTTCCTAATTGGCTGGCTCCACGGCAGAGGGGCATCACAGCGGAGAAACAGCTCATGGCAGGCAGAAGGCAGCAAAGCAGCAAAGTAGTGAAACAGCAGCAGCTGCAAGAAAGCAAGCCCACCTCTACACGTCATCCAGGCTGCCACCCTTTGTGCCATACCACCCATACCCTGGGTGGGGCATTCTGAATCCCAGCATCATACCAGTAATCCCATTGTCACACATCCTAGATCCAGCCACCTCTGGAAAGCCCCATCTATGACCACATGAAGCTTGTGGGGGAACATCTGGATATAAGCCAAAACAGCTCCCTTTAAATTATTGTCAAACATTGATGGAGGCCAACTATCACGATGATGGCATTACTGCAGCTTGCAGCAGACCTGAGCAACTCGTCTCTGAACTTCCTGCTGCACTGGAAAATCAACTCTAATCTGGATAGGCTCATGGTAGGGTTGCTTGGACATAGCATCTTTCATATTTACACAGCTGGTGAACCACAGGAAAATCAGTTAATCCCTCTGGACCATCGTAGTTACTTTTCTCATTGCTGAAACAAAATACGCCGCACCCACAAATTAAAGGAGGAAAGATTCATCTCAGCTCACAGTTTGTAAAGGTTTCACTTCACAATTGGCTGGTTCCAAGACAGGGTGGCAAGACAGAAGAGTATCACAGGGGAGAAGCTGTTCATGGGGTGGCAGGCAGAAGGCAGGGCAGCAGCAAAGCATTGTGCCTTTTCTCTTTCATCCCATCTAGGCTACAAGGATTTGAGGAGGTGCCGCCCACACCCAGGTGTGGCTTCTCTTTCTGGTAAGTCCATTCAGCCCCACCTACAACTATGCTGGTTCCAACCAGTGACCTAATTTAGTACCATGCACCCTAGATCCTGCCAACTCTGAAATGTTCCATCTACAGGCACATGAGGCTTTGGGGCACATAGAGATATAAGCCATAAGAAGTCCTCAGTTTCTTCATTTTCAAATTAAGAGCAATGTTTACTTCATAAGTTTATCGCAAAGGTGTGATTGAAATATATAGTGTGTATTTTAATTTTCAAAAATGTATTACAGTAAAAGACACATAGCCATGAATACCCCTAAAATACTCCCCATCACTTTAAACATGCTATTCTCTTCATTCTTGCCATTTCCAGAAGCAGGACTCAAAGCCCTCTTTCATGAGTGCTTCTTTGAGGTGTGATAAAAAAAAAAACTAGAGTGACTGTCATGGCTGTGTGATGCCCAACAGAAAGGCCAGTTCATACAAGCATTCCAGTGCATCCTTACCTGCCTTGTTCACTGGGCCTGGCTCCAGGACACTTGTGACTCTCCCCCAAAGTCCAAGTGATCATGAAATGTAGATTTGCCGAATCAGTTCAGGACAGTGAGGCTCCACGGCAGCACAAGTAGAGACATTCATGAGTGAGAACTTCCAGAACCGCTTCAGGAAACAGTAAGGCTAATAGTAAGTGTGTCCTTATTAGTTCCTGTAATTACTGTAAATTTTTCAATACTGTAAATTACAGTAGTGACTATAGTTACTGGATTTTTGTCACCTCAGAACTTATTCAATTTTCCCTCCAATTCAAAAGTTCTTCCGTGGTGGCTTTACTAAATCTTTGCCAGTGCATGCCTTTTCCAAATCCACAGTCATGGCACACGATATTCTCACTCTCCAAATTCATTCCTATCCCCTCTGCTAGACTGTGAGCATGAATACTTAACCTCTATTCTAAAATACCTAACATAATACATTGTATAAAATATATGAATAACAAACATCTGTCAAATGGAATGAATGAGGGTGGGCCAGATAGCTCAGTGGACTAAAGCGCCGGCTTAGGTAGAGCGCAGTGGCCAGAGTTCTATGCCCTACATGCCATGCCAGCCCCGCCCCCTGGGGCACCCTGCGATGGGCGACTGAGACTGGGAGTGGTGGCGCGGGCCTGTAATCCCAGTGCTGGGGAGGCTGAAAACAGGAGAATCACTACGAGTCTGATCTGTGTAGTGAGACCCTGTAGACCCCGTCCTAAATACATTTAAAAAAAAAGAATGAGAGGTATATCTTATATCTCTTCATATTCTATCTCTATCTTAATACGAATTATATTTTAAATCAAATAGAATCAGTTCATTTTGGTCAATTGTGTAGCAATTTATATTACAGTTAAATGTAACTTGAATAGCTTCACTAACCAAAACCCTTTTACTTTCTTATGTCTGTTAAAGAAAGACTACCATCAAAATGGAAACATATGTTTTGGGTTGATGATAATACAAAAGAATTCTGCAATTAGAAAAAAAATCTTTAAAAAGGCTTTAAATTCAAAGATTTCTCTTTTAAAAACACATTTTGCAGGCAGGGGGTGAAATCATTTGCTTAACTTTCCACATTAAGAAGCTAGAAAGTGAAGAACAATCTAAACACAAAGTTTCTTTCTTTTTTTTTTTTTTGCAGAAACGGTTATTGAGCTCAGGCCCTTGCGCTTGCCAGGAAAGCACTTATTCCACTGAGCCATCTCCCCAGCCCCCACAAAGTTTCAACAAAGAAAGCAATAAAAAAAGAAACTGAAAGCAACATAATATAAAATGAAAGATTAACACAGGCAAAAGATGATTCTTTGAAAAGATTATTAAAAAATTTGTAAACACAAAGCAAGAATAAACAGAGACAGAGAGAGGGAGGGAGAGAACAAGGAACATAAGGCACTCGTATTAGGGATGAAAAGTGAGTTATCACTTCAGACCCTGCAAACATTAAAAAGGTGTTATAGGTGTGTTACAAAGAACTCGAGGTTCACAATTTGATGCACACTTTTTGAAAACTGAAATTTAGGGGCCGGGGAGATGGCTCAGTGGAATAAGTGCTTCCCTGGCAAGTGCAAGGGCCTGAGTTCAATCCCCCGTTCTGAAAAAAAAAAAAACCTGAAATCTATCAAGGTGAGGAATCTAAATAGCACATACCTACTGGAGAAATTGAATTGACAGAAACTACCCATTTGAGGGTTTGATAAACCTACTTACAAGGATAGAATGTTTTGAAGAGCATGCAGAGGCCTCCCCAGTGGTGTCTCTGGACCCCCTGGAAGTCCTTCGGAGCTCTAGTTCAGGATCCACCCTCTGGCCCAGCATGGCTGTCTGCCTGTCTGATCGTCAGGAGGTTTCTTGTCTTCTTTCCCAGTTGTCAGTCAGTCCTGAAGTCATGGTAGGAAATGATGAACAAATGAATTGAGATGCCAGATAATCATGTTTGAAAGATTTCATTGTTTTAGATTTCACAATATGATTTTCTATTTCCAAAGTTTCATTAGGAAAAATCAAGAGCAATGACGCAAAAGTTCAGCTAGAAAATACATTATAGATTGTAATAAAATGTAGTTCTAGTAGTCAAGGACTCTCAGCTTAATTAGTGTTGCCTGCTACAAATTTTTATAATATTCATTTGGGCATCTTTTAACATCTAAAGTTCAGTTTTGCTACTTATATTGAGTTCCGTTTCTGTTAATATACATATTGCTAGCATTGTTAATAAGTGCAAGAGGGTTTATGAGACTAGCATAAAATCCTAACACAAGATCATTGCACATGAAAAATTATTAGATTACAAAAATGTCCTCATACACCTCAGCTTCTCCATTTGTAATTCAAGAGGATTAATGCTGTCTTAACTCTTAAAGGAACTAACTGATCAAGTCACTATTTCATTTTTAAAGGTTTTTTTTTTTGGGGGGGAAGCAATGAAAGCCTAAATTAGAGAAAAGATTTGATCATTATCAAGTAAAACATTAATCATTTTGTAGGTTACAAATCCTTTCTGAAAGTCTTCTCTGCTTTTTCACCAACACAATATTTAGAAAAGACAGAGACTACAGAAATTCTGTCTGGAAAAAAAAAAAGGCCAAAAAAAGTTCAAGATTGCTCAGACTGAAAATTTGGGTGTGCCCTAGCAGGACAGGTGAAAGAACCATTTGAGGGGAGGCTGGACTTCCAAGTTCGGCAAAAACTGGGGGAGAGCAGGGCAGGCACCGGGGCATCCATAGTTAAAGCCCCAGTGAGCAGTTCTGAGAGGACCACCAGCTCCCATTCAGTGTCCCCTTACCCACCCAGGAAAGGGAAGACCTCGTTCATCACTGGGCTACTTACCTTCGAAACAGAACCCTGACATTGTTCTATAACTCACAGGTAAACTCCTTTTTAATTCTCTATCTTTTCCCCTGCTATGTAGAAGGTCTCAACTCTATTTTTTACTCCTTTATGTAGTTTGGTAATACCAGAACAGTTGTAAAATTAAAAGCAGAATTTGAGCTTTCTGACATTGACAGATCATTGAAAATATAATTAGAATAATCTGCCAAGCTGTTTGAATGACTTCCACTTCATCTCAGTTTTTATGCTATGACATACAAGGTGTGACTAAGGAGTATGATGATTAAATTAAAATTGCGTTACTGTAAAAGACACACTGCCATTAATCCTCTTCAAAATACTACCCCTTGCTCTGAGCACACCTATGGTTATTCCTACTTTCTGGGGAAGTTCCCTTACGTGTCTTTAGTTGTGCTGCTATGGCTGCCTTGATGTTCTGAATTGAATCAAAATATTTACTTTTCATGTTCATTGTGTTTTTGGGGGAGAGCCAGAAATCCCATAGTGCCAGCTCCTCTGAATAAGACGGATGAGGACACATCTCAATGGTTTTATGAGCTGGCTTCCCATTGGATGGCGCTCAGCAACAGCAGCCAGAGCAATTCTGAAATTTCTCATAAAGACGCTATGAAAAAGGGCCTCCAGGACTGCCTCAGCAAGTGGCAGGAGCGAGGGGGCCAGTGTGTCTGAAGGAATGGTGTATTGTGAGAGGTCACTGGCAGCGATGTCTTTTACTATAATAAACGGTTTATACATTGACTGTGTTTTAAATCACCCCTTACATGGTTGTCAGTAGTATTCCCTTAATAGTGCTTCCAATGCCTTTAGAATCTGTGGTGAAATGCTCTTTTTCTACTAATATTGGTAATTTGTGCTGGTCATTCTGGCAGGAGGCTTCTCTACTGTATTAGATCTCAGAGAAGCAACTCATTTAGTTTCACCCATTTTCTGTATTACTTTTCTGTTTTAAATTTTATTGATTTCTGCCCTTTAGTTCTTTTGAGATCATTTTCCTTTTCTAAAATATTGTATTTCTATAACATCTCTTCTAACTTTTTCAGCTGCTTTACAGGTTTTGAAATGTTGTGCTTCAATTTTCATTAGATCAAGGTGTTTTCTGATTTTCCTTAACCATTTATCTTTGACCATGGATTATTTAGGAATTCATTATTTAATTTAAAAATACTTAGAAAGTATTCAGAATTTTTCTGTTATACATTTCTAGTTTAATTTTACTGTGACCAGAAAACATACATTGTGTTATTTCAGTTGTCTTACATTTATTGATAAATCAGACACAGCGAGTTAATATTGCCTGGTTTCTCTCCTATAAGAAAGTGAATTTTAAATAAATTAAACAATAAAATAAAGGCAGACACTTTGGAGTAAGGGATGAGTTAGGGTGAGGAGGAAGGATAAGTGGGGGTGAAAATAAAAATATGAGAGGTGCTAAATGCATGCACCAATCCCCAAGCAAATATAAACTTCATGTACTACAAATGAATACTAATAAAAAAGAGTTAAAGAAAGCTTATTTATGGCTTAAATGTGGTCTAGTATGTGAATGTACTTAGTGTACTCTGTGTGTGTGTGTGTGTGTGTGTGTGTGTGTGTCCTGCTATTGTTGGATTGAATGTTCTGTAACTGTCAATTAGATCCAGAAAGTAGATACTGATTCGAGATTTATTTCCTGTATCCTTGCCTAATTTCTGCTCCCTTCTCTTGGAATTGCTTAAGAAGTACATGGGGGAAAATTTGATAAAAATTCCAATTATCACTATTTGTATTAAGCAGCACAATAAAACATTATAATAATATGCTTCTATTAAATAGTAATTGGAACAGAAAGACCACAATTATCAATGTTCATGAATGAAATGACATTTTTCATATAGATGTATGAGGGCAGATATAGACTAATTATGGTTTGAGAAAAGACCATGGAGTGTGTGGGAGAGCTTCTGGCTACCCTGAGCCGGCGGGACCTACTGGTCCCAGCCCAGGCGCAGCGTGAGTGACACCCTCTTTCACCCTCTTGGGATGCCCCACATCACTCCGTAGTACCCCTCCCCACACCCCACCTACAGAGAAGAAACTTCTGCCCCGTTCTGGAATCCCTCAGATCCAGTCCTAGTCCAGGCCTGGTGAGTGTGTGGGAGAGCTGCCTCGCCCCGCTACTCCACCTTGTCCCCTCCAGACTCAGCTCAGGCCTGGCATACAGGCCTGGGGTGAAACCCTGCAGCTGCAATCCCTGCAGAGAGTGTAAGGAAGAAAACCACCCAGCTAGTCCAGGAGCAGAACATCTTGCCAGAGGGAGAGGGGCACAACAGGTTCACCCCCAAGGGCAGGAGCAGGAAGGAGCTGAGCATAGCAGCCAGACCCAAGCCAGGCACAGCTGGATTAATTCAAACTTTGTAGATCTGCACCTGAACTTCAATACGTGCTAAGGTTATAACTGCAACAAAGATCTACAACAAAGGTCAGAAGACAGTGCTACACAAAATGACGAGAAGGAACAAAATGCAATCTCAGAACCCAAGCCCACCCATAACAAGTGCAAAGGACACTAACACAGAACAAATTAGGAATCACACAGCTGAAAGCAATGAATTAACAGCTTCTGAAATAAAGAAACAGCTGCAGAAAGGTATAGAGGAACTCAGATTGGAAATGAAAAAAGAAATCCCTGAATTAATAACATCTGCAGTGAGAAAAGACTCACGGGCCCTTGTTCACTACATTAGTACACAAACTCATTGCATTTTACATTGTTACCAGTGATAATCCGAAAAAGTTACTTTTCAAAAACTGTAATCTACAGCAGAAACAAAATTATATAGTATTAAAAAATAGATTTAACGGAAAACATACAAGAAATTGTTAATAAAATGATGAAACTTTATTGAGAAGTACTGAAGAAGGCCTAAATAGATATACTATGTTTATGGTGAGGAGCAAAAAGCAAAGAGGTTTCCCAAGCTAGTTTATAAATTCCATGAGGTTTCAATCTCACATTTTTAGAGACTGTGTCTATTCTTCTGTTTAAAACGAAGTAGTCGTACAGCAATTAACCACTAGGAAGAATGTATGCAATGTGTTAATTATTGAAACTGTCCTACCAATCTGATTTGAAACTATCTCATTGCTATTTGTTTCTCAATAAAATTATGGAAAAAAAAAACAACGAAGTATGAAAAATAAAAAAGACAACAAAGTTATCCTTTTTTTCCTTCATAATTTTATTGAGAAACAAATAGCAATGAGACAGTTTCAAATCAAATTGGTAGAACACTTTCAATAATTAACACATTGCATACATTCTTCCTAGTGGTTAATTGCTGTACAAGATGTGGACATGACATCCTGTTTACAAACACCATTAGTCACTTTCTTGCTGCTGAAAAGAACACCTGACGTCCGCAACACTAAAAGAGTTTATTTGGGTTCACAGTTAGCAGAGGCGTCAGTCCCTAGTTCCCTGGCTCCAAGGCGTGGTGGCAAAGCAGAAGGGCCTCCCAGAAGAGAAAGAGCTTAGGGCAGGAGGGCAGGAAGCTGAGTGGAGCCGAGGGGGGAGGGGCGTACCCTTCCAGAGCATGTCCCCACCGACCAGCTCCTTCTGACTGAGCTTCACCTCCCAGTGTCATGTTTAGCTACAAGCTCATCAGTAAACAAGCCCGCTGATGAGTACCAGCCCCTACAGTCCAGCCATCTCCCCAAAGCCCCACCTATGGGTGCATGAGGCTCTGGGGGACATTTAAATATGAATCGCAACAGAAGTATTCTCAACTTTACACCAAGAAAAGAAAGAAATCATTCTTTGAAGAGTAAAGCTCTAAATATGAACAGCAGGACATTAATGTTTTAGAAAAAGAATCATAGACGTATTTCTATTTCTAGGTAGAAAATTATCTCTTAATTTATTCTCTGAAGTAGACAAAAATTCTTATAAATTAATAAAGGACAAATAATTTGATAAATTAAAAGGAAAAGTTTGATAAGTTGATAGGAAAAACAACACAGAATATGCTAGAATGGCTAATAACGTATCTGCAATATAGCTAGGTAAAATGGCACTTGTCTATAATTTTAGCATTCTGGAAGACTGGACCAAATTATGGTCCAGACTGGAAAACAGGAACTTGGTGAGAACCTGTCTCAAAAAATGAAAAATAGAAAAGGATTTGGGACTGATTCAGTGCAAAGAAAGGCCTTGGTTCTGCAAAACAAAACACAAGCAATCAAAAAACAAAGTCAAATCTATGCCCAAATTTACTAGCAATGAGCACAATGCTAATTACGAATTTAATTTATTTTTATTTATTTATTTTCTTTTTGTCTTTCTGAGACAGGGTGTTACTTTGCAGTTAGGCTGGCCTTGAGCTCACTTTGTAGCCCAGGCTGGTCTTGAACTCCCAAAGATCCTTCTGCCTCAGCCTCCTGAGTGCTGGGATTACACAACATTAAATGTTAAGCATAAGCATGAAGTAGAGTTTGGGGAAGCAGAAGTACTAGCAGGAAAAGATCTTAGACATGCAGCTAAGGCCTGACAAAAGCCATACTACCCAGCCCTACGTAAGAGGTGGTAGAGGCTAGTGATGGCTAACCTATCGCACATGTGCTGCAGTAGGTGCTAGCACCGGGAGCTCTAAAGGTTTACCTTCGCTGGCACTAGCAGAATTTCCTTACAAAGAAAAGAAAAAGAAAATAGAAAAGAAAAAAAGAATGTTTCTGAGAAACTGAACAGTTCCTGCATAAAAAGAACAAAATTTAAGTTCTCAAAAAAACATTAGCATTCACAATTAGAAAAGGAGTATACAATAACAAACTATTAGCACTAAAGCAAGAAAGCGTGGCTAATAACCAAGATAAAGCAGCAGCAAGAACACACACACACAAATGACACACTTGCTGGAGTCAGCAGTGAGGACACTGAAGTAGTTGGTATGAATACGTTCCGCTTTGGGGACTCGTTCACTAGGTAGCTTGCTAAAAATGGATGAAAGTTACCCAAGGGAAGGGGACCACCACCGGATTTTTCAACAATACCTTTCTAGAACCTGCTGTGTGAGCAGAGTGTTCCTCTTCTCTGGAAAGCCCAGCCATAACACACCCGCTTTAAACTGACGTTAAACCTTCCAGTGTCTTGGTCTCAAACTTTCCAGCCTTGAGAAATGTGAGAGATAAGTTTCCATTATTTAAAAATTAACCAGTCTCAGGTATTCATTATGACAGAAACAAAACAAAATAGATCAGGACAGTATCCTGAAGAATGCAACGGATGACACCAGTAAAATACTGCTGGAATAGACTGCATTAGGAGAAATGCATAGTTAGTCATAGTAATTTTTGGAAGCATTTAGAAAGAAGCTTTGGTTCTCTTTCACTTTCAAAAGGACAGAATTATCTCTAACTGTATGGGTTCTAACAAAATTGGCATATAGGAAAACATTCTCAACTTGATTAGATTTATTTATTTGGTTATTGATTTACACTTTTGGTACTGGGAATCAAACTCAAGCCCTTGTTCTTGCCAGGCAAACTGTGCCACTGAGCTATATCTCTGGCCTTTGATTAATTTTAGTTTGGTAAATGCTTTTGAATATATTTTTTGTGTGCCAGAGTCTAAAGGGAATAGAAAGAAAATGAGTGTTAATCTATGCAGAAGCACTTGTACAAACTCCGAGTATTCTGAGACTTGTATACCAGTTTATTCATCCATTCATCTATGGACAGACATGTCAGTTGCTTCCAAATTTTGGCAATTATAATAAAGTTTCAATCACCATCTGTATACAGAGTTTTTTTGTGTGTAGATTTAAATTTTCAAATCCCTGAGATAAATGCCAAGAAGAGTGATTCCTGCACTGGATAGCAAACTTATATGGAGATTTGCAAGAAGCTGCCAATGTTTTGCCCAGGGCCTGTTTGCATCAGCCCTGGCTATGAGAGTTCCTGGTGCTCCATGTCTTCATCAGCATTTGGTGGTGTCAGTGCTCTGGATTCTGGTGATTCCAATCAGTGTGCATCTCTCTCATCGTTGTTTTGACCCACAATACCCTGACAGCATATAATGGAAAGCATGCGTTCATACATTCATTTGCTATCTACCTATCCTTAGGGGCAAGGTGCTTGTTAAGGTCTTTGGTCCATTTCTTATTTGGACTGTTTGCTCTCTTATTCTGGAGTTTTAAGAACTCTGTATATTTGGGGCCGCAGTTCTTTATTGGGTGTGAGTTTGCTAGTGGTTTCTTCCAGTCTGTGTCTTGATATTGCATTCTCTCTATGATGTCTTTTGAAGGGAAGAACGTTTTTTTTGAAGGGAAGAGCATTTTAATTTTGATGAAATCCAGCTTTATCCAGTCTTCTTTTTTCATGGGCTGTGCCTTTGGCAGCGAAGCCACGATTAGCTTTTCCTCCTCTTTTTTATTCTGCTCAGGAGGCTTAGCATTTCTCCTCTCCTTTTTACATTTTGTTTATGTAAAACAATATTTATTTAAACTTTTGTCTATTTTGACAACGTAGAAGGCTTTCCTTTTGTGCTACTTTTCCTCACTATTTCACTTTCTCAGCCTTCTATTGTCACTTGCTCAGCAGAAACTAAGGTTTGCTGCTCTTCCCTGGATCTCAACCTTAGAAAGGACACAGAAAATATAATAGCAGGCTCCCGCTGACCTGACCCACAGGTACAACAGGCAATGCAGTTCTGCAACCCCAAGGAAGGAGAGTCTGCTGGAGACAAAGAAGAAAGGAGGAGGAAAGGAGGGAAAGGAAGGCTTTCAGCGCAGGATTGGCAGAGGCAGAAGGGCTGGAGGGACAGAGCAGACAGGCGAGGAGGACAGATTCAAACAGAAGCAGGATGCCCTTACAGAGACACGCTGGGGAAGGGCAAGGTAAGCACATGCGCAGTCTAACTGAAGATTGTGAGCATTGCAAGTGAAAATGATCGCTTTAGAGAGAAAGTTGGGGGCTGGAAGGGAGGGGCATCTTTTGAAGTAACCATGGCAGCAACTTTGCTATAAACAAGGAACAAAGCTCAGAGTACTGAATGGAATGAGAGACAAAGGTAAAGATGGCCTGAGACAGTGACCTCACACATGCTGGTGGCAGCAGGTGCCACACTCGTGCCTTTTGGTTGCTTCATCTGGGGTCTGCTTCCCAGCCTAGGCTAGGGTCTGAGGAACCTTGCAGGGGCTCTCCCTCCAGTGCCCTCTGCCTTCCTTATGCCTGTGGTCTGAGTCAACTTGGAATCTCAGGCTTGATGATATCTCCAGGCCCTTCATCTATACATTGCCTCTGGCCACAGACGCCCCCACCTGGCCCCTGGAGGCCCCACCCTTGCTCTCAGGCCCGGAACTTGTCTGGCTTCTTCTAGCACTTAGCTCGGCAGCTTCCAGACAGACTTCCCAGGTGCTACCTTCTCTGCTATTTAGGATGATGGGAAGGAGGTGAATGCTTTCACTGGGTCCAGATGGGCGTCCCAGCACTACCAGGCTTGATCCCAGTTAGCACAGACGGCTCATGGTGCTGTGAATGAAGAAACAAACCCTTACAGAGCCAGAGCCCCCTGCAGGCGACAACAGAGAGAACCTAGGAGCGCCGCCTCTTGTGGCTGCTTGAGTTACGCCTCTTGGTGTTGTCTTTGTTTTATTTTGTTACGAAAACAGTTGTATGGCTTAGAGGTAGAACGATACTGTTCTTCAAAATTGTTGTTCCGAGAGGCAGTGTTTGACATTTTTGAGAGAGTGAACTTGATGAGAATTGTGTGTTGCCGCGCTGACTAGAGGGAGCAGATTCCTAGGACCCCAACTGAGCGCGGAGGTTTGCTTCCTTCAGAGCTAAGAAAAATTATACCAGTGAACACAACACTGATTTGCATTAACACAGCTGCCCTATTTTCTGGGGACCTCAGAGCCCATAACAAACGCCCACTTATGTGTTTCCAAGTTGTGCTGACGCTTTGTTCCTGGCGCCCATGGTTGTTTGCGTGTGTTAATCAAGCCAGTGAGCTGTCATAGCATTAGGGGGCGTCACCAGGAGTTGAAAAAAAAAAAGCAGACCCGCAGACAGGTTCACACTTAGGGGTCACCCAATCTCTCCACAGGAGCACAGTGCTGTGCCAAGGACAGGGCAAGTTTTCACAGAAGAGTCCTCAAGACACGAGGTCATCATCCAGCTGGGTTATTCAATGTGTGTGCAGTGGCCTGGACATGCTGGGGTGGATCTGGGTGCTTGGCAGAAATGTGGTCTCCTGGTCCCAAGTCAGGCAGGCACTTTGTTCCTGCAAACTGTTCTGAGCAGTAGCCTCTGTCCTCATGTTTCCTGTGGTAATCACCTATTCTTGTCCCCTGAGGACCCCAGTGACACAGAGATGAGCCACATTTTCAGCTGCTTTTACTTGCCCATAAAGTTGAGTACCACCACACTCCATATCAAGGGAAGAAAACTTGGATCTAAGTCTAGTTTTTATCTGAGTGTACCCATCTTCTTTTTGTAAACAAAACTAAATTTTATTTATTTCTGATTTGAAAAAATTAGTTTCATATTCAAATATATGAAAAGTACAGAGAGAACACATGGCAAGTAGCTCATTATGCAAACCCCAAAGGATGCACCGTGAAAGGTTTAGTCATCTTTTTTTGTTTTCTCCTGGTACTATTTTTTCTGAAGCATTTTCAAAATGTAAAAGCATTTTGAGCCCTGTTAAAGCAGGCCTGGTGGCCCACGGGGTGTGTGCATGTCTCTCCAAGGCCTGGGCTGGCTGTAAGGTGCCAGGTAGGGGCGCTTGGAATAAGGGGAAGGAGAGAGGTGCTGACACAGCCCAAGGTAAGAAGGGTGTGACAGGAGCCTTAAAGCCACCAAGGGCACTGCGATGGGGATATCCATGACTGGTGGCCAGCTGGGAAACTGAGCAAGGCTATGGAATGGAATCTTTACGGTTAGGTAGAATTTCACGTGCACATGATGGGAGGGAGGACTGTGTGTCAGGAGCACAGAGGGACAGATGGAGCAGAGGTGCCTGAAACGGTAGGGCGGCTCACGCTGAGGGAGTCAGCATCTTCTTCTAGGGCTAGAGGGGAGGGTGGGTGGGAGCCAAAGTTGTCGCACAGAGGCAAGGGAAGGGCTCAGTAGGCAGTGACACCCACAGTAGGAGTTCATCTGGCAGACAGCGCCTGCTCCACATCTCCTCCAGATGTCACCTTCGCTTTCCCACCCTCACCTAGATGCTCCATTGACTTTTTCTCATTTTCGTTCTCAGTTTTCATCATTGTACCTTTAAAGACAAAAATGAAGTAAACTTAAATTTCATTTACATTCATTAACATATTTAAATAAAAAGTTAAATTAATTAAAATCATTTGAATTTAAATTAAACTTCTCTAGAACGAGAAAAATTCAATACTAAGGAGTGAGAGTTTCTTGGGTAAGGCTAAGCATTCCTGTTACAGGACCCCATTTTTCTTTTTGTACAGGGAATCGAACTCAGGATCTTGCACTTGCCAGGCAGGTGCTGTGCCACTGAGCTAAATCCTCAGGGAGCCCCACTTTTTTGCACACTCCTCTCCACCTTCAGAAACCAATTTTCATCCCATCAGTGGGGTCCCCCATTAAGCATGCATGTCTTTACCAGGGTGGCATGGATAGCTAAATACATACATATTTTATCAGAAGCTATAACATCCTAAATTATTCTTGTTAAAACTTCAGAGTGAGTTATAAATACCATGCATTTAGGAAATAGACACAATGAGCTTTCAAAAAGCAAAGGCAAAATCTTAGAAACTGAACTTGGGCTCATTTACAAGGGCAACATTAGTCTGTGCATGATTTATTACTCACAGGGGAATATAAGCCTTTACTCTTTAATTGCTTCTGTACAAAATGTTCTGGGACTTTCCAGAAAGCATAGCACACAAATAAAAATTTAAAATGATAGTGCTTTTTTTATGGGGAAGTCTGGCGTGAAATGCAGGGTGCAAGTAATGTGGCCACATGAGGTGCCGATTCAAGATGCTAGCCTGGAGCTCTGTGAAGCCCAGGGCGTGAAGAAGACCAGGAATCCTGACTTGAAGCGACATTGAAGGTGGTGATGACAGATGAAACTGAAGGAAGAGTTGTTTAACCTCAAGCCAAAGCAAGGGCAGCCTCCATGCTGTGAGACCCAAGTTGGCTCCGGTGTTCTTGCTGAATTCCAACTGGAAAACCTGTTTCCTTCTCTGCAGATGAAAGGAAACTGGTATCATTCATTTTCCTTTTTTATAATCAATCTTCAGTTTGCTTAGCAAATTAGAAAAGAATGTCTTACTTATGTAGTTTTGTGAAAAAAGAAAGATGGAAAAAAATGTGTACGTCCTGTAGCTCTGCACAGCTTGCCTAAGCCAGCACAGCTTAGGGATGCAAGGTTTTTTGCTTCTAACTCACACCTCCGGAAGGAAGGCACTGCTTCCTGGAAAACAGATTAGGAAGTGATAGTGTGACTTGGACATTCTATTTTCTTTTTTTTTTTTTTCTTTTTTCTTTTGGCGGAACCAGCGATTGAACTCAGGCCCTTGCCCTTGCCAGGGAAGCTCTTATTCCACTTATCTTCCTGGCCCCACATTCTATTTTCTTTCTGTAAGAAATAAATTAGTTACTGTCTTTTTGACAAAATACCTGACACCCAGAGTTTAAGGAGGAAAGGTTTATCTGGTGCATAGTTTGTAGAGGCTGCAGTCTGTAGTCCGCGGGCTCCAAGGCAGGATGGCTTCACAGAGAACAGTTCATGGCCACAGAAGGTAGCAAAACGACAAGGGGTGACCACAGCTCTTTCTAACCCTTATGTTTTAACCTGGCTACTTAGGGCAGGTAGCACTCACACTCCTAACCTAGCACCCTTGAGCCTAGCACTGCACAGTGAATCAATTCCAGGGTCACACACTCTAGACCCAGCCACCTCCGAAAATGCCCTGCTTACTACCGCATGAGGCTTTGGAGGCCACATCTAGGCACAAGCATGACACTTAGCAACTTCATCTCGAGTGTAGACAGTATTTCTCATGCACCTCCTGAAGCTTTTCCTGGGTGTTAGGGTCTAGGATCTGTTTCTCATTCTGGATCTGATGAGGCCTCAGAAAGAACTGGACCAGCAGCGGAGTCTGTGTCCTTCCCCGGACTCTCCGGGCAGCATTCCCTCTGCTCACCACGCTCTCAGGTCCTGCTTGCCTGGATCCCATGGCAGCGCCCTCGTCTCCTGCCTGAGCTGCTCTTCTCGAGGCCTGGCTTCCGGATATTCTTGCCCTCAACATTTTCAACCAGGACCAAGCCGCACATTTCACTGCCTGCTGGTTGTGCCGAGTCCCCAGGAGCAAAGCGCACTCGGACCGTGGACGCTGCTCATTCACGGTCATGACCTAGTTCTTTCCAAGCTCCCTGCACGTTTCAGCTCAGCTGCGGACAGGCACATACTGCGTGCGCCCTTCCAGATGGAGCGGTGGGCATCCGAGGGCGCTCGCGCTGAAGCACAGGCATGTCAGTTACCCGTGCTCCCTCTAGTGGCATCGGGAGAGCATAACACAGGATCCGACAACTGGTACAGGTCACAACAGTTGGTGTACTGTGGAGTTAGCTTGCCTTGAGAACCGGGTGAACGTCTTGTCCAGGGTCACTTCCCCCCCCCCAAAAATGTTAAACATAATCAGGAAAACACTACCCTTCACTTAGTGTTGAGCTATAGTCCAATTTAGAGTTTAATCTTCTTGGATCTTTTTGAATATCACTTCACTTTTTAGGGCCAGCCAAATAGCTCAGCGGATTAAAGCACCGGCAGCAAGTGCAGGAGCTGAGTGTTTAATCTCGGGCCTGCCATGCAGGCCCCGGCCCCGGAGCCCGTCGAAATAGCAATTGAGACTGGGCGTGGTGGTGCGCATCTGCAATCCCAGCTCTTGGGAAGCTGTAAACAGGTGGATCGTTACGAGTCCAATCTAGGGTCCTGAACATCCTGCAGGCCCTTCCCTGAAAAAAAAAAAAAAAGAGTTAAAAAAAGAAAATCTTTTCACTTTTTAAAGACAAAAGTTACAATTCAGACACAATACATATAGGAACGTAAGAATTCTGATTCATACCTCGTACCAGGATTTTCAAAGTAGAATATGCCATGCTTTCAAAGCATGCTGTGAACACGGTGCCACCGGCACCAGGCAAGAGGAAGTGGTGGCTTTCTGCACAGCAGACCGAATGGTGGGGGTGGGGGGAGGTGTCTCCCACGTGGACGGAGCCCTGGGGATCTGCGCTCTGGGCAGCGGCACTAACCCCAGGATGAGGCTGTGGTGTGTTCCTGCAGAATCCACTTTGCCTGCCACCCCCAATGCGTGCTCAGTGCCTTGCGGCAGGGACAGTCACAAAGCGAGGAGGCCAGCGACAGCCTCAGGCTCGGGCCTTGATGAGGGAGGCTGCACCCTCTATAGGCTCTGCCCTCCTCCCTGCAGTGCTGTTTGCTCGGCTCCCTGCTTGCTCCTTTATTACTTCGCAAAGCTTTGTATGTAAGCTCCTTCCCCAGCCGCGTAAGCTGGCACAGATGGCCAAAGGAGTCTGTGTCCCTCGGCAGAGTTTCAGCGGGGCTCACCCTGCCTTCATCACATCCATATTTCCTTTATGATGAGAGTCTTTCCAGAGTCCTTCAGACTTGAAAGTACTTTCTAGGGAACTAAGTCATGCCCTGGGTTGAGGGAATTGGGCTCATTAAAGTCAAAGGGGGAAACAATAACAAAAACAAATGAGGTTTTGAAAAGTTGGCCCTAGGTCAGGGAGAGACCTTATAGGGCAATTCAAAGGGCCCTGAGAGTGGGGAGAAGGCCTGTCTCTGCAAGTCCTGAGGTGCTCCAGGCATCACCCCTTTCTTGCCTGGTGGCTTTTGCAGAGGACAAAGCTGTAGCTTCACTAGGCTGAGTTCTGGTGCCCATGGTGCCAGAGCTGTTGGGTCTAAGTCCCTACAGGATTTAATTAGATCAGAGCCCGCCTTCTGACCACACTGTCCATAGAGCTTACTGAGGGCTTCCTGCCACCTGATGCACCTCAGAGCTTGAGCTGCGCCCACTTGCCCAGCCTCTGAGGGTCCTGATACTGCTGCCTGGCTTGTTCATGGCCAACCCCAGGAGGGGTCACCAAAGCCAGGATCCCAGATGTTAAGCTCAGGCTGTGGGCCCCGGAACCTGGTCCCCAAGCTTCTGCCTCTCAGGACAGGGCAGTGGCTCCATGTCCTGGGAGGATGCCAGGCCACCTTTTCAGAGGCCCGGTGGTAGTGTCAGTTGAAGTTTGTGCCTGAATATTAAGACTGGAGTTAGTGATCTTCTCATGAAGGCTTCTGCCATTTCTTTTTCATGTTGGTAATTGAGTCATTCTAAAGCATCCTGTTGCCAGTGTGTGTGTGTGTGTGTGTGTGTGTGTGTGTGTGTGTGTCCCTGTGTGTGCTTGTTTGTGGATGTGTAGAAGACAGCCATAGCTATGCCATGGAAAAATTGGCAGTTGAAATGCTTCTCAAGGTCAAGTTCCTCAAGAGACAAAGTCATCAGTTCAGAGCACAGCCCTAAGCCCTAGAAGAGTGGCTCCCTACTCAGGGATTCTCTCTACTCAGGGATTCTCTTCCACAGGGAAGAGAACTACGATGGATGCGCTCTCTGAGAGGGGTAGGCTGGAGAGGGGGGAGGACTTGGAGGAGCATCAGCCTTTGGTCCACATGGCAACTCCCCCTTTAACCTAACTATGTGGCAGCAGCAAAGGGTGCGGTCCTGGGAACCTCAGCCACCTGGTGGCCTCACCCTGGCCTCGCCGCTTTGACTGTCTTGTTGTCTCCATTGCAGAGTCCCACCGTCCAGTGTGACATTCTCCCTGCACTTTCCTCTGTTTTCCCAGCTTCCTTAACCACATCAAAGGGCAAGCTTGGCTTGTGTTGAGGCGTTGCTTTGCCAGGTCAGGTGCTTTTAGTTTAGGAATAAAGGAATAAAGGCTACAGTGGGAGCTGGTACCCCCATCTTGTAACTGGGAGAGGAGCCAAGGGGCTAAAGCGTGCAGAATCCCACTGAGGGCCCACACCTGGGCATCTTTTCTTTCTTTTCTTTTCTTTCAGTACCGGGAGTTGAACTCAGGACCTTGCGCTTGCCAGGCAGGCATTTATGCCACTGAGCTATCTCTCCAGCCCTATGTATTTGGTACAGGGTCTCACTGTGAAGCTCTGACTTGTAGGGATCCTTTGGTTTCCAGACACCCCAACTCTGGGATTATAGGTGTGCACCACCATACCCTGTCTTAGTGACTGGCTCAGCGTGCCTGGGGACAAAGTCAGTGTGGTATGTGGTGCCAGGAATCGAACCCCAATCCCTGTGCCTAAGCAGGTGCTTAGTCTGCTAAGCTGTCTCACCAGCCCTATACCCAGGCTCCTAAAGCCACCTTGCACTCCCTGGAGGGAAGCTGGCTCAGAGGTCTGGCCTTCTCTTACCATGTGTTTCCTATGGTGTGTGGCATCGCAGAACTTGTGCTGGTGAGTCCCAAGACCTACAACTTCACATTAATACTTCTTATTATCATCTGTGGCACTTTAAAGCCATAGCACCTGTGGGCTAAAAAGAAGAAACAGGTAGCTTTATGTAGTCAGGTGTCATCAAGTAAAACTAGGCTGAGATTAAACCTTTAATGAAGAAAGCCCCAGGGAGCAGAGCAGTAAATGAAGTGCCTCTTGGTCATGCTGGGTGTGCTGCTAAGGCGCACAGTCTTAGTTACTTCTTGTTGCTGGGACAAAACACTTGATATCCAGAAGTAGAAAGAAGAGTGGTTTACTTGGCTCGCAGTTTGTGGTGGCTTCTTCAGTCCATAGTTGGGGGCTCCCAGGGAGGCCGGAGTAACAGAGGCTCATGGCAGAGGAGTTCGTGGCAAGGCAGTGAGAAGCAGGGTGGAGCTGAAGGGAGGAGGGAGGGCATGCACTGCTGCAGGCAGTGCCCACAGGGACCC
>NW_004524703.1:3556057-3559140 GCF_000260255.1 Octodon degus
AGGAGCTGCCTCATTCATGTGAAGGCAAGTGAAAGCAGAGCAGAGACTGGTTCAGGGGGCCTGGAAATTGAGGCCCTCCGTGGACACCTCTGTACTGAACTCCTCCCTTTTTTAGTGGAAAAACCTGGTGTTACATGCTGCAGGGGATGAAAGAGGTGGTTTCTGTCCCTTGTAGACATGGAAGGTGATCTGCTAACTCAGCACCACCCACCTCTATGGGGTCCACGCTTCTACCATGGCCAATTTCAAGCTATTGATGATTTACTATCTGACTTCTTCAAAAGACCCTGTTATTAAAAAACATGTCTGATGAGCCACCGCTACCTGACTCCCTGTCCAGTCCTAGTGGACATGGCAGGGATGTGAAGAGGAGAGAGGGCCCACATGAGGGCCTTCCCTAGGGGTGGCAGAGTTGGCCTGGGTCACAGTTGTGGCCTAGGACAGCTGAGTGCTCATGGCCTTCACTCTGGGCCATGTCCAGGGATGAGCTGAGTTGCCTGTCCAGGCCCCTGAGGGCTGGCTGCTAAATGTTTTCAGGAATTGAGCCCAACTGTGCACCTCATATTGGTATTTTAAAATAGACCATGGCAGGAATATATGGTTTGACTGAGCAATACAGGGAATGTTTAAATTTTTAAAATTTCAGTAAAAGACATACCATCATTAACCTCCCTTGTTTTAACCCACTTACCCCATCCTTCTTGTTACTTGAAGGAGCCATCCTGGAAGTCCTCTTCTGTGAATGTCTCCAGTTGTGAGGTAGTGGCTGCCTCAGATCCTCAAATGACTCACAGCATGTACCTTCCATGGACATTTGTACTTTGGGGAAGAGGCAGAAGTTGCGTGGTGCCAGATGTGGTGAGTAAGTTGGATGAGGGCACACCATCATATTTTTATGAGCCTGTCTTTTCTTGGCTTGCACTCAGCATCTGCATGCACTGTATTTTTTATCACAGCTGTGAAGTCATTCATAGAAGAGGGTTTTCAGAGTTGCTTTAGGAATTGGCAAGATCAATGGGTTAAGTGTGTCCAAAACATAATATCAAAGTCTTTTACTGTAACAAATTTTTAAATAAAGCATGCACCATATATTTTGATTATATCACTATGTATTTCTATCAGGAAATGAGGCACAGCCACAGACCAAAGTCTTCCTTAGAGACATAGTTTTTCCTTCCACCCACCATCGGTTGGGCCTGTGCAGGTGCTGGAAGGTGTGACGTCACAGGTCATGGTGTGAGACGGGATGAGTGAAAAGCATTCCTTGCACACACACACACACACACACACACACACACACACACACACCACACACTTCTGTGATCTCATTTAATCCTTGCAGAAATCTTGCCAGATACCTGGAACAAACAGAGTTTTCCCCCATTCGCTAAACATATAACTAAGAAACAGGTAGAGGACAAGATGAAGATCATTTTCAAGCATCTCTACAAAGAAGAGCTGTTGGCCAGCTCCTGAGGTGGGGAAATGGTTCTTGCAGAATGAGAGGCTGCCAGCAAGGATGGGATACTTACTGATGGGAAGAGATAGGGTGGATACTGACTTAGCAGGCCCCACATCAGTCTGAAAAAGCAGAAGCAGACATGTCATGGTCTTGTACATGAAGCAAATTCAAAGATGTACAATTCATTACAATTCAAAGATGTAGTGAAAAATCATGTCTCATAGGGTCTGCAGCCTGGAAGGTTTGTGCTGTGTCGCCTAAGCGTGAAAGGTGAGCTAATGTCCAGGCAGCTGCCTGCCACCACTTCTGGTCAAAGGGAGCCCTGTCTTGATTTGCTGGGGGTGGTCTCCTGTCCTCCATGGAGCTCTGCAGGGGCCTAAGGGCAGTTGGAGCAAGGCCAGTAGGGGGATGTGACTGCTCTTCCAGTGGGGCCAGGCCAAGTTGCTTAGCTCACTGATTTGCATAAAATATCTTTATGCTGCATTGAATCAGGATCCTCTACTCTGACACTGAAAGACAGTTCAGCCACATTCACAGGTTGGCCTTTGTGCTGGGTGACTCCAAGGAAGTGAGATTGTGGTAGTAACGTTTAAAGGGAAGGGGCCAGGGGTACAGCTCAGTAGCACAGCACCTGCCTGGCAAGCATGAGGTTGTGAGTTCAATTCCCAGTACAAAAAAAAAAAAAAGTTTAAAAGAAAAACAGAACTTATAGGATATCAGCAATTCACATTCTTATAAAAACAAACTTGTGCTAATAACCTCTTCATCACAAGATGGAAAGAGAACTACTTATACCTTGGCTGCATGAGGAAGTGAAATTTCTGATGGAAGTGGTTCATAGTAATTTCACGTTTTCCCTAATATGCCAATCTAAAATGGCAACAACAGCAAAGATGGCGTGAAAGTAGAATGACTGTGAGTAGATAAGAGGAAGGGGATCGGGGCAGAGGGAGGGGGCATAGGAGGGGTGGTAAGAGAATGTACATGATCAAAATATGTTCTATGTGCGGGTGAGAATGTCACAACTAAATCTAATTTTCGTAAAATTAATACTCTCTAATAAGAATGTATAAAGAATGGCTTGTAGTTCTGCCCAGGCCAGCTGGATCCTGTTTAGACTCTAGATATAACACCTAGATCCTAGACCAGTGGGGGTGGGGGAAGGGAGAGATGGGTAGAGAGGGAGAGAGAGAGAAACAGAAAATAGCCATGTTTATTTAAGCTCTGCTCCTATTAATGATGAAAAGTCTTAAAAATCTTCTCATATTTTGATATGGGCTGAGTATTTTCCCACAAGTATCTTTAATTCTTCATTTGCAAAACAAAAAATATCTAAAATTTGTTGTAATTATAATTGCAATTTTTGAGAGAAAATTTCAAAGCATATCTGTTCTTTGAAGAGTAGTTTAATCCATGAATGTCTGATTAATTATAGATAATGACTGAGAAAACAAGTAGTTCTCTCTCTTAAAAGATGTCTCCTGACACTGATGTACCTGACTGGGGTCTTAAGCCTTGTGAGTTCATCAGAGAACAGAGAGAGAGAGAGAGAGAGAGAGAGAGAGAGAGAGAGAGAGAGAGAGAGATAAATCTTTATTCATGAACTTCTGTCTTTCTCTGA
>NW_004524703.1:3559240-3586159 GCF_000260255.1 Octodon degus
TGACTGGGGTCTTAAGCCTTGTGAGTTCATCAGAAGAGAGAGAGAGAGAGAGAGAGAGAGAGAGAGAGAGAGAGAGAGAGAGAGAGAATTAAATCTTTATTCATGAACTTCTGTCTTTCTCTGAGGAAAATTAAGATGAATTGCAACAGTTTCTGTCTTTTGGGAGTGTGCCAGGGCACTGAGTTAGGATAACAACTATTATTTTTTAATAATTTTATTGAGAAATAACAATGAGACAGTTTCAAAATCGATTAGTAGGACAGTTTCAATAATTAATACATTGCATATTATTGTCTTCTTAGTGGTTAATCATAGTACAAGATGCAGTTGTGATATCCTGTCCAAACACTTTTAGTACAGATCTTTCTTCTCATTGAATTGAGAAAGTAGCTGTATATCTATCCTAACTATTTTGAATATACAGATACAAAATGACCCTTCATTTGTTTCCCCTTTTTTTGTTTAGTTTTGTCAGAGATGGATATTCCATTGCCATTTAAATATTGGGGTGTGTGAATTCAGCAAAATAATCCACTATAGTCCAGTAGTCCATAATAGTGGTGGGTTATCCATAGGACTGGCAATGTCAGAGGTTGTTGACTTGAGCCTTTTATAGCTCAGCATATTAATATGGCTTGACTTTTTAGACCTCGCTTTTTATACTTTTCTGCTGGATGGTTAAGACCAAGATAAGCAAGACCTATAAACAAGAAATGTAACTTTAACAACTATTATCCTGAAGCAGGGGCTCGGCACTACCATCTCCCCTGGAAAGGGACTGGGAGAAGATAGCACACGTATTTCCTGAAGCAGCCTATGGCAGTTTTCCTTCATAGAAGTTCAGATGCAGAGCAACAGTTGAAAAACGGCATCTTTAGGGCCGGGGAGATGGCTCAATGGAATAAGCGCTTCCCTGGCAAGTGCAAGGGTCTGAGTTCAATCCCCGGTTCCACTAAATAAATAAATAAATAAATAAATAAATAAATAAATAGAAAAACAGCATCTTTGTATTAAAGATTGAAGAGGCTGCGGTCTGCCTGACACCCTCAGGATCTACGTCCCGTCCCGTCCCGTCCCATCCTTCGCACAGGGATCTACCTGGTTGATGCAGGCGCCATGAGGAGTGTGCTGTGTACCTGTGGCGGAATCTTCCTGTTTTCGCCATGCCCACAGCTACCGCCAAAGGAGTCGGCGTCCCCATCCCAGTTAGGGTCCTGATAGTGTGGCGCTCATTGGCCCTGGTCCCATCATCATCCCAAAATGCTGCGAGGGTGCGGGCATTGGCTGCCACTTTGCTAAGTCATTTCCAGCAGAATTTCTTAGGATTCCAGCTTCCTCCTCATATACATCCTTGGGAATTCATGCTGTCTCAGAGTTTCTTCCCTTCTCCAGAAGATACTGTATTTTTCTCACAAAGATATCCAGTGAAATTTTCATTTTCTGATTTAAGTAACAAACTGGAGATATAGCACCAAGATTGGCAGTAAGGGCTGATAGTTCTATTTGAGATCTCTCTGTCTCTGTCTGACTCTCTCTCTGTGTCTGTGTCTGTCTCTTTTTCTCTCTGTCTCTGTCTCTTTCTGCCCCTCTCTCTGTCTCTGTTCTCTCTCTCCTCACTTCTTCTTCTTTTTTTTTTTTTTTTTTTTTCAGAACTGGGGATTGAACTCAGATCCTTGAGCTTGCCAGGGAAGCACTCATTCCACTGAGCCGTCTCCCTGGCCCTTCTCTCCCCACTTCTAACACCACACACCTGAAACACCTGAAATCTAAGCCAGGGTCTTCTGTCACTTCATGACCAGTTACTCTTCTTTCTAAGATCATGTACTTGAATCTGGAAATGTTTGATCTTAGCACGTGGGCAGAAGCCTCACTTCCCAGGTCTGGCCAGTCCTGGAATGTGGATGAGGAGGATGCTGAATACAGAGTTTCTCTTGTAAATAGAAAATAGAGAGCGTAAAGCAGAAGCCACAGAAATGCAGTGTCCATCACCATCCTGTGGCTACTGGGTCCCCACAGGAGAGGAAGAAAACTGTAGCTGTACCACTCGAGCCACCCTGGGGAGGCCTCTGCTTGCCCAGGGAAATACGTTTTACTGCTGACAGTCTCAGTTGTCCCTTCCTTAGATTGTCCATGAATATGTCTTAAAACAGCTGCAGATTCTGCAGATTGAGGCATGAAATGGAATTGGTTTTATCACAGCAAGTTGCCTTTTTCTTTTCTCTTTTTTCTGTATTTCAGTACAGGATCTACAGGGTCTCACAACACAGATGGGACTCTAGTGATCCTCCTGTTTTCAGCGTCCCGTGTGCTGGGATAACAGGCACATGCCACCACTCCCAGTCTCAGTAGCCATCTCAGTGTCCCCGGGGGCCTAGCACAGCACCCTGAGGATTGAACCCTAATCCCCGCACCTGTTTAAGCAAGTGCTTTAGTGCACTGAGCTATTTAGCCAGCCTGCAAATTATCTTTTTCATCCTTGTTTTGAAGGTGAGAATTTAGGACAATTGAAAAAGAATTTGGGGCCTGTGAGATAGCTCAGTGGTCAAAAGCTCCTGCTTAGGCAAGCTTAGGCAAAAATGCACCGAGATTGGACCCCAAGTGCCACATGCTGTGCCAGCCCACCCCCAGGGTGGGATGAGCCGACCATACAAAAAGAAAAGAAAAAGAATTTGGATCGAAAGGGAGAAAGCAATAGAGAAAAATCACCAAAAGCAAATCCTGTTGGTCAAAAGATTAACAAAATGAATAGATTTCTAGCCAGTCCACCTGAATAATAAGAGAGAAGACTCAAATTTCTAATAACACAAATGAATGAGGAGCCACATTTACTGATTTCATGAATTTACAAAAAATAATAAAGGACCATTATGTCCTAACTTTATGTCCAGTTTGATGATTTGGATAAATGGGCCATTTTTTTTTCTTGAGACAGGGTCTCACTTTGTAGTGCAGATTGGTCTTGAACTCACTGTATAGCCCAGACTGGACTTGAATTCATGGGGATCCTCCTGCCTCAGCCCCGCCGAGTGCTGGGATTACAGATATACACTACCATGTCCAGTGCATAGGGCAATTTCTTTCTTTTAAAAAAAAAAAATAACAGTGAGAGAGCACTGTGCATTTATTAAAACAACATATCACAAATTCAGCTCCCCCACGTCAAGGAGGGGCACTGAAATACAGTACACTCTGTAGGCCTGAGAGTGTGCCCCAGCCCTCCCACCAAGGAAGGACGCGGGCAGCTCTGCTCACCCGGCTTCTTCCCTCTTTCACAACAGCCAGTCCGCAGTGGCCAGGCATTATCACACAGAAGTCCCTTCATAAAAAACACCAAATTGGCACACATAGACTAGTCTATACAAAAATCATATTTTAAAAACATACAAATATTTCTTTTTTTTTTTCAAGAGGCTTAAAGGTTTGATTGTTATGAATCACAGCCGGTGCACACCAAGCTTTCACCTGAAGAGACTGTGCTCCAACTAGGGCCCTGCTCTAAGATGAGTTGCTCCCAGGAAGGGGGTGGCATAGTAAGAAACTTCAAGGTCCGAAGTGCAACATGGAGAGGTCTCGGGGCCATGTGACCTCAGCCACAGCAGCCCCGGCAGCCACAGTGTGGGCACTGCACGATTCGACCCACTTCCAGCTTGCTTTCGGGAACCCAGCAAATGCAGTTGGTCCCAAAATTGGTCTCCCGAGTCTGAATGCATCACAGGCAACGCAAATTCTCATGCCTGTGCTTTTTCTACTTTGCAATCAGGCTTTTGTCTGCATAGCCTTCTTTAATACAATATTCATAGAGTTCCCAGCTTTCCGCTTGTAAAAGAGGTCAAAGATATAGCGGGTTTTCTGGCGGTGGATTCTGAGTCTAGCAGTCACTGAGCGCGGCAGTCACTATTTTAATTTCTCTCATCTTTTGATCCAGTTCATCCATCGTTGGCGCAATCAACTCTCGGCCATGTGGGGGAGCTTTCCGGCTTCTTTTGACTATAGGCATTTTTTTCCTCTTGCAAGATAATTTGCTGAGATCTTAGAATCTCCTTCCAAGAGTGAAGTAGATTTTTTGGTCTCTGCAGTTAGGCTTTCACTTTTGTCTCACTCTACGAAGTACTCTAACTTTGGAGAGATCACCTTCCCTCTCTGGCTCTCCATGTTGTCAGAAGCCTGAATTCTGGGGCCACCGCTTGTCCACAGAGTGCTTCTGCCCTTTCTAGCTCGTTTTGGAATCAAATGCTTCATTTTTTACCAGCCTAGGAAAAGTGTCCTGTGTAACTGTTTCTGGCATATTTCTAATCCGGGTTCAGTGACTGCTGGACTCAGCTGTGAGCTTCTTGTTCTAGTCCCTGTTCTCTGAGGAGACACAATTCCCTGTTGCCCCTCCAGGGCCCCCACACCCCCACACCCCACACCCTGTCTCTCTGAATGCAGAGGGCCTGTTGGTCACTCCGCTTCTTACTGGTGTGCTTCTTTCTCTTCTGCGGACTTCACTTTCAGAACTTCTTCCTCTTCAATGAACTCTTCCTCATCCTCCTCTGTGCCACAAACCAATAGTTCAGGATGGGGTTGGCTTCTCAGAGCAGCTACTAGGCCAATTACTTAAAAAGCATGACTTACATCAACTCATATAAATTAAGTAGATAATATGAGCAGATCAATGTATTTGAAGAAAAAGTCAATAATTTATAATCTTCCAACAGAAAGCCCCCAACCCATGTAAACTCACAAATGAACGCAGCCAAATATTTAAGAAGGAAATTATACCAATTCTTTATAATCTCTTCTAGAATATAGAAACAGAGGGAAAGGTAAGGCACCACCTTAATACAGTATTTAGTTCACAGACACTTCTGTTTGTGAGTCATTTGGTTCCTGAACAGAAGTGTTCGGTGAAATTTTGCTTCCTCTTGCACTCCCTATCTGGTGAAGGATGTGACCACAGCTGTCTTCTCCAGAACCACAGACCAAATTAAGTGGGTGAGCCAAGGTGCTCAAACCAGACAGAGTCAGTATAGGAACAAAAGACTGAAGACTATCTACTACATGGTCATACATTTAGAATTTTCAGCAAAATATTAGCAAGTAAAATCCAACAATGTATAAAAAGTATTAGAGGGCAATCCACTCGGGACCCCTTTCATCTTTCTTAGAAACTTTCTTTCTGCATATCTATATATTAGGGAAGGGTCTACAAGGTGTTCAGGGTCTCACTACTACATTGGACTCGTAGTGATTCTCCTGTTTACAGCCTCCCAAGTGCTGGGATTACAGGCACAAACCACCATGCCCAGTCTTTAATCCCCTGAGCTACTTGGCCAGCCTTCCAATGAATATATTATTATACTAAAAATTATATACCATAACCAATTGGGATTTGTTCCAGGAACACATTTGTAAGAATAGATATTATCAATTACATCTAGCTAAAGAGGAAAAATCTTAGGCTCTCGTTTAATTAGAAATAGAAGGGAATCCACTCAACTTGACAAACAATAACTTCAAAAAACGTCTAACTAACATCACTTTTATAGTGAGAAACTCTATTTCCCACTAACTTTGGAAACAAACAAAGCAGGAAAGTACCAGCTAATGCAATAAGACAAGAAAAGAAAATGCACACTGATCGAAAGGGGACAAATAAATGATCTCTGTTCGCAGATAGTGTTACCACTATACCACTTTGGGATGTTTTTTGTAAATTTACATAAAACATCCCAAAGAACTAGCAAACGAATCTAGGCACTACTTAAGTTATTATAGCAACTTTTCAGTATTAGAAGTTGATATCTGCAATCTTTCTCTCTCATATATCAATACTAACTATTGGAATTTAAAACTAAATATCACTTATGAGCATGCAATATGATAATTCGATAGATAAGCCTAACTAAATATGTACAAGATATGCGAGGAAAATCATGAATCTCTGATGAAAGAAATTAGAGAATTAAATATATAGATATTTCGTGTACATGGGTTAGAATAGTTAGCATTGTCAAGTGTCAGTTCTTTCACACTTGATATAAAGATTCAATGTAATCCTAATCAGTATCCTGGAAGATTATTTTGTAGATATGAAGGAACTAATTTTAAAGTTCATATGGAAAGCAAGAGACTCAAAGTAGCCAATACAACATTGAAGGAGATAAACAAAGGCGAAAGACTGATAAACAAAGGCTGTGTGATCTGTATGATTTTATAATGTTGGACACATGTCATAAATTTGCCAACTTCATGCCTAACTTCATGCCTAAACTACTTCAGGCATCACTATGCAGCTATAATAATCAAGACCATGTATATTGGCACAAGAATAGTGAAAGAAATTGATGGAGGAAAATAACAAACCCACAAATAGTATACCCACATGAATATAGCCATCTTATTTGGACAAATGAGCATAGGAAATGCAGTGGAGAAAAAAATTTTTTCCCCAACAAATGGTATTGGAATAATAGGATATCCATATCAAAAATTAACTTATACACCTTCATAAAATTAATTAAATGCAAGATGTAGACACATAAATCTCTTCCTACAAGATAAAATAGGACAAAAGTGACAATCTTGGGCTGGGGAGATAGCTTAGTGGTCTAAGCACCCACCTGTAGGTGCAAAGATCTGGATTCGATCCCTGGTACTGCCTGCAATGCAATGCCAAAACCCCAGGTGCACCACTCTTGCCACTGAAACTGGGCATGGTGTCACGCACCTCTAACCCCAGCTCTGAGGAGGCTGAGACAGGAGGATCACTATGAGTCTAAGCTGCATAGCAAGGCCCTGTACCAAATAAATAAATAAATTTTAAAAAGCTACTTCAGAGGAGAATTTGTCCTTTTCTTACAAAGCTAAGCATGCTCTTACTATATGAGTTAGCAATTATGCCCATGGTATTTACCCTAGTAAGCTGGAAATAAATGTTTACAGAAAAACCTGCACAAAAAATATCTATTTTAAATAGCAACCTATTTACCATCGCCAAAGTGTGGAAGCAATTAACGTGTCCTTTGAAAAGTTATCAGATAAATAAGCTGGGATACACTCGGACAAAGGAATAATTCAGGAATAAAAAAGAAATGACCTAGAATGCTAAGTGACAGAAGCCAATGTGAGGACAGTGCTGTGGACTACATAATCCCCACTATATGGCACTGGGAAATAAGCCTACATAGGGACAATAAGAAATCAGTGATTTCAGAGATTAAGATGGAGGCTGAGAGTGAGCAGAACACAGATTAACAGGGCGATGAGAATATTCTGTATGATTTTATAATGTTGGACACATGTCATACATTTGCCAAGACTCATACAACGCACAACACACAAAGTGAAAACCTAACGTAAACTGTAGACTTTAATGAAGAATATTCGTACTGGCTCATCAGTTGCAACAAATGTATCATGATCATACATTTTCCCCTATTAGGGAAAATGTGCTGGTGTGAAGCCAGAGGCGGCACAGAGGAACTCTGCGTACGGTCCACTCATTTTTTCTTGAACCCTGAAACTACTCAAAACATAGAGACTAGAGAGAGGGAAGGAAAAGATGGGAGAGGGAAGGAAAGAAGGAGAAAAACAGAAACAGAGAGACAGAAAAAGAGACAGGGAGATAGAAATTTGGTATCTAGTCTATGTAGTCACAGCTTTCCTGGAATCCTTTAACACTTTATATTTTAAAAAATTCTTTGTGCAGATTTAGGCACGCTTCTCCTTGCTGAAATTGCGTTGCAGCTGACATTTCCACGGTTCTTCGTGGTATTTCCAAAATAAAACAAGTCAAGAAAGCCTGCAGAAATAATTTCCTGTGCTGTATCAGGCACTGACTGAACTCTCTGTACCCCCCACCATACAGGCATCCTGGTAATCACTGCGAGTGTTTCCTCAGGTCTGAAAGGGGCTTAGATTTCGGGCTGATGGTTCTGAATGTCCTGGTCTTCCATCTGTGGCAAGAAACATGAATGCTGTCACTCCCTCTGCTCATAGGCTCTTACATATTTGGGCCACAAGGTAGGAGTGTGATGTTCAACCTTTTCTTCATCAAAGCAGTGGATTTCTGACTTACTGTCTAAATGTTTGCATGATTATTTTATCCGTCTCTAGGCAGTTTTTAACCCTTGTTAGATAATTCATGCTTAACTTCCTCTTCTCCTTAGCTAAAGATCCTTTAAGATTGTTTTCAAAATGAATAGATCTTACAATCCTGCTGCTGGGGATTTTTGTACAAAGTCACTTTCCAACACTGAGACCCATTTTGGTTATGTTGTCTGTTAGTTTGGTCTTTATCTCTCCTTCTCACAGAGTTGAGGATAAAGACTGGGTGGCTCCCTCGTCACCATGAAGATATAAATTTAGAAGAATTCAGTGTCTGAAATGGCAAAGTGAGAGGTCAGTCAGCAACACAATATGTATTGTGCAAAACTCACCCACTGGTACAAAATGAAATATTAAGAAAAAACCTCATCCTTTAAAACTTCATAACCAAAGAATAATAGATAAGAGAAAATGTGGGGAGAAATCAGATGTACAACAGAAAAAATAAACACAACTTGTTCAGGACTGCCATAGGATCCTATCTTTCTCTACAATTGTACCAAGTCTGGAAATGAATGCATGCCCTTCTTCTGTGACTGTGTGACACCCGAAAGACACAAGTAGTACTGTTCTTGAATGGGAATCTTGTCCCCGCTGCAAATGTATTGTGAAGGGTGCCCAGCAGGATGCACAGCACACAAAGACAAGCTCTTGGGAGAGGAACACAGTCTATTTGATTGGAAAACTAACTCAAGACCACCTTCTTTAAAGGGGAGAGGATTCCAACGAGGGATGAGGAGCGGCCAGAGTGGGTAGGTGGAATCTGATAGTCCTGCTTTCTTTTCCTCCCTAAGTAAAGCTCACTCCTCATCTTCAACATGCCCCCTACGACCTCTTCTATAAAACCCTGTGAGATCCTCAAAGAATTTTTACACCTCATTTTTCAAACACAGCTCGATCTTAGCAATGTTAGCATTGGAATCACTCATATTCAAGGTGCTCCTCTTCAAAAACAGATTGGGCACTCTCATCTTTACAGCTCTGTCTGCTTGGCACCAGAAGAACCTTACTAAGAGGTGCTCAAATCATGAAATAACATAATGCAAATTGTTATTAGGGGCGAGGTGATAGAGTTTACCTTGTGAAGGGCCATTTCACTTTCCTCTAATCTTGTGAGAGACTTTGCCTCTGGTCTTACTCACCTATTGCTAAACAACAACAGCAACAAACAGACAACAATACCACAAAGAGCCATTAACAATGACAAAATGCCAGATGAATGCCCTCCCATCATTAGCCATCTTGAAGAAAATAGAGCAAGTTACATTATTTACTCAAATTGTCAAGTACATTTTTAAATCTGAGTGAACATTCACTTCCTCAGGGCTCCCCAGCCTATGGGCAAATTACTTATTAAAATTTTACTACTGCCTGCTCCCACCCACACACCCATCTCTTCTCAGAATCCTGAAGAATTACTTGGGGGTCTCTGAATGTACGTCTCCATCAGGCCTCTTGCTGACTAACCCTTATGTAGAACCCTACTGACTCTTCTTTGCCCTAGGACTGGTCATATCCATTGCCCCAAGACTGGAGCAGGGCTGGTTTCTTACTGGGTGTGTTCACCAAGCTCTCAGGTAAGTGAAGCACTAGGAGCTTGGGGTTAAGTACACTGTCCCCTCCACGATCTGAAAGTGAATTGGAGGCATGGTGTACCCACTGCAGATGGCTCCGGGTGGAGGGCTCTGATTAGGCCTGGAAATTGAAATTATCGCCATCTGTTCAATCCTTGTTTGTCGAAACTTTGCCTTCAGCTGGCTTAATCACACATGTGACACTTCCTGCACCCAGTCCTACTCTGTCCCAGTGTAGGACTAACTTGGGTCCCAGTGTTATCATTTGTTCTTATTTCTGATCACAAACACTGTGGTCTTCATCTAAATTGGCTTTGCCAGCATCTAGAATTCACACAGCTGTCAAAGCAGGACAACTTTTTAAAGTACAATAACTCCCTACTATAAAGGGCTTCTGCAGTGTCTTGGTTACTTTTCTCTCATTGCTGGGACAAAATACCTGACACCCAAAACTAAAGAAGGAAAGGTTTATTTTGCTCACTGTTTATGAAGGTTTCAGTATATAATCAGTTGGCTCCAAGGCAAAGTGGCACTTGGTAGAGGGCAGCAGTTCATGGCGGTAGAAAAGAGGAAAACAGCAAGAGCAAAAAGGGAGGAGCAGTGGCAGAGAGCAAGCCTCTTTCCATCCTTTATATTGCATTCAGGCTATCCTCCCCATAATCCCAGCATTGGGTCATGAATTAATCACAAGCTCTAGAAGCCCACCACACAACTGCATGAGGCTTTGGGGGAACGTCTAGACACAAACCAAAACATGCAGTAACATAGAAGCTTGTTGAAGCTTTTCATCCTTACTCCAACAAAGCCACCTGTGTAGCCCAGAATGACCATGACAGCTCTGCGGGGTCTTGGGCATGACACTGGGTGATGGTCTCAGGGGTGGCCTAGCACTTCCTAGCTTCCTGTGAAATATCCAGATTCTACATGATTGTGCACCAGTATCTCCCTTAAATACCAGCATCTAGCCAGAAGACTATGAGAGGCATTTTCATAGACATTTCCTGCCTCAGAACCACACATCTATGTGAAGGTTTGTCTCAGCCTAAGTCCTCAGTATGGGGAGGCCAGTAGGCCTTCACCTAAAGCTAACCTTCTGGACGCAGGGCAGGTTCCTCACTTCCTTCTGCTTTGAGGGGATGCTCCCCAACTTGGGTGTCCCAGCTGGAGACTGTTAACATCACAAGCCTTTCAAAACACAAGTCCAGCAGCTGGCTGTGGTGACATGACCCCATGACCAGTTCTACATCAACTATTTCAGTTGAAGGGTAGTGGGGGACTGAGGCACCCTGTCCTGACTGCCAGTCAGCTAGAAAACAAGGGGACTCTTTTCTGCAGCCAAGAAGGCATCCTCAGCAGGACGCTGCATCCATGAGGCAGAATACAACCTTAAGAAAGCATTAGCAGAATGTTTGAGTGTGCAAAATGGGCTGGGCACAGGCCTCATCACAACACAGGAAAGACTGCTAGAAAATCTGTTGCAGATATTGCTCTCCTCAAGCTGCTGCTTACTGTGTGGACTATGACCAACGCCTGCTGTCCTTGCCCACTGAATTCCCAGCCTTCCTGGTATCTGTACCCCTGCTCACTCTAGCCAGCTCCTCAGCCTTCCCACAGCCTGCAAGGAGCTATGGGAAGTGAGTGGCACAGTAAGAACCCGCAAGGTCTGAAGTGCGAGATGGAGAGGCCTCAGGGCCATGGGGCCTCAGCCATAGCAGTTGGTCCCAAAATTGGCCTCCCAATCCTGAATGCATCACAGGCAACACAAGTTCTCATGCCCGTGCTTTCTCCACTTTGCAATCAGGCTTTTGTCTGTGTAGCCTTCTTTAATACAATATTCATAGAGTATGAATGTAATAGTAAAATTTTAGTACAGCGTCTACAGGGTCTCCTTACACAGATCAGACTCTAGTGATCCTCCTGTTTTCGGCTTCCCAAGCATTGGGATTACAGGCACTTGCCAGCATGCCCAGCCTCAGTTGCCATCTCAGTATGTCCCAGGTCCAGCACGGCATGTCGAGGATTGAGCCCTAGTCACTGCACCTATTTAAGCAAGTGCGTTAGTTCACTGAGCTATTTGGCTGGCCCATAAATTGCCATTTTCAGCCTTGTTTTGAAAGTGAGAAAAATTTGGGGGCCAGTGAGATAACCCAGTGGCCAAAAGTGCCTGCTTAGGCAAATTACAGGGAAAGAAATACAATGGGGCTTCTTCACAAGTCCTCAATGTAACCTTAAAGGGCAGTTCAGCTAAGTGTGACAGGGACAGAAATGCGGAAGGTTTTGTAGGCTAATCCTCTGTCCCCAGTTGGTCTTTCGAAGGCAATACACTGCCTTGCCACTTACTTATCAGGCGTGCCTTATTAAAATTTTACTTGTTCTTACCTGGCGGCTCTCAGTGACCCTCTGCTGCACAGGAGGTGTACACTCAGGAAAAACTGCTTAGTGTAACTCAGTCCTGGTCATTTTACCTGATGATCCTCCCCTATGCCTACTCTACATCAGTCACTCTGCTAGTATGGCACTCCTCCACCAAATATTCCTTCAAATATTTGCCTCTGAAGTTTGCCCTTCACCTCTTTCCATCAAAATGTGACCTCCTTTTCTTTGAAATTCAATCCACACATCTCTACTCAGCTCCCCCAGATAAGACCCTCATTAAAGGGGTCTCTCAATCTTATATATACAGTGGTTTCCATCCTGACAAGTTCTTCTCTCCTCTCTAGACTAGTGATTGCAGACATTGCTGTCAGCTGATGAGGGAGTGTGAAATTTGGTTTTCCTCGGAGCTGTAAACACAGACAAGATCAGTGAAATCATGATCCTTGGTATTATTGTGTTTGATGTGGGAACCAGGACAGGATGAAGAAGAAGAGAATGGCATCCCACCATCCACCATGAGGACACCCCTGTGATGGAGGAAACCCGAGGTCCCACTGGATAACCCTAGGGTTCCTGTGTTGGACAATCCAGATCCAAACTACAGCATATCAAACATGAGCCCTCTCCATCTCGCACTTCAGACCACGCAGATTCTTACTGTGCCAATCTCCTTCCTAGAGCTCCGTGCAGGCTGTGGGAAGGCTGAGGAGCTGGCCAGAGTGAGCAGGGGTACAGACATCAGGAAGGCTGGGAATTCAGTGGGCAAGGACAGCAGGCGTTGGCCACAGTCCACACAGTAAGCAGCAGCTTGAGGAGAGCAATGTCAGTGGTAAAATTTTAGTAAGTAATTTGCCCATAGGCTGGGGAGCCCTGAGAAAGTAAGTGTTCACTCAGATTTGAAAATGTCCTTGACAATTTGAGTAAATAATGTAACTTGCTCTGTTTTCTTCAAGATGGCTGATGATGGGAGGGCATTCATCTGGCATTTTGTCATTGTTAGTGGCTTTTGTGGTGTTGCTGTTTGTCCCAGGTCTGTCTTGATGACCTTCCTTGTATAGACTGATTCAGTCTTTCCCATTTGCTCCTCCTGTGTCTCTCTTTCTCACTCCATTCAGGGAAAGCACACCTGACAAGCAAGTGGCAAGGCAATGTATTGCCTTCGAAAGACCAACTGAGGACAGAGGATCAGGCTACAAATCCTTCAGCATTTCTGTCCCTGTCACACTTAGCTGAACTGCACTTTAAGGTCACATTGAGGACTTGTGAAGAAGCCCCATTGCATTTCTTTCCTCCATACCTTCAGACTCTTCTACTTGAACACGTTCTCCCTAGCAGACAAGAACAGCTCCTCACCACAGTGGAAGCCCCAAACCACCCCTAGTGCCCTGGCTGACTCTCAACTTGCTTTCTGCTTCCTGCATTCCCTGCAGATAAAGATTGAGGCCATGTTCTGGCTGAAGATGCTCTCAGAACTCTTCCTGTTTTCCTCAGAGGTGTAAACACAGACAAGATCACTGAAATCATGATCCTTGAGGACTAGATTTCACACTGTCCCTCATCAGCTGACAGCAATATCTGCAATCACTAGTCTAGAGAGGAGAGAAGAACTCGCCAGGATGGAAACCACTGCATATGTAAGATTGAGAGACCCCTTTAATGAGGGTCTCATCTGGGGGAGCTGAGCAGAAATGTGTGGATTGAATTTCAAAGAAAAGAAGGTCACATTTTGATGGAAAGAGATGAAGGGCAAACTTCAGAGGCAAACACTTGATGGAATATTTGGTGGAGGAGTGCCATACTAGCAGAGTGACTGATGTGGAGTAGGGCATAGAGGAGGATCATCAGGTAAAATGACCAGGATTGAGTGAGTGTTCACACCTCCTGTGCAGCAGAGGGTCACTGAGAGCCACCAGGTAAGAACAAGTGTAGAGGTGTATGAGGAAGGACTTTGGGAACTGTCCAGAGGTTTGTGCTGCCGTCCAGTGAGCACGCACATCAAACACAAGACCAGTGATTTTATCTGGGAGGGATTTAAACATTCTCTCACCCTCTTCATATGGAACCACTGATTCTTCATTTTCTGGATTTCAAAACAAGAATTTAAACATAGCAATGCTACAGATGTAAGTGACAGATACAGAACTGGATAGGAAATCACTGAGGGCCGTGGAGTCAGGTGGGGAAGTGCTGTAGTTTGGATCTGGATTGTCTTCCAAAGGCCCACTTGTCAAAGCTTAGTGCTGTTGAGGGTGATGGAGCTTTTAAGAGGTGGGACCTAGGGTTTCCTCCATCGCAGGGGTGTCCCCATGGTGGATGGTGGGATGCCAGTCTCTTCTTCTTCATCCTGTCCTGGTTGCAAGATGAGCAGCTTTGGTCCTCCATGCACTATGTGCTGTCTCATCTCAGGCTCCAGAACAACAGAGCCTGTCGGTCATGTGCTGAAACCTCCAAAATTGTGAGCCCAAACAACGCTTTTCTTTTTATGAGCTTATTTTATGTCAAGTATTTCATTACAGTCACAGAAAGTTGACTAATGCAGTTGGTGAATGGAATATGGTAAGACAAACCATGTGGCCATTTATAAACTCAGTAGTTCAAGTTTCTTCCTGGTTCCTGGATTTCAGTGTTACTGCCTTGAGAAGGCAGCTATGATATCAAAAGAGAATAAGGATAGAGTGTTGATTTAGATTATTTTTGTTAGTCTTTTCTTCCTTCACTGTAGTTTAACATCTAGAATATTCCAAGTATTGATAACTTACTTGATAATATTCACATTTTGCTCTCTATGCTAATTTTAGATGTACTGTAAAGGATCATGGGATTGACTATGAATGAGAAGAGAAGTAAAGGGAATATTGGTGGATGTTAAGATGGAAATCTTGGCGAAAGTGTGTGTGTGTGTGTGTGTGTGTGTGTGGTCTGTGATTTTGTGAGTGCACACTGGAGCCAGCAAGCATGGGACCAGTTTTCAAGGAGAAAGTTGCCACGATGAGGGCTGTCAGCTATGTTGCCGTTAGAGCTGAGTCTCCCTTCCTGCTTTCTCACCACTTGCTGTCAAACAGGGTGAACCTCTTTTCTCTCAGTATGATCTTGCCTTCCCTCAACTCATCCTTCACACCAGAGAAAGAAAAAAAAAATCTATCTATCTATCTATCTATCTATCTATCTATCTATCTATCATCTATCTATCTATCTTTGTTGCTACGTCTCACAACAAAAACTTTTTCTAGAAAGGTAAAAATGCTACTTTTGTTCCAAGCCAGGAACCCTTCCCTCTCTCACTTCCTCCGTCGCTGGTTTCCAGGACTTGCCTATAAAGGACTTAAGGGGATAAAGTCTGGAGCCTGGATCTCCAGGCTGCTGGGAAACCGTGAGTCTGCGTGCAGTGTGGGACAGAGGCAGCAGTGCTCTCGGAGTGCTTGTGGGGTCTCACCCAGCGCTGGCTGTGGCCAGAGTCCATTAGCAGCATCTGGGTTTGCTAGAGACTTAAGTAGCAGAGGAAAGGAGGGCTCTGCAGTAGGGAGGGAGGGAGGGAAGGAAGGAGGGAGGTCTCCTGTGTGCCTGGCAGAAGCTGTTGGCTTAGTGAGGTTTAGTGGGTCAGCAATGGTTCCTGTGTGACTCACTAGGGCTTTCCCTGATTGCCCCAAAATAGGATGTGGGCACAAAAATCAGAGAAGCTGTCATTGCTAATCAGTCCTGTCATGGGGTTGATAATGACCTGGGTTCTTGCTGGGCATGCAGTCCGACCTCCTCTGAGTCTGATTTAGGGCTGGCTGGCTTCCAGGATGCTGTTTACAGGTGTTTGGTTTTGATTGCCCAGGCAGGTTGCAGTCCGCATTCTTGTGGTCTGATGGCAGTCCTGTGGCCATTCAGCCTTTCAGCAGAGCTGGGAGCCTCTGGGAGAAAACCAGGACACCTGAAAAGCAAAAGCAGAGAGATGTTCTGACTGGGTTTTTGCCATTTTACACCATATCTTGTTTTATCACCCAGAGCAGAGTCGCACTGTGAGGCTTGAGTTAAGGGCTCCACTGTCTGTCCCCCATGCAGGCAAATGGCCATCGTGTGGGGGTTGCTGCCTCGGAGCCCCTCCCACACAGTGGCCTGGGACCTTCTAAGACCTTCTGCCCCAGCATGCTCAGCAAGGTAGAGGTAGCACCCTCTCTGTGAGGATGTAATTGCTCCGCAATTTATTCAGAAAAGGGGCACTGTGGGCTTGCAGCGACAGGCTGTGGCATCTGGAAAACACTGGCAGGCCAACCCGAGCATGTGCCACACTGCTCCCAGCCTCCCTGCCAACCACAAGCTGTTGGCTGCGAGGCCCGACTCCATTGGAAGTAACGTGCGTGGCAAGCGGTGGAAGCTGCTTTTCTCCTTAATTTGCTCTGACCCACATTCTCTTCCTTCTTCTGTGTCAAACTCTGCAATTTCAAGGTTTTGAATAATAAAGGAAACATTCTATTGGCACTGGGGATTTTGCATCTGAGCAGATGGCTGATAAAAGCACAATTAATTCTGGAGCAGTCAATTTAACAAAGCATTTAATAAGTGATTGAATGACAAATGAAATGGATACATGACAGAATTCAGAGCCCATCTTAGACCTCCCAGTGTCTGTGGTCTGCGTGCTGCTCCGGGTCCCTCCACCCAGCCTGCTCCTAGTCCTCTCCATCGGTCATAGGGCTTTCCTGGTGAAAGGCCACGCAGTCTCTACCCTGCTCCTCTTTTTCTCTGGCTGCAGCTTTGGGGCAAACGTGCCTCTTGCTTCTGCACTCTCAGCACTCATTGCCAACCCTTCCAGAGTAGGAATAATATATCAAATACTCATAGAAGGAATGCAGTAGTGAATACAAGATGCCACAATGAAAGAGGCTTGGTGATTTGGGGGTATTAAAGAATATGTTTCCAGTATTATCATCTCTTCTTTCCTCATTTCCTGAAAAGATTCACCAGATGCTTTTTAAAAGTCTGGCCTATATTGCATGATTCATGCAATAAAAATTATGAGGCAATTGGATCTGAATAGGGGAACTGCTTATGTGGAATTCAGATCAACAGAAATAGTAGTATGTGGCATTCATCCATGAAGAAACCACTGTGGAGAGAGAGGAGGTGGGACAAACAAGTGATGGGGGCGTTTCCAATGGATACTCCTCAGTCTCCTCCAGGACAGCAGTGGCCAGAAGCTGAAGAACAGGCAGGTCAAGCCATGCATGGGACACTCCCATTGGTCCTACAGGGGGCGCAGGAGATAGATTCAGGTGATGAATTTCTTATAGATTATCCAATTTGTTAATGTATAATTGTTCATAGTATTCTCTCTGATACTTTTCATATCCATTGTGTGTGTTATATTGTCTTTTGTTTATGATTTTATTTATTTGAGCCTCCTCTTCTACTTAAGTATTTTATCTAAAAGTGTGTCAAAACCTCCCAACTTAGTGTTGATACTTTGTTTTTCAGTTGTGCTGTGTTCTGTAAGATTTCTTCTGTTAATTGTGGGTTGTCTTATGCTTTTTTCTAGTTCTTTGAAGTATGAAATTAAGTTATTTATTTGAAATCTTCCTTTCTTAATACAGATGTTTCTTGCTATAAGCTTTTCAATTATAATTACATTCACTGTATTCCATATTACCTGTTACATGGATTTCATTTGTTTCAAGATATTTTCTAATTTCCATTTTGATTTCTTCTTTGATCCATCAATTGTTCAGAAACACATTAATTTCCAGATACTTGAGGATTTTTATAGTGTCTCTGAAGTTATTAATAGTATTAATATTCACAGCCCAGTGATGTTATTAATATTCACTTTTATACCATTGCAGTAGGAAAAGACACTTGGGTGTGATTTCAGTTTTTATTAAATTTGTTTCAAATATCAAAAAGTTCACTAACTGAATATATTTTTTTCCATAAGAAGTGATGGAAAGGGCTGGCCAAATAGCTCAGCAGATTAAAGTGCCTGGTTCAGTCCCTGGGCCTGCAGTGCCAGCCCCACCCCCAGCCTGTGCTGAGATGGCAATTGAGACTGGGCGTGGTGGTGCACACCTGTAATCTCAGTTCTTGGGAGGCTGGAAACTGGCGGATCACTGAGTCCAATCTAATAGTGAGACCCTGAACACCCTGTAGGTCCTTCCCTAAAAATAAAAAAAAAAAAAAGTAATGGAAAATCAAATAATTGGTTCTGAGCCCCCAAATTACACATGTAAGTACATTTTTCCAGGACTTTAACACATTTTGCTATGATTTCTTTAACTCTATCATCGTTCTCACAGTTTTCCCCTTAGTTTTACTGATGGTTGCATTAACTTTTTTTAGAGCCGTGGGTATAATATTTTATGCAAATACACAGTGAGAAGAAGCACAACAACAATTTTTTTTGTGGTACCAGGGATCGAACTCAGGACCTTCACTTATTCCACTGAGCTATCTCCCCAGCCCAGTGACAGATGCTAGTGTGCCAACACAAGCGCTGTACCTTGTCTGAGTGAGAACGGTGCTTAGACTGAAGCATCACCCCCTTGTGCCCATAGAAAGACACAAGAAGTTACTCACTCTCAGCCATGTGGCATTTTCAAGGTGAGACTTTGGGTTTATCTATACAGTGACATTAAGTAATGGAAAGTTTGAGCTTGGAACTGTTTGACATCTGAGGTGGCACTGTATAGTACAAGATCTTTTTTTTTTTTGCGGAACTGGGGATCAAACTCAGGCCCTTGTGCTTGCCAGGGAAGTGCTTTGTCTACTGAGCCATCTCCCCAGCCCCAGTACAAGATCTTATAATCACACAAAGGCAAGTCCAGTCCAGGAGACAGAGCCTGTCTTATGGATTGCAATTTCACAAGATAAGCTAAATGACTATTGGATATGTTTCATATTTCTGTATTGATAACTTTTTCTAATGACCTGAAAGTTCAAGAACTCCTGGACTGCTTGTATTTCACGCTAGAGCACATCCAACTGGGAAGGTCAGTTCTCCACCCATCGCCCACTGGGACTCTGTCCTGCACCACAAAGAATTTCACAAGTGTTATCCAAACTTCTCATAGCAGTTCCCCTGGGGCTTGCCCAGTTCTAGGGTGCTCAAGCTAGTGGTCAGGACCTGTCCTGGGGACTGCAGACCAAAGAAGACCTACCCAGCTCTTGAAAATGTTCTGGGAGCCAGCCGAGCAGGATTTCCTGGGTCACAGGAATTACATAGAATGCAAGATAGGCCTGAGGGCTAAGCAGTCATACTCCCAGGCTTGGGTGTTCCTTTCCTCCATCCCTGGAAGGACAGGCAGGGAGGGGTCCGAGGTAGAAGGCAAGAACACAGCCCATCTAGTGCATGTTGGAGAGCAGTACTGGGCCACAGCCTAACAACTCTGAATATTTTTCTTTCCAATGTCCTTGCATTTCTAAGAAATGCTCGATGAAGTTTGAGTTATGGTTTTAATGCAAAGACATTTATCATAATTATGCCACACTTTTAATCAAAGTAACAGGGTTTGTTAGTCAGGTTCTCCAGGGAAAAGGATTCAAGAGAAAGAGATCTATAGGTATGGATATGGAGATAACTATACATTCACAAGGAGAGATTTGTTAGGGGAATTGGCCCATGTAGTCCAAGAAGCTGAGAAGTTCCATGGTTGGCTATCTACAGGCTGGAGACCAGCGGGTTCCAGGACTGTAGTGATGCAATCCAAGTCCAAAGGCCTCAGAACACAGAGGCTCTGCCTGGAAGATTACTCTCCAGTGGAGGCTACGGTCTAAGAACCCAGGACCACTTGGTGTGAGTCCTAGAATTCAAGACTGAGGAGGCTAGAGTTATCATGTTCAAGGGCAGGGGAAAGAGAAGATGGCTTAGCTCTGAGACAGAAAATAAATCCCTTTCCCTCCATCTAGTTCTGTTTAGGCCCCGCCACTTACACTAAATGAAGGTGGATCTTCTCACTCTGACCTCTGCTCCTGGGCCAGTCTCCTCAGGAGACACCCTCACAGACATACACAGAAGCGAAGCTTCACCAGCCCTCTGGATGTCCCTCAGTCACCACAGGTCAGCCCTGAAATTAACCTTCACACAGATGTTTCTATTTCATGATAAAGAACAAAACTAAATTCACTGGTTTTGAAATTTCAAGTAGGAAACTGTGTGTGTAAGGAGAGAGGACTGTTAAATCAGTCAGCTTTGCATCCACTAACCAGGTTGGATTAGAACCCTCATGAACCATGCATATTCTAGATGACCTTCCTTTTCTAGAGAGAGTTTTGTGGGTTATCCTAGATCTAAACCAAAGCAACAGGCCATCTCGTGTAATGTAGAAGTCATGTGTTTCAGTTCATTGACAATAAACTAATGTTTATAACATTTTTCTGGGGGCTGGGTTGATGGCTCAGTGGAGTAAGCACTTCCCTGGCAAGTGCAAGGGCCTGAGTTCAATTCCCAGTTCCACCAAAAAAAAAATAATAATATTTTTTAGGTAAGCTAATATAAAATAATGTCATATCTTTATTATTTGAGTTATGGAAGAGATGGAGAGACAATTTTCTGTATGAAACCTGGAGCTATTAGATATGTGCTTTTCATTTTTCTTTCGCATAGAAAGGACATGGGATGATGATGATGATGATGATGATGATGATGATGATGATGATGATGATGATTAGTAGTAGTAGTAACAGGGATTGAACTCAGGGCCTAGTGCTTGCCTGGCAGGCACTTAAGTCTATGAGCTATCTCCCCTGCCCTAAAGATATGGGATTAGAATTCCTGTTTTCTTTTAAGCTTTCTGTACAAAATAAAGAGGAAAGTGGAGGATATAGCTCAGTGGTGCAGTGCTTGCCTAGTAAGCATGAGGTCATGAGTTCAATTTCCGGTACTCAAAATAGAAAGGGAAGAGGCTGGGTGTGTAGTCCCGTGGTAGAGTGCTCACCTAGAATGCCCAAGGCCCTGAGTACCATTTCTGGAACACTCCAAATTAAATTAAAGTCAAAGGGAGAGTTGGGAGAACCTGCGTCTTCATCTGCCAGTGAGGACCATAGCAGTGACTGCATGTCACACAGGTCTACAATGCTTGTCCCAAGGAGAGTAGAACAAAGGGCAGCATGTGGCCTCTTCTCTACACTGCCCCTGAAGTTGCTTCCGTGTGGTCCCAGGGCGTAACCTCAATGCTCTGATGGAAATGCCTCTGCTATCCATCTCCAGTCACTCATCAGAGGACCGTATGGTTCAAGCCCAGGTCCTGCAGGAGGCTAAAGAATCCCTCACCTGGGCTGGGGAAGTAGTTCAGTCGCATAAGCCCCTGCCTGGCAAGCACAAGGTCCTGAATTCAATCCCCAATAGCCCCTCTCAAAAAAAAGAATCCTCCACCTGGCAGAGTCAGGGGCAATGCCAGTGGTACTGCCACCTTCCTTGTCATACATTTGATAAGGACACATGACTATGGGGAAGTTTTGACTTCTCTCTGTATTTTAATCTTCTTTAATTTTCACTCATGGCTACTTAGAAAATATAACTCTCCCTTATCTCTCCAGTAAGTATCTAGTCATTACCTACAAAATACACAACATGAGATAGACTAATTCAAGAAAACCATAACAAAATGAAAAGCCAAGTCACAAAATAATGGAAGTGGTTGAAAATCATATAGCTGATAAGGATCTCCTTTCCCAAATATATAAAGACTTACAATTTTTATTTATTTATTTATTTATTTATTTTGTGTGTGTGTGTGTGTGTGTGTGTGTGTGTGTGTGTGTGTGTGTGGCTAGCCCAGCCCACCAGGGGGCGGGGTGGCTGGCATGTGGTGCTGGGGGATTGAACTGCAGTCCCTGTGTTTTGCTTAAGCTTAGCTTGTTCTAAGTGGGTGCTTTCGACCACTGAGCCATCTCACCAGCCCAAGACTTACAATTTAACAAAGAAAAGACAACCCAATTTAAAAATGGGCAGTGTTTTAATGAATCTTTTCCCAAAGAAAATATAGCTGAATGAGTCAATGAGCATAATAAAAAAATTCAACATCATTACTCTTTAGGGAAATGCCAAACAAACAAAGACTAAAATCAAACAGTTAGCAAGTGCTGAGAAGGATGGGACTGCCTGGAGCCTCCGTGCAGGTAAGAGCGTAAAGTGGAGCAACAGCCTTAGATCACAGTTTGTCATTATCTCAGAAATTTAAAAATAGAGGCTGACTTACAAAACAGAAGCTCCATTGTTACTAGTAGAATAAAAAGGACAGAAGCATATGTTCACACAAATATTTGTATGTAAATGTTTCAAATAGTATGATTGATATTAACGAAAGAATGAAATGTCCAAGTAACGAATAAACAAAGTATGGCATATTTCTATAGTGCAATATTATTTAGCTATAAAATGAAGAAAATACTGGTTCATAGCCAAGCATGGTGGCCCACTTCTGTAATCCCAGATCTCTGAGAGGCTGAGATAAGAGGAGTGTAAGTTTAAACCCAGCCTGGGGCAAGAACCTGTCTCATAAAAAGAGGAACAGGGGCTGGCGATACAGTTTAGTATTAAGGATGGGGGTTTAACTCTCAGTGCCATGAAAAAATTAAAAAAACCTGATTTATGCTACCATAGCTGAATCTTGAAAAATTATAGGGAGTGGAAATAAAGCAGATAGCAGTCACCACACTGTTTTCTTCTAGTCCCATGAAACATCCAAAATAATGCTAGTGGTGTAGTGAAAGGTAATAGGAAGTGGTTATTGAAGGAACAGGGTTTTTTAAAATAGGGTTCAAAAATGTTCTGAGATGAGGTAGTGGCAATGGGTGCAACTCGTGGACATTCTAATGCAACAAGCAGCAACACTGAAATGACACCCAGGATTTGGCAACAGATCTATTGAGGCCAACGGGTACTGATCAAGATCATTCCCAGAATGATCCCTGGTGGCTTAGGGCTTACAGTGGCTAAGCAAGCAGGAAGCAGAGAGGTGGACTGTCTTGTCCACCTAATGGGTATTACGATGACCAGCAATGCACTACAGTGACCAGCTGTTTTTAAGAGACAAGAACAACTGGATTTGGAAAAGGACCTATTGCCGGGCAACTAACAATTGAAGTATACTGGCTGGTGGGGCATTTTTTGCTATATTTCCCCCCTTCTTTCAGTTTTACAGGCAAATTTTTGCTGAGTGTATTGGATGTAATGGCTTGAGGTGAGGCCTAATTTGAATTCAGGCCTGTTTGTTTTGTAAGATTGTTTTGGCAAGGTAGTGAGCAAGTTAATTTGATTCAGGAGAGTGTTTAATGTGTTTTAGATGTTTATTAAATTTTGGTTAAGTGATCGATTTCTTTATAGGGAGGCAGTTGTTTATGTAGTTTAAGGAAGAAAGCATAGCTAGCAGGGGGTGGAGAAGCAAGGGTGGGGTTGAGCCGCCTGAAAAGAGAGAAATTAAGAGGAATAGGTGTGGAGCAATTCTGCGAATGATGTTTTTAGATTTCAGTTGTGCATACATTATCTCTTCAAAATAAGACTTGGAGGAGCTGTTCAGGTAAATTTTTAGTAGGTTTAAGACTGGATTTTTAAAAACTTGTATTAATATGTACCTGGGTTATATGTGTGTATAGGAGTACTTATACATATAGCTGGTTTTTAAAATCGGTCATAAGCTTTTTTTTTTTTTGTAACTTTTTTGGGAGTTTTGTGGCCAGTCTGCTATAGTTTTTATTTAATTTAGTTTTTGAGTTGTTTTTGCTACATATGAAGCCTTGTTATGGCTGCCACTGATTAAGGGTAGGCCATGTCTAGGGCTGACTTTTATAGTAGGACCCTATAAACTTTTATTATTTAGTACAAGTAGGGAATGGAAGGTCAGGGCTGGTGACACTGATGCTGAAGCCGGAGCTGGCTGCAGGGGTACAGGCGCCAGCACAGTGGCTTCAGCTTTCAAAACAGATAGTTGGCGGCAGGGCTGGCTTTGATTTTCTGGGAATACTGGATTTTAGTTAATTGGATTACTGGAGTGGGGTTAGGCTTTCAGACTAGATTATTTTGTGTTGTTGGTGGCAGGCTTTTAAACAGTAATTTGCTGTGCAGATTTTTTTTTTTTTCTGTTGTCAGGAAACAAACTCAGGACCTTGTCCTTGCCAGGCAGGCACTATTACTGCTGAGCTATCTCCTCGGCCATTGTACAGAGTAATTTTGTAGACAGGGTCTACTTAGCATTTGTCAGGGGATTTGTCTTGTAGAACAGTTTATTCCAGTATAGCATGTGGTACCTGCACAGTTAGGTCTTGGCCTAAGGTGACTTCGTTAGACTTTTTGATTAGAAGGACAGTGGCTGATAGAGCATGGAACCAGTTTTTGCCAGATTATTGTAGAAGAGATTTTGGGTTTTCTTAGCAAGCAGCTTGGGTGTTATTAATTAGAAATGCTGTGAAGAAGAAACAAATTTTTTAACTTGTGGGAGGTTGAGTCCAGGTGGTTCAGAAACTGTTTTTTTTTTTTTATTTAAAGTCAAAAAGGGCTGGCTGACAAGATCCATTTGAAGACAGAAAAAAGGCATTTTTTAAGGTCCAGGTGGGTGTATCAGCAGACGATGGGTGGCAGACCACTGAGACAACATATATGGAGGGAGATTTTGAACTGGCTTTACAGGCAAGTGAGGGGTACTGTCTGATGTTGGTGGGGGTGACCTTGGAACAGGGCTCAGTTATCAAAGGGCTATGATTGACAGAAGCCCCAGGGGAAAGTTCTTCATTTATTTTCCTGGAAACTAGTTTTTCAAAATTTTTAGGGTTATGATTATTAGGCATTATGGGCTGATGTAAGTGCTATGTTCTTCCCAGGGACAGCTAGACTTAATATTAAGTCTGGGACAGTGGAATCAAGTGTGAGAGAGGCTGGTTACCTCCTAGGAGAAGTACCGAGCATTTAAGCGTGTTCAGGAATTTATTGTTGATAAAATGTTTATTAATTTTATAGGATTTGCTTCAATGGAAATTTTTTGAGTGAAGGCTTTAGTGGGCAGCTTTAGTAACCTTAGATATGTTTATTGAGTTTTGCCTCCCTCTCCGAGGCCTGCCAGGAGAGGACTGTCACATTATAGTTACAGTTTGGATGCACTTGGGAGAGGACTGTGCTTATCCAAGTGTCAGGGACTTTTGATTTTAACCAGGCTTGGGCCGCATTTAAAACATGGCAGTGTTGTTTAGTACTAGCCGGAAGCTGCGGTGCAGGAGCAGAACGGCCATGGTGGCCTTGCAGCTGGCAGCTTGGGGGTTGATGAATGTAAGGAGGATGCAAGCAGGAGACAGGCTGGATTTGGGATCCTCAGGCAGAGTAGGACAATGCTTTTTCAGCATGGGCTGAATCTGAATCATAAGCCTTTTACATCTTGTAAGTTTGTTTTGATGGCTAGGATGGTAATTCTGTCATGAAGGACACAGGTGAGGAGCAAGGTGCAGGAGATTTTAGTTCCTTATGGCAACTGAGCCCAAGTGAGCTGGCCTTTTATTTTAGGATTCTCTCAGTAGAAGGGCCTTATGGGAGCAGCTCACAAGCAGAGGAAGGCATCTTTTCTGCATTTCTGATGGCACAGAGATACTGTCCAGGGTGATAAACAGGCTGATGCGTGGCCAGATGCCTGTGTGGACTTTTTGCGACATTTGATAGAAACACGGGTACATGAGGTGGCATGCTATACACTCAGGCCCAGAGGTGAGTTTTTAGTTGCATCTTTGGAGGAATTTTTGAAATTTTAGGATTGTGGTTATCTATTTCATGCTGATGCTGGTATTATTTTGAGGGGAGAGGAAAACAGTTAAAGCTGAATGTACAGCATTAAGCAAGAGCAAGGCTGATGGGTGTGGTACAAAGGAGATGTTCTTGAAGGCTGTAAGTCTGCCTGGCAGACAGGCAGAGGGCAAGATTCCCAGCTCCCACTGTGAAGGTAACTTTCTGACAGAAAGATTTTTGAAGGCAGAGAGGTTGTTCTATTGTTTACCTGGAAAGTCACAGGTTTACCCCTGACTTTTGCAACGACAGTGGGCTTTCAGGGTCCCAGTTTGATAGAGCTCAACTTGTCCTATTTATCTAGGTCTGGCAAGATGTGATTCATTTGTCAGGGCTGACAGTCCAATTTTTTTCTTAGTTAAAATGTGGAACTTAGAAGGAATTGCTAACAGTTATCATGGATAGGAGTCTTGAATACTTTTCTCTCATTGCTAGGGCAAACTACCTGGCATCAAAAATTGAGGAAAGAAGGGTTTATTTTGTTCACAGTTTGGGGAGGTTTTGGTCCATACTTGCCTGCCTCGAAGGCAGTGTGGCACATGGCAAAAGGCAGCAGTTCATGGTGGCACAAAACAGCAAAACAGAAAAGGCAGGAGCAGTGGCAGCAGCAGAGAGCAAACCTATCTCCCTTGCTTATATTGCATTCAGGATATCTGCCCCAGGATGGGTATAGTACCCCTACCTATAATCCCAGCATCACTCACACCTATAATCCCAGCAGCACTCACCCTCATAATCCCAGCATTGGATTATGAATTAATCACAACCTTTAGAGGTCTGCCTCAATGACTGCATGGGGTTTTGGGGGGACAACTAGATCCAAATCATAACAGTGGGCATTAGATGACGCCATCCAACCAGGGCATGTGTGCAGGCAGAAAGCTCTGGAGGCCAGGGCTCTGTGGCCAAGTACAGGCAGTGGATAGCAGGAACCAGTTTAGTTGTCTGGAAGTAGATGAGTTGGGAACAGGGAGTGAAACTATAGGTGTGGGCAGCAGCTTCAGTGGCTGGTAGATGAAGTTGCCAAGGTGGAATTTTTAGGAAGAAAGGCATGGTCTTCTTCTTCTTCTTCTTCTTCTTCTTCTTCTTCTTCTTCTTCTTCTTCTTCTTCTTCTTCTTCTTCTTCTTCTTCTTCTTCTTCTT
>NW_004524703.1:3591239-3602326 GCF_000260255.1 Octodon degus
TTCTTGCCTTCATGGTTTGTGAAGAGAAGTCAGCTGTAATTCTGATGGGTTTTCCTTTGAATGTGATCTGCTTCTTTTTCTAGTGGCTTTCAGTATATTATTCTTGCGCTGAATTTCTGGGATCTTGACTATTATATGTCTCAGTGTGTTTTTCATTGGGTTGAGGTTACTTGGCTTTCTGTATGCTTCGGTTAACTGAAGGTCAGATTGTTTCCTCATATTTGGGAAGTTTTCTGCTATTACTTCTGCCCGTACTTTTTTAATGTCATTTGTATTGACTTCTTCTTTCACATTGATGCCTATTAGTCTCACATTGTTCATCTTTGCATCATCTTGCAGGTGATGGATTATTCTTTTCTGCATCCTCGTTGTTTTTAAGAGATCCTTTCTTACCTTTTCACTAGCTGCACCAGCATTTTCAAGATCTGAAACTCTGTCTTCACTTTCACTTAAACGATTTTGCAAGCTTGTGATTGAGATTTTAATTTCCTCAATACCTCTTTGACTCTGCTTCATTGCGATCTATTTCTTTCCTGTATTGCTCATTCAAGGAATCCGTCATTTTTCTAATCTCCTCTATTTTTTTTATCAATGTCTTCTTTAGTATCAGTTATAAATTCTTTTACTGCAGTGTTTTTTTCAGATTGGGTTCCCTCCCTATGTTTCTGTAGTTGATTCTTTACTTCATCTGCTATGAGTTCTGAGAGTTCTTTTTTTATTTCTGAAAAGAATTGTGCTCTGAGTTCCTCTATAACTTTCTGCTGTTGCTTATTTACTATCGACGCTATTAATTCATCCATTTTAGGTGAGCTAGTCTCCTCTGCACTTGTTCTGGGTGGGCACTGGGTTTCCTCCATATGTTTCTGCATTTGATTCTTTACTGCAGATATTATTAATTCAGGAATTTCTTTTTTATTTCCAATCTGAGTTCCTCTATACCTTTCTGCAGCTGTTTCTTTATTTCAGAAGCCGTTGATTCATTGCTTTCAGCTGTGGGATTCCCATTTTGTTCTGTGTTTGTGTCCTCTGCACTTGTTATGTGGGTGGGCTTGGGTTCTGAGGTTGCATTTTGTTCTTTCTCATCATTTTGTGTAGCACTGTCTTCTGACCTTTGTTGTAGATCTTTGTGGTAGTTACAAACTTAGCACATACTGAAGTTCAGGTGCAGATCTACAAAGTTTGGATTTATCCAGCTGTGCCTGGTTGGATTTGGCTGCTATGCTCAGCTCCTTCCTGCTGCTGCCCTTGGGGGTGAACCTGTTGTGCCCCTCTGGCAAGATTATCTGCTCCTGGACTAGGTGGGTGGTTCTGTCCTCTACACTCTCTGCAGAGATTGCAGCTGCAGGATTTCACCCCAAGCCTGTATGCCAGGCCTGAGCTGAGCCTGGAGGGGACAAGGTGGAGCAGTGGGGAGAGGCAGCTCTCCCACATACTCACCTGGCATGGGCTAGGACTGCGTCTGGGAGTTCCCTGAATGAGACAGAAATTACTACTTGGCAGGCGGAGTGGGGGAGGTGCTGCGGAGTGATGGTGGGGGTCCCAAGGGGGTAGAAGAGGGCCTTACCCACGCCGCGCCTGGGCTGGAACCAGTAGTAGGTCCCGCCGGCGCAGGGTAGCGGGCAGCTCTCCAGCACACTCACTGGGCCTGGGCTGGGACTGGGTCTGGGGGTTCCCGGAATGTCACAGAAATTCCTACTCGGTGGGTGGGGTAGGGCAGGGGCTGCGGAGTGGTGGGGGTATTCCAAGGGGGTGGAAGAGGGTCTCACCCACGCTGCACCTGGGCTGTGACCAGTAGTAGGTCCCGCCAGCGCAGGGAAGCGGGAAGCTCTCCAGAAAATTATCATTTGATTGATAAATTCATGTTGGTTTGACATGAACTTATTACAAATATCTGGCTTATAAAAGAAAGTCATATGTTAAAATCTGAAAGAAAATATCATTGTAAACAATCTCAGTTTTATATTGTAGAATACTGTACATTTGGAAGGCATGAATACATTTAATACACCACGATACTAGCAATAACAACTTGTTATTATTTTAGATCAAAAGCATCTCTTACAAAAAAAAAAACCCTTATTTTATTTTTTTCTGAAAGCCTTTTTCTTTTAATCAATGACAAAATTATCAGTGAGTGTCTCTCAAGAGATTGTGGAGATTGTTGGAGGCTTCTTATTAGTGAACAAAGGTTTGCCACCCCTCTATCCACCAATTGGATTCCTGTCAAATAATTTCTCCCCACTGTAATGAATTTTGTTTAATTAGTTTAAGTTTCTGGTCAATCAATTTTTATATTACTTAGACCAGATGGTAACTCAGGAGAAAGCATGTTCTTAATTCTATATCCCAAAGTTCAAATAGAGGAACAACTGTTTATAGAATGACACACCAACACATAAACAAATACACAGAGCACATGAATGAACATCTTTACAAAATCAGAGTACACTCAAATGTTTGTGGCCAGACAAAATAATAACCTTTTAAAGTTTATAATTATAAAAGATTAGTCAAAACTTTTTGTAGGTCAGTGAGCAGAGATCTTTTATAAGAATTTGAAAAACATAGAATCCTCTTATTTATAGTTACTATAGTTTTCTTTTTAGGTCTAATACAGTGTAGCAAGTCTGAATGGGAGCAACCAAACAGAATAGAGTGTAAGGACTAAGCACCGTATGGTGGATGAACACTGACAGCTCACAAGTCCTGCACTTGTGGACTGGAAAGAAGGGTGTATGACAGGGGAACTGGCATTCCCTCAATGTATCTGCCACAAGTAGCCTTTGAATGTGGGGTTTAATCCCTTCTTTGTTTTTATGGCCAGTGGGTATAGTCTCAAGCAAACTGGCTTTTCATGTCCCATTAACTCCACTATTACTGAGAGTGCATGAATTGATAGACTTGGGAAATTTCCTTTTGCCCAAGCCTTTGAAAAATGCTGAGCACTCTTTGGCTTGTAAGTGGGGTCATTGGTTGGATAACTGTTGACAAAGCTGCATTGGAATCACAAGCCTAACAGGCTTTTCCCTAGATTGACAATTACATATTTATGCCTAAAGGCTCCTAGCTTTTGCAGCTTGTGGTGGATATCTGGGGCCAACTGACAGGGACTAAACCAGAGGAAGACACCTTTTTTATTTAGTTACAGTCTGAGGGAGGAGTTAAGAATGTCAGACAATAAAGCAATGAAAGGGAGTCTAACTCTGAGGGAGGAGTCTGGGCAGTAGGTTGTGGTATAGGGGATGGGTGAAAGGCAAGGAGGGTTGGGTAAGGGAGCAGCAGTGTGGAAAGAGCCAGAAGTATTTAGGTGGCTCCACATGCCTGAGAGAGGGGCATGTCCTGAAAATCATGGTTTTTAGGGGATTTCTGGATATTTGTTATTGTGAAGCCAAAGGAGCCAAGATTATGAACTGAGGCACAAGGAAGTATGTCAAGGTAGAAGGATATGATAGTGAGTTCTTTAGGTTGTTTCTTCCCTCATATGTTCTGGACCTTAAACAGAAGAACTGACAACCAAGAAATGCCAAAGAGAAGACAGAAAAAGTATCTACAGTGATCTGTTATCTCTAGTTGAAGGACCAGATAAAGAAAAGCCTAGCACTTTACAGGTATTTTCAAATGAAAATGGAGTAGAGACACCCATCTGTTCTGGTTAGGATTGAAACTTCTCCAGGTACACACGCAATGAACTATGAAATACCAACTTGAATGGATTAAAAAGTGCCTATCAGGTTAGTAAAGCACAACTTTATGTGTGTCTGCAAACACATACAAGACAGCAAGCTGAGGGGAGAAGATCTACCCCACCTTCAGGTGGACCAAACAACAGGCTTAGCCTAGATGGAACAAAAAGGGAAAAAAAGTATGCCCATTTTGGAAGAGCTTCAGTGTTTTTGAGTTTGAACATCTTTTCCTGCCTTTGTCTTTGCACAACAATCCCCAGTTGCTTTGGCCTTCCACTGCAGCCTTGCACCAGTGACTCTCCAGCGAGCTTCCAGGCTTTTAACTTTATAATGATACTACATATCTGATCCTTCTTGTTCTGAGGGCTCCATCCTCTTGGACTGAGAAGCTACTGGATCCTCTAGCACTCCAGCATGCAACCAGCCACTGTATGTTCTGCCTCTGATCCCACAGGTGGCCATTGTGGGCTCCCCTGCCTCTGCTCCTGTAAGCCTACCTGATTAGCTCCCTTGTATAATTATGCACATATTTTCTATCAGTTCTGTTCTTATAATACATGCACCTGTCAACATGATGCTAGTAAAGCCCTCACAGAAGCTCGGACTTTACACCTACTCAGAAGTATCTACAAATCTTCCTCTTTCTGGTGCATGTGTTGGAAGAGGCCTCATAGGGAATGGAGACTTTCACCATCACCAAATGGGGAGGAAACCAATCCACCATGGAGTTATGCTGGGGGGCCCAAATGCATGTCCCTGCCCAGCAGTGGTAAAAAGACCTCCCTCTAGCTCAGCACACACCAACTTCTCCCTGAGCCAAATGGTAGTGAAGCAGCACTTCTCTTCTCCCACATATGGTGTCAGAAAAGGTCAGATAAAGAGAAGACTAAACTAATGGGTTGGATTATAGCTCAATGGCTCAGCACCTGCCTTGGAAGAGCAAGGTCCTGAGTTCCATTCCCAGTACCAAAAAATAAAATAATATCCAGTCTTCTTGCACAATAGGAAAGCATCCTATTTTTAACTGAAAATCTCTCATTAGAAGATAGAGTGATCTCAAGCTGGATGAAAAAAAAGATCAATTAAAAGACTAATAAGTATATTAGATTGATAGTATATTAAGAAATCAAATGCCCTTATGCATTGTCTACTGCAAACTCAAAGTAAAAGAATAGAAAACATCATAACACATCAGTGAAATATCAACAAAAGTGACTATATTAATGTATAAAATAGCATGCAGAGAAAACAAAATTGCAGGAAGAGACATGTATTTGTGTGGGGAAAAAAGGTTAACTCATCAGGAAGATGTAGCAACCCTAAATGTATGTGCAACAAACTACTGCTCTGTAAAGTCTGTGAAGTGAAAATTAAAGTGAAATTAAGGTTGTAAGGAAAAGTAGACAAATCCATAGGTGTAGTGGAATACTTCCCCACTTCTCTCTAAGTAAGAGACAAAGCAAGGAGGACAAAATCAAGGATGTAAAAGAGGATATGAAAGGACCCTGAACAATGTTTTCCACCAGTAAGATCTAATTAATGTTTATAGAATTTCTTCTTTGCAGTACTCTGGTAATAGGCTGAAAACACAGGCTGCAGGCTGGGAGAAAATAGTTGCAAATCATGTCTCTAAGAAAAGGCTATATCTAGATTCCAGAACTTTGAACTTTCAAAGATCAAACAGTTCAAAACCAAAATATCTAATCAGAAAGATGGGCAAAAATTTCAGAGACATATATACTGAGAAAATGGCAGATTAGCACATGGAAGGATATTCAACATCAACAGCCACTATTATCATTAACCCCTATGAAAATACGTAGAAAAGTAACTCAGTAGTAATGCTGTGGATACTGAGGATATTTGTTACAGTCTGCATTTAGATGTCCCCCCAAAGTCTCATATGGTCATAGGTGGGGTGTTTTCAGAAATGGCTGAACTAGAGTGTGTGATGCTAGGATTAAGGGTGTGTGATTACTAAAATCAGACCACTGATTGGTTTGGCACCACCCTAATCTCACTAGTTTGAATAAGATAAAAGGACAGAAAGATACCATTAAGGCCTCTTATTGCTTTTCCTGTCTTTCACTGCCATGAATGGTTGCCCCTCTGCCATGTTCCAACCTGCCTTGGAACCAACAGATTATGGACTGAAACCTCTGCCAACTGAGAGCTAAATACACTTTCCTCCTTTAGCTTTGGGTGTCCCAAACACTGTCCTGGAAGTAGAGTAACAGAATCAGCCATACATTGTTGGCTGGAATATTCAAATGGTATTACCATTTTGGGAAAAGTTTGTCAGTTTCTAACAAAGACTGCCCATAATCATATATGGCTTAGTGATTGCTCACCTGGAAACTCATTTCAGAGGAATAAGGATTTATGCTCACACAAAATAATATGTACACAAATGTCAAGGGCAACATTATTTATATAATTAAAAAAAACTGGAAAACAATATAGATGTCCTTCAACGGATGAATGGTTCACTGAACTATGGTATGTCCATGCCATGGAATTCTGTAGAGCAATAAAAAGTGAAGTATTAATAAGCACAGCAACTTGGGTTTATTAATACTTATAAGTATTATAATAATAATAATATTTATTAATAACAGGACCTCAGAAAATTAAGCTCAGAGAAAAATAAATTTTAAAAAGTCCTAGAAGTTTGTATACTGTATGATTCCACTTATGTAACACCGATGAAATGATGAAATTACAGAAGTGGGGAATGGATTTGTGGCTGTAGAAGGGAAGAGAGTGTGCCTGTGAATGGTGATGTGAAGGATCTTTGTCATGAAGGACCTTGCTGTCTCCGTGGGGATGGCCTGGTGTGGGCAGCAGATTATGGATCTGCACAGCATTACTACTGAGTCACAGCATAAAAGATGTGTAGTATCTCTCTGTGTGTTTTTTCATAACTCTGTGTCAATCTGATTTTTTTTCAAGATTAAAAAGATGAAGTCAGAAGCATATGGTCTGGTCTTGAAGGATTCAGCCCAAATTTTATAAGCCCAACAAAAAAGAAACCTTGAAAAACACTGAAATGAGAAATGGAAGAGTTTTTGGTAATTATTCTGAACAATTTTAGTGATTTTTAAATGGGCTTAAAAAGTCAAAAGATCTTTTCTAATGCAGCCACCTGCCCCCTCCATAAGCCTCAAGGCAGAAAACTCTTGTTTGTCATTCAATACTCAGCAATGTGTTATATTTCATTTTTTAATCAGCAAAAAAGTTATACATATATATGTATGTATTTTATAAAAAGACTTAAATACTCAAAACTAGATATATTTCTTCTACTAACAGTAGTACTCCAGCCATGAAAAGAAACCCACCTCTTTCCAGCAGGTTTTAAGGGAGCCCTTAGGACATGAATTTTCAGTCTAGTGATTCATCCAGCTAGCACATGATATCACTTCTAAAGGCCACAAAAGGCAACCATTTCATTTATTCTGCTCTCTAAACATCTTTGTGCCTGCACTTGGTACCATGGTTACTAAAATGAGTTAGCGTTCAACTTTTCTTCCCAATTCAAAGCCATATTAAAATTGCATTCTGTTAAAAAAAGGGGGGGGCCAGGGAGATGGCTCAGTGGAATAAACGCTTCCCTGGCAAGTGCAAGGGCCTGAGTTCAATCTCCAGTTCCGCTAAATAAATAAATAAATAAATAAATAAATAAATAAATAAAATGCATTCTGTAAAGCAGCCCATAATGGCAGAGAGATTGTGTCTTGGATTCAAAATGGGGTAAGGCTGATCTCTAGTCTAGCTAACTTTTATTTTCCTGGTTTTAATTCTGCCTTATTTTCCTCATTGCTGATACCAAAATACCCAACACCCAAAGCTAAAGGAGGAAAGTGTATTTAGCTTACAGTTGGCAGAGGTTTCAGTCCATAATCTATTGGTTCCATGGCAGGTTGGAACATGACAAAGGGACAACCATTCATGGCATTGAAAGACAGGAAAAGCAATAAGAGACCTTAATGGTGTCTTTCTGCCCCTTTTATCTTATTCAAACTAGTGAGATTAGGGTGGTGCCAAACCAATCAGGGGACTGATTTTAGAAATCACACACCCTTAATCCTAGCATCACACACTCTAGTTCAGCCATTTCTGAAAACACCCCACCTATGACCATATGAGACTTTGGGGGACATCTAAATGCAGACTGTAACATATATCCTCACTAACAATTGCAGTTTTCTGCAGTCTATGTCATCATATTACTGCCTAATTTATATTTGTTGAAAATGCCAACATCTTGAGATAAATTAATAAAACTCAGGAAAGCATGGCTTCTGGTCCATATTTCTTTGTGACTCCTAAGGCAGGTACTGGGAAAAAACATTGAAATATTGATGTCATAGTTCTGACAAGCAAGAACATTTGTCCACTATAGTCATGAACTTTTCATGGGCAATCTTTCAAGTTCTGCCTGAAACTCAGAACAGAAAAAGCATAGTGAAAAGCTTATAGCACATCACTAACTTAATACAAATTAAATAAAGAAAAATCCTTGAACTATTTTCTTTCTCCTCACAGTAACTGACAAGGTTCTGGGTAGTCAAGCAGGCTACGATGGAGTTAATATTTCTCTTTGCTCAGGAATGTGAGTGATTTTAAAGAAATAGTAAATTTGTAAAATGATTTCCAAATAATTTACAATATTTCCTGTATTTATAGTTTCAATATGACTTTAGGCATGTATATCAGCATGTGTATAACATATGTGCACATACACATGTGAATATGTTGTGTTAAACACTTGGTGATGCATTTATGATCCCCAAAGTTCCTTATTCACAGTCACTACTCTGGGATGTTTGACACATACAGAAATTCAACTGTATCTCTTGGCAAGACATCTTGAATATTAAGCATTGTCTCACATGCCCTGATCCTTCAATAAATGCTTATTGGATAAGTTGTACAGTAAAATGCATCAGCATATGTCTTAGTTACTCTTCTCTTGTTACTGGGACAAATACCCAACACTCAAAATGAGGGAAGGAAATGTTATTTAGCTCACAGTTATTGGAGGTTTCAAGACATTGGAGGAGAGGCTTGGGTGCTGCCATGTCCAAGATGACCCTCTCCACATCTCTGAGAAAGCACAGGCTAGCCAGTTGAATGGTTCACACCTCTCTGGCCCCACCACTCAGGCTCTGCCCTGGTCCTCTAGCCTCACCCCTCAAGCCACTCTTTGCTCCTTCAGCTGTGTCTGCCCCATAACATACATGAGACTTTGTGGCAGACAACCAAACACAAACCTTAACATTCTGCCCTTGGGCCCCCAAAGTCTCATGCACATGTCTTTTTAAAAAGGCATTTTATTCCATCTCTAAGAGTTTCCAAAGTCCCAACAGTTTCAGCATTTCTGGGAAGTCCAAGTCCCAAGTCTCCTCCAAGATCAAAGGCAAACTCTCAATTGTGAGCCCTTATACAAATAAAAGGTTAAATACATCCAACATTCAAAGGCACAAGTTAAACATTGCCATTCCAAAAGGTATACACCAAAGGATACAAACCACTGGGGACAAACCAATTCCAAAATCCAGCAGGGCAAACATTAAGTTCTGCAGGTCCTTGTGGAACATCCAAAGCAATCTGTGGCAAATTTTGAATACCATGTGACTCCACTCTTATCACACTTCTGGTGTGGTAGCTCCAATGGCTTCTGTCTTAGGCTGGCTTTGCACCCTCTTTGCAGTTTCCCTTACATGATCCCCATTCCTGGCTTTTCCAAATTTCTGGGGTTTTCAGTGAATAGTTTTCTCATTCACAGCCTTACACACTGCCCTCTCAGGGGCACACTGCCTGGCCTCTTAGGTCTTAATCTGAAATCTAGGTGGAAGCCTTCTTAACCTCAGAACTCCTGCATTCTGCATGTGCCCAAAACTAGTGCCACATGGATGAAGCCAAGGTCTGCTGCCAGCTGGAACAGTAGCCAGGCTTTCCTCTCTCTGGGCCTTAGGGGTCAAGTGCCTGTATTGCTGAGCACTCTGACCCTGATTCTGAAGAACAAATTCTCAATGCTGGTGCCTTTCTGAAACCTGGTGTGGCCGCTGCTTCCATTCTGGAACATGGTGTGACCACCACTTCCATTCTGGAACATGGAGCTCTGCAGATTTCTCCTCAAAGCAAAGTCCCTTACACTTGGGGTTCTCAGGCTGCAAAGAATGGAGATCTGCCACCTCCTGTGATGCCTTTAGGCTATCCTTCCCATTTTCTTCCTCCTGAGCAGTGGAGATCTCAGCTCTAGTTTTGCACTACACAGCCTTCCTGGTGTTTCCTTTCTGGCCAAATTCACAACATTTTTAGATCATTCTGCTGGGCTCTTTGCTCTTCATTTTCAATATAAATCTGACAGAGAGCCCCCAACAATAGCCATGCCACTGCCTGAATATTTGACAGCTTTGAGATCCTTTGAAAGATTTATCAGTCTTCCATGTTTAATCTCAGTCTCAGGCAAAATCTCTGGACACAGGAAAAATTTGACAAACTTTCTACCAAGCCAAAACTTTCTACCAAGCCAAAACAAATAATCTGTAGTCCAACAACCAATGCAGTCCTTCTTCCCAGCAGAAAACTCCCCAGCCTGATCTTTATAGGCAGGTTTTCTACCAATCTTCTGGTCTGAGCTCTGACCAGAAACTTCCCTACAGAACAGCCGAAATTGTTACAGCACTTTGCTTGTAGGAGATATCTCCAAACCTTTCCTGTCTCTTCTAACAGGCCATTCCCAAAGCTTGCAATCCACATTGTCAGGTATAGCCACAGTAATGACTCCATGCCACACTGGCTCCACCCTCAGGCGCACTGAGTCCAGGCATGGGGACATGCACCTGTAATCCCAGCACTGAGGATGCTGAAAACAGGAGGATCATTATAAGTCAGATCTGTGTAGTGAGACTGTGTACCAAATACATAAAGAAAAAAATAAAGGTAGCAAAACCATTTGAATGAAAGTGAAAGTAGACTTTCAGACCTTGAAGACACTAGTGAAGCTAGTGAAAAGGTAAGGAAAGATATCTTAAAAACAACTAGAACCCAGGAAATAATAATTCAACAGCTGCAAGACAATGCAAAGATGAACAACATAAGACTAATAGGCATCTAAGATGTTTGATATTCAGACAGATAGTGAGGTTAAGTTTAACAGCCTAGGCTGTATGGTAATAACAATAAGCTTCTCTTCTAGAGAGTTAAAAACCTAAGTTTGCAGACCAAAATTAGAGAAAAAGGAGGGCCACAAGGAAAGTCAACATTTTGGCTCTAGCCTTCCAAGGTCAATTAAGACTCAGGACATCTGAGAACTTGTACTATAACGTCATGTAACTCGGTAGTGTCCCAAATTTTCTGATCAAGGAGATTATAGGGCCAAAGAGGAAAGTGATC
>NW_004524703.1:3602426-3606289 GCF_000260255.1 Octodon degus
TCTTCTTCTTCTTCTTCTTCTTCTTCTTCTTCTTCTTCTTCTTCTTCTTCTTCTTCTTCTTCTTCTTCTTCTTCTTCTTCTTCCTCTTCTTCTTCTGCAATACAGAAAATGGTTTGGTTTTATTTTCATTTTTAACTCTGTAGAAGCCCTTTTTCCTGCAGTCAGGGACTGTGAATTTTAACTAATTAGCTCCCATTCTATCTTGCTAAGGTGTATGTTGTGCACTCTTTAACAATGGCACAACAGACAAACAGTGGGAGCCTCAGAGAGACTACTTATTTATTTGGTACCGGGTCTTGCTAGGCAGCTTGGACTTGTAGTGATGATCCTGTCTCGGCCTCCCCAGGGCTGGGATTATAGGGCTGAGCTTACAGGGATGCACCGCCACACCCGGTTTCAGTGGCTGGCACTGCTTGGGGCAGCAGGGCATGCAGTACTGGGGACTGAGTCTGGGTCCTCACACTTGTCATGCAGGCACATAGATCATGACACTATCTCCCCAGCCCGCAGAGAGAGACCACTTAGATGCCCGCCTGCCCACACCCCTTGTGGGGACTTAGGTGTGACTTAGCTAAGGAAGGTGTGAGGCTCTGTCGTACCATCTGTTGATTGCCAGAGAACTGCAAGTGAGCGCCCAGTCAGCCACTGTGACCAGTGTTTTCCAGTCTAGTGCACAGACACAGCAGCCTACTGCCTTATGCTATTCATTTAATTTACTTATATATTTATTGAGGTATTTAGAGGCTAACCATTTCTATCCCTCTTTCCTTGAGGATGGCCTTAAATAACAAGAGTTGATGAAACTCTTCTTGAACTGAGCAGGACTGACAGCTGACAGACTGATTGAGGTGCCCTTGTGGGTCTTACTGGAATTATGCAGACAGCTTGTATTCTCCCCTCTTCAGGGGCTGATGTGAACTGCCCAGGCAGGGAGCCAAAAATCCTGCTCTGGACATTGGAGGATTTTAGGCTTTCAGCATGGCCTAGTAGCAGAAGTAAAAATAAGGGAGGAAAAGGCCTTTATTACCATTGAGAAAGAGAAGGAAAGGATCAGTCAGAGGGAGGTGGGAGGGATCCTCTCACCTGAGACAATGGAAGGCTGAGACTTTCTGGACTTTTGTCAGGGGTGGAGTTTGAGGGGCAGGGTTTTTTTGTCTCAGTTACTTTTCTCTTGTTGCTGGGACAAAGTACCTGACACCCAAAAGCAAGGAAGGAAAGGTTTATTTAGCCCAGCTTGTGGAGATTTCAGTCCATACTCAGCTAGGTCCAAGGCAGACTGCCACATGGCAGAGCATGGCAAAGGGCTGCACTTTATGGCTGTAGAAAGCAGAAAAAGTAGCAAGAGCAAAAGGAAGGAGTAGTGGCAACAGCGGCTACAAAGAGCAAGTCTGTCACCATTATGTTTCATTCAGGTTATTGACCCCAGGTTGAGTGTAGCACTCATACTCATAATCCCAGCATTGGATCATGAATTAATCACAAAGTCTGGAAGTCCATCCTATGACTGCATAAGGCATTGAGGGGACACCTAGACACAAACCATAACATTCAGTGACATGTAAGGAGCTGATTTGGGGCACTGGGTTTTGTTTTTTTTTGTTTTTTTTTTTTGTGTGTGTGTGTTTGTGTGTGTGTGTGTGTGTGTGTGTGTGTGTGTGTGTGTAGTTACAGGAAGCTGTATTGAGGGCTGGAGTAGGGAAGGAAGAGGAAGTGGTCATTGGGAAAATAAGCTGTTGTTTTTAGGATTCAGCCATGTACAGTCAGGGCCATAATAATTTAGCAGTTTGCACTTGGGCCAGAACCTGTCATTCCTGTCTTTTAGTTGTTATTAAGGGATGAGGACTCTTTTAGACTTTTGCCTGCTGAATGGGGGCATCATTTTGGGGGCAGGAATGATTGACAGGATGATGGTTTGTGCCTATATAAAAGCTAGTGTCAGGTGTCTCAGCCAGGGCAAGAAGTTCATTATTAGTGGAGGCTTGCATCCAAGATTGAAGAAACCTTGAAAAAAGTTTACAAAGGCAAGGTATTATGAGTAGACAGGTCATTATCATGATTAAAGAGTCCAGAAGGGGGCTATGATCCAAATATGTCATTCCACCATGACCACAGTGAGGTAAAGAGTATCAATTTCTTAGTTCCTGATGTTTGCACTCTAGGGGTTTAGGAAAGTGGGTGCCCTGGGAAATACCCTGAATCTACTTAGAGACAAGGGAGGGACCTGAGGCCAAGGCAAGTGCAACTCTAGGATAATTTTGGTGAGGTGACCTTTAAAAGCCCATTTATCCCTATTACTCTAGGTTCACTGACTATGGCATATCTTGGCTTTTTTTTTTTGAGTGTCTGTATTTGTGGAGCTACCATCTCACATCTCTTCTGTTTTCCAGTGTAGGTGTCAGTGTAAGTGTAAGTGCATCATTGATAACCCTGATGTCTTGAATTATAGGATCCATTGAGTTCAAGTAGAGGAAGAATGGGAGTGTTGTATGGCAAGTGGACAGTTCTAAGAAAACCTTTGGTCAGGAGATGGGAAATTATAGGCTTGAGTCCCTGTTGGTGTTTAGAGGTTATTGGATATTAGAAAAACAAGGAAATGCTGAGAGAACCCTAAGGTGAACTGGCATAGGGTTAGTGTGGGTGGAATGAGTAGAGACTAAATGTGTCCCTGAGTATGAGATCGACAAGGGAAGAGGGATGACGGTTTGAGGAACTGGTGGTGCGTTGAGGTTGAGTATGTAGAATAAGCACTGTAGGGGAGAAAGAAGTGAAACAGAAATAGAGCTTTTGAAGAAGATCTCTCCCATGAGAAGCATGAGGCAGATTGAGATCACAAGGAAATAATGAATGAAAAACAGTGTCTGGAGGTGGAAGGGCATGGGCCTTGTCTAAAGAAGTCATGTAGGTTGGCCATCAACACTCACTATGAAGACTGTAGATCTGATACAGTGACTTGAAAACTTAGGAAGAACACTATATGTGGCTTTCATGTCAACAAGAAAAGAGAGTCCTACCTGAGATGTCCAGTAAGAATCAGGGCTCTGACAAAGATACCTCACTGGGGACCCTGAGTCCAGTCTTCTCAGTGGCAAGAATGAGCAGGTCAACTATTGATGGATCTGGCTGCAGCAAGTTCTCCTGTGAGAGTACGGAGTTGGATGATTTACCCACTCTCTGGTAGACAAGGAAGTCACAATTCCAGTGACCCCTCAAGCTTGTAGATGGGACCAGGTCCCACTGGTTGCCAGGTTGGGGCAGGCTTATGCCCAATGTCCTTCTCTGCCTCACTTGAAACATGGTCCAGGCGGGTATAAGGTGGCACCATTTTGCTAAACTTGGCATCACCTTAACAAGGTCCTGCTTTGACGGGAGACCTAAATGTCATAGCCAAAAGCTGGCACCTGTACATCAATTTTTGTCTCTATTATTGAAGACATGGAAAGCCAGATTAAGTAAATCTCCCTGTGGGATTTGAGAGTTGAGATTTGTCTTTTAAGCTTAGCAATATGTTTAATTATTAAAATTTAATCTGAGTATTGTGCACCTTCAACTATAAAGTGTAACTGTAGAACAGTTATTTTTTATCAACCATGGATGGTCTAGTAGTTAAAACCCTGTTATAGCAGACAATAGTCATATATAATTTTACAGATAAAATGTGACACCAACAGTCAAACATAATAGTGTAGCATAACAGTCTTGATGAAATCTTCCTTTTTAGCTAAGCATCTCTAAAAGTAATGGCACACCCATAGCATACATATCAAATACGTTTTTGTTAGAAAATTATCATTTGATTACATCTCGTATTTCATTGACTGTTATTGGACCATTGAGAGTGGTTATATCTTGTCGATTCAGTTGTG
>NW_004524703.1:3606958-3607396 GCF_000260255.1 Octodon degus
AGAAAAATGTGTATTCAGCTGTGTTTGGGTGGAACACTCTGTATATGTCCAGGAAGTCCATTAGTTTCAAGCTGTGGTTCAGTTCTATTATTTCTTTGCTAAGTTTTTGTCTGGTTGACCTATCTTTTGGAGATAAGGGGGTGTTAGGTCTCTTGTTAAAATTATAGTATTGGATATTAGATTTTTCATGTCCATTAAGATTTGTTTATACAGTTGGGTGCTCCCGTGTTTGATACATACATATTTATGAGTGTTACCTCTTCCTCTTGAATTTTTCCCCTAACCAGTATTTAGTGGCCTTCTTTATTTCGCTTGATCTTTGTTGGTTTGAAGTTGAGACTGTCTGAGGATTGCTACCTCTGCTTTTTTCTGAGGGGCTGGGGCATGTAGTATTGTGTTCCATCCTTTGACTTTCAGCCTATGAATGTCTTTAAGAGC
>NW_004524703.1:3607754-3630903 GCF_000260255.1 Octodon degus
ATAGTTACATTCTCTTAATGAATAGAGGGATTTGTTGTAATAGTGTTTGTAAATAGGATATCATGTCCTCATCTTGTACAGCAATTAACCACTAGGAAGAATGTGTTAATTATTGAAACTGTCCTACCAATTTGGTTTGAAACTATCTCATTGCTATTTGTTTCTCAATAAAATCATGGAGAAAAAAAATGAAGATCAAAAAAATATTTTTTAAATTAAAAAAAGACTAATAGGCATCAATGAGAAAGAAGGAGGCAATACAAATGACATAAAAAGAATATGGTTGGAAGTAATAGCAGAAAATTTCCCAAATATAGGGAAACTATCTGACATTCAGTAACTGAGGCATATAGAACTCCAAATAATATCAAACCAATTAAAACTACACCCAGACATATAATAATCAAGATCCCAGAAATTTGACACAAGAACAACATACTAAAAAGCTACTGGAGTAAAGACACAGATCACATCTAAAGGAAAACCCATCAGTATAACAGCAGATTTCTCCTTGCAAGCGATCAAGTCAAGAAGAGCATGGAGCAAAGTATTGTAAGTCCTACAATAAAACAAATTCCAACCCAGATTGATATGCAATGCAAAACTCTCTTTCAAGTTTAATGGAGAAGTGAAGTGCTTTCATAACACAGAACAACAAAAGACATTCAAGATGACCAAACCAACCCTACAAAGAGTACTAAAAGATATTCCACAAAGGATCAAAATATCCACAATTCCAAGAATGACAACAAAAAGAACCCACCAAACACAGAAAACTATGAAACATGGGAGAAAATTAGGGAACCAACAGCAGGAAGATAACATGACAAACATGTCAATGCATACCAATTATAACCACCAATGTAAATGGACTCAATCCACCAATAAAAGAAGAGTGGATTAAGAAAGAAATCCAACAATATGCTGTATACAACAAACACATTTAATGCATAAAGAAATTCATAGGCTGAAAGTCAAAGGATGAAAAGCAAAATTATATGTGTCAGAACCTCAGAAGAAAAGCAGGTGTAACTATTCTGTTTGCAGACAATCTGAACTTCAAACCAAGAATGATCAAATGAGATAAAGAAGGTCACCATATACTGGTTAGGGGAAAAATTTAAGAGGAAAAGATAACAGTCATAAATATGTATGCATCAAATATAAGAGCACCCAGTTATATAAGACAAATTTTAAAGGCTATGAAAAATCTAATAACCAATAACACAGTCTTATCAGGGGACCTTAATACTCCCTTATCTCAAAAAGATAGGTCAAGGAGACAAAACATTAGCAAAGAGGTAACAGAACTGAACCAAACTTTTGCAGAAATAGATTTAGTAGACATATACAGAGTGTTCCACCCAACAATGTCTGAATACACATTGTTTTCAGCTGCACGTGGGATGTTTTCTAAAATAAACCACATACTATTCCACAGAACATGCTTAAGTGTATGCAAGAAAACAGAAATTATCCTATGCATATTATCTGATCATAGTGCAATGAAACTGGAAATTAATGACAAAAACCACAAAAAATCTCACAAACATATGGAAATCAAACAACACCCTGCTCAGCAACAAATGGGTTAAGGTGAAAGTAAACAAGAAATTAAACATTATCTACAATCCAATGAAAATTCAAACATACTAGAATTTGTAGGATGCAATGCAAGCAGTTCTTGGAGGGAAATTTATAGTGGTGAACTCACACATTAGGAAAACAGAGCAACAACTAATAAATACCTTAATTCTGCATCTTAAGCTGCTAGAAAAAAAGAGCAAACCAAGCCCAAAGCCCAAAGATGGGAGGAAATTCTAAAGATTAGAGCAGAAGTTAATGCAATTGAGACAATGAAAACAACATAAAGAATTAATGAATCTAAAATCTGGTTCTTTGAAAGATTAAATAAAATTAATAAACCCTTCAAATACTCCTCAAACTCTTCATTGAGATTGAAAAGAAAGCAATACTCCCAAAATCATTCCTGGAGGCAAATATTATACTGATACCAAAACCAGAGAAAGATCCAACCAGAAAGAAAATTGCAGGCTAATCTCCATCATGAACAAAAATGCAAAAATCCTCAATAAATTACTAGCAAATAGAATACAACAAATCATCAAGAAGATTATACACCATGACCAGGTAGGATTCATCCCAGGGATGGAAAGATGGTTAAACATATGCAAATCTATAGGTGTAAATCACTATATCAATAGGGCCAAAACTAAAAACCACATAATCATCTCAATCGATGTAGAAAAAACTTTTGACAAAGTCCAACACTCATTTATGATCAATGCTCTACAGAAAGTTGGAATAGATGGTCTATACCTCAACCTGATAAAAGTCATTTTTGACAAACCAACAGCCAACATAACTCTAAATGGAGAAAAACTGAAAGTTTTTATTCTAAAATCAAGTACAAGGCTAGGATGTCCTCTATCACCACTTCTATTCAATATAGTTCTGGAATCATTACCTAGAGCCATTAGAGAAGGGGAAAAAAATAAAAGGAATAAGAATAGGTAAAAAAGTTAAACTATCATTATTTGCAGATGATATGATACTCTACTTGGAAGACCAAAAAAAAAAACACCAAGAAGTTCCTAGAATTAATAAACAAATTCAGTAGCATAGCAGGATAGATACAAAGTCAACACTAAAAAATCAATAGCATTCCTCTACACAGATAACAAACTCATGGAGAGAGAAATTAGAGAAACAAAACCCTTCATAATAACAACAAAAAGTGAAATACTTAGGAATTAATCTAACAAAAGACTTGAAAGATCTATACAATGAAAATTACAACCCTCTAAAAAAGCGATCAAAGAGGATTTCAGAAAATGGAAAGATATTCTTTGCTCTTGGATAAAAAGAATCAACATTGTGAAAATGGCCATACTCCTAAACTTGTTATTCAGATTTAATGCAATCCCTATCAAAATACATCAACATACCTCAAAGACCTAGAGAAGTCATTCTTAAAATTTATTTGGAACCAGAAAAGCCCTAGAGTAGCAAAGGCAATCCTGAGCAACAAAACCAAGGCAAGAGGCATTATAATCCCTGACTTGAAATTGCACTACAAAGTTACTATGATAAAATCAGCATGGTACTGGCAAAAAACAGACCCAAGGATAATGGAACAGATTAGAAGATATGACTACAACTATAAACATGCTTAACTATTTTATCTCTGACAAAGGAGCCAAACATGCTCACTGGAAGAAAGATAGTCTCTTTAACAAATGGTGCTGGAAAAACTGGCTCTCCATATGCTGCTAAAACTAGACCTGGGTCTATTGCCATGCACTAAGCTAAAGTCAGAATGGATTAAAGATCTAAACATTAAAACAGAAACACTAAATCTTCTAGAAGAGAAAGTAGGTGGAAATCTTGAAGATGTAGGAGTAGGCAGATAGTTCATTAACCAAAGCCAAACTACAAGGGAAATACTCCAAAGAATCAACAACTAACTGGGATCTCATCTTATTGAGAAGTATTGACATGCAGACATGACAAAAGAAATCATAAAAAAGGAAAAGAAAAAGAAAAAAAAAAGAAATCACCAACAGAGTGAAAGGATAATGCACAAATTGGGAAATAATCATAACCAACAAGCACTCAGACAAAGGACTTTATCTGAGTTATATAAAGAACCAAAATATTCAGCCCCCAAAATTTAAAGGCCCAGTCCAAAAATGGGCATGTGAGATGAACACACATTTCTCAGAGGAAGAAATACTAGTGGCAAATAAATACATGAAAAAATGTTCCACAGCACTGGCCACTTGAGAAATGCAAATTAAAACGATGTTGAGATACCATCTCACTCTAAAAAGAATGGCTATCATGAAGAAATCAACTAATAACAAATGCTGGAGAGGCTGTGGGGAAAAGGAACCTTTCTCCACTGCTGGTGGGAATGTAGACTGGTACAACCATTATGAAATAAGTGTGGAGATGCCTCAAAAAAACATGGACTGGAAATCTCATTCAATCCAACTATTTCCCTTCTGGGTATTTTCCTAAAAGAACTGACAACATCATACCATAGTGGTATATGTGCACTCATGTTTATAGCAGTATAATTTATTATAGCCAAATATTGGGAACAACTATAATGCCCATCACTTGAGGAATGGATGAAAAAGATGTGCTTTTTTTTTTATACAATGGAGTACTACTCAGCTATAAAAATGGCAAACTCGAAGCCTTTATAGGTAAGTGGATGCAACTACAGGCTATACAAGTAAATGAAATAAATCAGACCCACATGTATAATTATCATATTGTCTCCCTAGTGTAAGAACCTCAGAGAAGAAATAAATCCTGAAAGGTATAGTAGGTATAATAAAATGGAGAAAAACTGAACTTAAGAATTAAACAACAAAGATGAGAGAAAGGAGAAAATATGGGGAAAAAGGAAAGGGAAAAACATGCAAGTATATGTACAGGATGGCTGAGATGATTGTACTCATAATTTCTATCAGTTTCTTTGAAAATAGCAGTTAATGTTTAGAATTTTCAACTTGACTAACTTGGTATGCTGATATCTGTGATTTGAACAACTACATCGAGGACAGCAATGTATAATACAAAATCCATGGTTGAATACCTCTATCTTGGTCTTTTAAATGTGTATTATTTCTAATGTCTTTATCAATTTTTATACTCTCTTTAAGCAAAGACAAGGAAAAAATTAAGATTTCTTGAAAGCAAGCACCAATATTCAATTATTTCCTCAACCTTGCATAACTATATCTGTTAATCTGAGCAACATATTTGACAATAAAAATAGATAATGTAACAACCATTGTTGTGTTGTTATGGTTGTTACATTACTATTCATTTTGCATGGTTTTACTCTTCAAAAGAAAATAAAATAAAATTTTAAAAGTGATAATTATGGATAAATGTCATAGGCAGTTTTCCAAACCCATAGAACATACACCACAAAAAGTGAACCTTCTTGTAATCTGGGAGCTCCAGGTGAGAAGGTGTCCATGTGGGGTCATCAGTTGTAACAAACGAGTCTCTGGCATGAGCTGTTGATAATGTGGGACACTGTGTATATGCAGGCAGAAGACAGATGGAAAATCTCTGTGCCTTTTGCTCATGTTGCTATGAATTTAAAACCGCTCTAAAGAATACAGTCCATTTAAAAATGATAATGAATTTGAGATAGCGGTGGAAGGTTAAAGAAGGAGGGAGTCGCCATAGGGTTGAATGCTGCAGAGAGAGCCGATATGGAAAGGCTGAAAAGTGAGGGTCATTACGGAGGATTAGATTTTGGTTACCATGGGAATAGCAATTGCAGTGGAGTGATGGGACAGAGTGCAGTGCCACCCCACTCTCCCCCTAATTCTGGCAGCTCTGTTCTCTCCAAGATGTGCATTTCTCCATAGCATCCACCAGTCTCTAACATTACGGAGCCTCTTGGGGGTTGTATATCACCTGTCTGTCTCTGCAGGCCAGCAGGACTGTCCACTGAATTTCATGTGAGTACCTCTGCCTTGTATGGCAATAAGCCAGCAGGGATAAAAACTATCTTTGAATCCAACTTTTTAGGGACAAGGGGACCTATAGTCTTAAAATACAGACCAGCTAATGACTTCTAGCTCTCACTTGAGGAACTGTGGCCTCAAATCAGACCATTAAGTGCCTGAATCCAGATTTACTCTCCCAAGCACAGTTACTCTCATTTCCACCTTATAAAATGGAGACTAACCAGGCTGATATCTCTTCTGAAAACCTGTAGTGTAGCATATGCAGTGATGACCTGCCCCCCCCCCTTATGTAATGCTGTGAGAATGAGGAACACGTGACCTGTTGTGGTTCTTCTGCCTGTGAACTCTAGATGGCACCAACGAGGGCCCATGTTGCTATAGAGTAGATCCCAAGGTGGCACAGAGACTACTGTTCCAGAGGTAGGCAGGAGACAGACTGGGCTACCATCAGACATGAAATACACCATGTTGGAAGGAGGGCAGGTAACTAGGAAGCTGGTTGCGGGTCTCATTGTTTGTGTCCACAGGGACTCCTTGTTGCCAGGGCAATGTGGTCTCCACAGCTGCTGCAGCTCACTGCATGAGCAGGAAGCCACCTTCACCTGCCTACTGGGAGCCTTAGATGAACACAGATGGCCACTATGTGGGAGTCCTTGAAACCTGCCAGAAGGCAGCTAGACCTTGCTGCAAGACATGCCATTGGAACTCCAGCTAGTGACAATAGATGGGGTTCTTTATGTCTCACGATCCTGTCTCCAGAGCAGCCCTGGCATGGGGAGGCTTCATGATAAACATTTGCTGAATGAAGGAACAGAAGATTGGATGGGTAAATTTCTCAATTGGGGAACAAATAAGAATCAGAATAGTAAAGGGGTAGTGGAATTTTCTACACCAGATGAGCAGCAATCCTGCTTGTCATGGCAAGTCTGTGCTTGGATTGTGAAGAGATACAGCGAGTGTGTGTGCACTTTGTCACAGTGTTCCACTGCAGCTCCTCCCTAGAGTCTGCTCCTCAGCGCCTTGCTGCCCCCTATTCCATTCAGAGGCTGTGTGTTTTCCCTGCTCACTCCCACTCACGCCTCTCCCAGCACAGCCTCACTCTGAGCTGTCATGCCTCTGTCCTCAGCGTAAGCACTCAGGCTGTCTATTGCCTGTGCATCTGGCTGTCAGGCAGCTGGGGCACTGGGCACAGATCCCAGGGGAGCCCTGTGCTGGTGGGCTGACCCACGTCACACCTGCTTCTCACTGTTTTGAATATTACTCGTGAATATAATTTTATACTCATTAAATATATTAGTAATATACCTAATGTTTATTGAATACATAATGTACTTAAATAGTTTAATAGATATAACAGTGGAAAACTTATCTTCCTCATTTTTCTTTATTTTGCTTTGTTTTTGCAGACTCTTGGGTAGCCTTTATTTCCTCAGATGGCCACAAAATGTTTCGTCACATGCACATAATGTTTTACCTACTGTCCCTCTGAGGTCAGAGGCAGAGGTCAGCACTACTGTGCTGCCATGTACAGCAACAATATAGTGACAAGTGTCCCCAGAGGTCTCTCTTCATGGAGCTGTATGCTAATATGAGTAAGGTGTATTCTAGGAGAGAATTATGAAGTAGGACAGGACATACATCTCGTTTCATTTTGCGTTGTTGTACTTTACAAATTATTTTTCACCAAGGCCAGGTCCATTTACATTCTCTCTAGTAACTTGCGAGGAATCTTGTCCCTTCTAATCACCCCTAGAAATTAATATCAACTAAATTTAAAAGTGTCGAATCTCATGGTTTTGTATTGTTACTCTAATTTTTGCATCTCGAATGTGTAGTACCTGTGAGACCTGTGAGCTTTTCTCTAAATACTTACTGGCTATTCCATTCTCTGAGTGGCTGATTCTTATTCCTCATCAATGTTCGAATGGATCTTCTGTTTCTTTGCATGATTTCCTTAACGGTGCCTGACATGTATCCTTCATAAGTTTCAGAGACTGAAAACTTCTTTTCTTCTCCTGGTGTTTCACAAAGCAGGGTCAAGGGCATGTCCCGGTCAGAGCTGTTTGCTCACCACGTTGCTGTCACCACTTATGTGTAGGTTTTCCTCCATTCCATCCAATTCTCTGATGCTCAGAGTGGCCTACAGCCCAGTTTAATTACCTTGAGTTAGCTTCAGTCCCCCATTGTAAAGGCTCAGTCCAAACACTGCCCTCACTTTCAAGGCCAATGCAAGGGCCCACACTTCCCTCTCACACGGCTACAAAGTCAGGACTCTCATGACTCCCTCTGGGTTTGATAAATTGCAAGAATGGCTCACAGAACTCAAGAAAACACTTTCCTTACTATCATTGTTTCCTATGGCAATGCAGCTCAGGAACAGCCAAAGGGAGAAGCTCAGACAAGGCAGGGAGAGTAGGCAGCCCTTGTGTCCTCCCCTGAGGAGACACCCCACCCTCCTGATGCCACCCTATGTTCTCCACCTCAGAGCTTTCCAGACCTTGGTGTTTAGGGACTTCTGGAGCTTCCTTTACATCAGCATCACTGAGGATAGTGCTGACCACTGGTGACTAAGGAGCTTGAATTCCCAACTTGTTTGTCCCTGAAGCTGAAGAAGCAGCTGAAAGTTCTGACCTGTAGTCACACAGTTGGTCCCATTGTCTCTGAGGTCCCACTCTAAAGCTACCTAGGGGCACATCAAGAGTCATCTCTGTAGCATAAACTCAGTTCCCGATGAAAAGAGGCCACAGTGCACCTAAGAGCTTCAGAAGTTCCATGCCAGGACTTGGGACAAAAATCAAGTATACATTTCTTATTAGGACACAAGGCATTTATATGAGCAGGTATAGCATCTACACTAATATTTTATGCTCTACTACCCTGGAAAATGTGACATTTTAAAGCAACACGCCAAAGAGTGACTATCATTGAGCACTAATTAGATCGCAGACACCAAGGTCACTGGATCTGATCAGAAAAGAGTCTAACAGGAGAGACACAGAGAGTCACCCAGACAAGGAAAACATACAGAAGAGGAACTGAGCATGAGGCTGCAAGGTCCAGCACCTGCTAACCAAGCACGATGTCCTGGCTTTCACTCACAGCACAGATAATGACAACAACAATAACAACAATAGCAACAATAATTTCTAAAAACCTCATAAACAAGTACAGAAGAATAAATGGTTCAAAATGGCCTGAGCACATACAACATTTTCCTCTACAATGGACCTAACAAGCCTCTGACATGAACACCTCGCTGGCTAGCACTGTCCTTCTAAGAAGTCTACAGTGATGTGGGACTCAGTGGGCCTCAGGTTGGCCCTGTAGTGCCATGCTGGACTCTCTAGACTTTCTTACAAGAAAATGGATATTACACCTCCAGCCACTACCAAACTTCAATTTGGAAGCTCCTCATGCAGAAACACCTATGCCCAAGACACAAGGGTTGAAGGAAAGAAGCTGGACCTTAATAAGGATGCTGTCAGCCTGGATAGGAAGCAGACTAATGTTTTCAAGCCTTTGTAGAAACGCTGTTCCTATGAAGTCCGAGTCAGGGGCTACATGTCGAAAGCAGCACCTCTTCAGAGCTTGAGGTAGGCAGTCCAGGGTTTTATTGCCACCCACAGGAGGCAAACTCTTTGTGATGGTGTTCTTGAGGGCAGGACAGTCCAGGTTCGTGGTCATCAGCTAGTTTTTGGAATCAACTCAGAAAAACAAGCAAGCTCACAAAAAAACAGAATGAAGAACACATTCCGGAATCAAACAGGAAGCAGGAATAAAGCAGGATAGGGTCATGGCAGCAAATGTGTTTCGGTCACCTTTATCTGACCAGTGGAAATATGACCCACACATTAAGGCAGCAAAGGAGACAGACACAATATGAAGGTGGAGATGCCAAGGATTTGAATCCTGTCCCAGTCACCCATGGGTTATCCGTCGGTCCAAGTGAAGAGTCAGTATTTTCTTCATGAATTTGCACGTCATCCTGGCGCAGGGGCCATGCTGATCTTCTGTGTATTGTTCCAGTTTTAGTATATGTGCTGCCAAAGTGAGCACAAGAGTCAGTATTTTCAACAAAAGTAACTTTCAGGTCCCTAAAAGTAACCTACACAACTGCTATCACCATAACCCACATCAGGGGTGGTGTCTAGAGCAAAGTTAGTGGGACATTAAATAACTTACTGCCCAGCTGTGTGACCTCCAAAATTAGTGCATTTCTAGTCAGCCAAGAGGACGTTAATGAAGAAGGGTTTTAAGGTCCAGCCCCACCTCTAAAGCAAACATCGTTGGCTAGGAGCCAGCTCTGCAGGGTTTTATGGAAGGAGCTTGGTGCAGGAACCCAGGAGCCAGGGACCTTCAATCTGTTGTTCTTATTAGGCTCTTCTGAGCCAGCGACCAGAGAAGCTGAGCGCACGTCAGCCACCCGCTCTGCACTCAAAACCCCACAGGATGGAGTGAAGGGCTAGAGCGCGCTCTCACTTGCTTGTGTTGCAATGTTTCACCAATACCTTTGTGTATCACTCTTTCTGTTAAATATTTTAAGTGAAGTTAGCAACTCAGATTTTCTATGATTTTGTTGTCACACTGTCCTCTGCTTTCTCTTTTGTCCTCTTAAATCTGTTACAGGAAATCCTAACTTTTATTTTTTATCTATTTTTAAAATTTTTAATTCATTTTAATGAGAAAAAAATAAAATAGCAATAAAACAGTTTCTAAACAGGTTAGTAGGACAGTTATAACAATCAATACATTGCATCCTGTTGTCTTCATAGTAGTAATTCAAAGGACAAGATGTAGACGTGATATCTTATCTAGATACTTAGTACAAACTTTTCTTCTCATTGAACTAAGAGAAAGTAGCTGTATCTTGTATATACATATATATTTTTTTTCACCCCAAAACAGTCCTTTATTTATATCCCCTTTTTTGTTTTGTTTTGTCAGAGATGCGTGTTCCATTGCTGTTAGAGAAGCTGTTTTTGGAGAAGTCTTTAAAGTCTTTTCATGCTTGCTGCCAGTCCAAATATTGTAGGTACTTGAAAGGAAATCCTAATTTTAAAAGAAATAAACATGAAGCATATAAATTCTCCAGGCCTGACTTTCTCTTCCCCTCCTCTGTGTAGTGATGTGCTTATTGCTGCCATGGTCCAGTTCATTATAAATGTAACTGACTACAAGAAATTTTTTAAAAATTATTTATTTGGTACAGGGTCTCACTATGCAGCTCAGACTCATACTGTCTCAGCCTCCCCAGTGCTGAGACTACAGGCATGTGCCACCACACCCAGTTTCGGTGGAAAGCACGGCACACCAGGGGTTCTGGGGCTGACAAAGCATGAAGTACCAGGGATTGAACACAAGTTCTTGGGCTTACCAGGAAAGTGCTTAGATCACTGAGCTATCTCCCCAGCTCCCTGACCACAATAAATTTGTATTTGGTAAGTGCAAAGCCAAAAACACAACCAGTAGACAAAAGACTGGGGGAAATTTCATTACTATTAGCAAGGAAGGTGAGAACTGGGGTTATTTACAAAACATAGCTCTCCCTAAACAAACACCTGAGGATTTTGTTGGGTAGTACACATGTGCATACAGGAAAACACAGGTAGTGTAGGTGTGGGTACATTTCTGAGCATGCTCAGGTTTGGAATGTGGAGCTTATGTTCCAAAATGAAAGCTGGCAAACACCAACCCATCTGGGCATGCTTAGTGAGTGTTAATGAGCCAAGTTTACTTTAGGTACCTGAATAAGTAAGTCAGAGTACTGACTTAGTGACTTCTATTCCTCATGAGTTTTTCCAAAGAGGCTTAGCTGAAACAACAAAAGAATTTTTGAAATCCTGCTGTCATTTAAAGGAATGGTATCTTTTTGTCCCCATAAGTGTAGGAGTTTGCTCCCAAAAGTGCCTGCCTGGCTTAGTAGCTAACATAAGCATCATGCAAGAATTAGGATAAGAGGGAAAGAGTAAAAATAGGAGCTACCTCTAAAGAAATGATGCATATTGTAGGTGCGAGTGTGAGAAATCCAGTTAAAAATCAATAAAACAACAACAAAAAAGAGCATGGGTAGTGAAGCAATCTGTCATATTTTGGCATAGCAAAGCAGACAATTACTCACCAACTCCAAAACAATCCCAAGGCCTTTGAATCTTCTCAAGGAATGAAAACAAATTCAAAACTTTCTGACTTTTCTTTTCCAGATATGGTGCATGCTACTCACTCCACAGCTGCAGCCTGATTCCTTCTTATAGGGCAACCTGCTGCACCGATGCTTAGTTTTGTTGCTCTGTGTACGGACATGACCTAGCTGAGTTTCTGCTCCACACAATCTTGTTTATCTTTGAGGCTATGATATCTGAAGGCTAAAAATCCTCTGTGATGAAGCCACCTGTGACTGACAGGATCCAAGGTGGCTGGTTAAGTGACCTTTAACACTCCCTGAGCCCTGTTGAAATCCATCTGCCTGCTACACATTTCCCCCAGTGCCATGAGGGCTGATTGTTGCCAGGATGATAGCCAGACAGAACGGTAAAAGGAGCGAAAGAGGTGGTACCTGAGCTCCCACAAAATCTGTGCCCCAAAGTCATGAATATTCTGTCCCTCTATTAGCATACCCTTCCCCCTCATTTCTTTTACCCTGTACCTAAGATTTTCCACCCCTACTGGATGGAGAAGTTAATTTGAAATTAGACTCCCACTTGCCCATTCTTTGGCCACTTAATAAATGTGCTGAAAATACTGTCTTTATCTCATCTTTGGCTTTGTGACACCATAAGGAAAGCAACATCCCTTTTGGAAGTCCCTCTCTTAGGAGAGAAGCCAACAAATTATGGGCAATAGGTCTTGCATGTTCTCCTTGACCAGTATTTATTTAATTCTTTCCCAATAATCCCCTTACTAGAGGAATATAGAAATGACTTCTATCGTCCCTCAGTCGATCAGCATAAGCTGCAATTCCCTGAATTCTCCACATCAGCTCCTGGTAGGGTTATCAGATAATATCTGTACTCGCTTAAACTAAAAGTTCAAATGGTGGCTTGTTTCTAAAGTGTATTCCCAGACACTATAAGGGACAAACACTAAAAAAAAAAAAATACTGCTTATAGATCTGAAATTTCAGCTTTACTGGCAGTCTTACATTTTCTTTTTTAATGTATTAGTATAGAGTCTCACTAAGCAGCTCAGACTCATAGTGAGCCTCCTGTTTTCAGCCTCCTCAGTGCTGGGATTACAGGCCTGCACCACCACAGCCTGTCTTGGTGTCCGGCTCAGCACACCTGGGGAGTGGGGGTGGTGCAGCATGTGCTGCCAGGAATCAAACCCCAGTCCCTGTGATTGCCTAAGTAGGCACTTAGTCTGCTGAGCTAACTCTCTGGCTCAAGTCCTGTATTTTTATTTGCTAATGCTTGAAATCTAGCTCTGGGACCATGTTTAATAGTCTCTAAATTATACCCAGATTGCTCCTAAACCTTTAAGTTATTTCCTTCTATCTATTGAGGTGCCTGAGAGGGAAGAAAGTGTATTGGTAACAGAAGCACAGAGGGTGGGGCCTGGCAGCGCTGGCTTCGCTTGCTCATAGATTATCTGTCCTCAAAAACAACATAGAAGCTTCCTCACTCTTCGATTCATATGCATAGTGAGAGGCTGGAATTGTCCTCTGTCAGCTCTCAAGGGCCCTAGAATTTTGTGCTTCCCTCTATGGAAACCCTATAGCAGAACATGAAGGCAAAGAGCTGGGCTCCTGGCCTGCTTTGGTTTTAAATAAAAAGGAGCACTTTGGTGCCCCTAGGCATTAGATATTGCACGAATGTAGTGCTTGGGAACTTAAATTAAAAACAAAATCACAAACTGTCAGCATACATAGCTCCAAGAAGCCCCCCTATTGCACATAGGTCTATGAGGGACTGTATTAGTCAACTTTGCTGTTGTTTGAACAAATTGTTGACACCTGCCACTTAAAGAAGAGAAGTTGATTTGCCTCATGGTTTCAGAGATTTCGGGCCAAGGATAGCTGGTTTCAAGGCAGAAATGTCATGGTGGAAGGTACTGATAAATCAAAGAAGCTCACTTTATGGAGCATGGGAAGCAGCAGAGCAGGAAAGCGTGTCAGCCAGGAAGGGCCAGAAACCAGGCCCAGACCCCAGGGGTTGCCTCCAAAAGCACAACATGTGCTTCACTAAACTTCTAGGCTTTTGAGAATCTGATCAAGTTGACATATCAAGACAAGTGGCCCCAGGGACACTGCAGGGAAAAGAAAAGTGGGGCTCAGTGTTGCAAGAAAATTGAATGGTAAGAATTGTTGCCCTTTGTTACACATCTGCACAGGGAACCCTCACTTCTCCCTGTTCCGTGAGCTGTTTCCTCCTGTGCGTCCTTTCTATGCTTTGAGAGATGCTGCCCAAGAAAGTGCTCTGGGAAGCCTAACCAGGCTTTGTGGGTGACAGAGAGCGAGCTTGTGTGCATCCTAGGAGGAGCTTAACTGAAGATGGAAGCATTTTTCTAAAGAGCACATCTGCATTGGGGTTGCTAAGTTCCCTGCTATGCCAAAAGAGGGTAGACGCCTCTGCTATAGAACTGTTCGCTCTTATTTTACTCATTTGAAGCATCTTCAGGAGGTAGAACCATTTCTCAATCCCGATGCACATTTCAGTTTCCTGGGAAGCTTTTAATAGCATCAGCCAAGAGCTTGTTCCTAGGGGCTGTCATTAGACTGGTGCGATGTGGAGCCAAGGCATTAGGCACTTTTTAAAAGCTTTTGAAATAGTTGAATGTGCTGCCACAGTTGAGAATCGCGTAGGATGGCACAGATCCCTCTCTGTACCAAGAGTACTCAATGTGCACTTGACTGTATGGTCTACAGAGCCTCCCTTCATGAGATGGGCCAAGTAGATGCTGCCCAGCTCTCAAGCCAGATGTGACGGTGGGCGGTGGGTTTCACCCTGTCTCCGCGTTGACCTCAGATTACTCTGCACTCTCTGACATCATCGTGGTTCACGTCTTGACTATTCCCTCCTCCAAGCAAGCCTGCCTATCCTCGCCCTCATCCTTGGCAGTCCTTCCCCAGCCCAACCCAGCCACATTCTCCGCTCTCTGAGATCAAAACAAAAACTTAGTCTTTTCATTTTGGTCTTGATATATTTCATACTTAGAAGAGAATACTTGTGGCACTTGTAGGGCTTATGAAACTTCAGTAAAACAAGTATCTGTGATCCCCACTGTCAAATGTAAAATTATAATATTTGTCACTCCATATTTGCTTTTTCATTCACTATTTATGTTATACTATTATTAGTATTAGTTTTTTGTTTCATTTTGTTTTTGCGACAGGGTCTATGCTATGTTGTTCAGGCTGCTCTTGAAGCCAGGCTGGTCTGCAACTCGAGATGATTCTCTGCCTCAGCCTTTGTTGTAATGGGACTATAAGTCTGTGCCACCCAGCCCAGCTCTAAGATTATTCTAAAGATGTGGACTGGACACAAAGGATGATCTACAATATTTGTGCCAGGTTAAAAAAAAGTATAAATAATAACAAAGAGAGGAATAGCTGCATCTGCACCGTGCCACGCCAGCAGCGCCACATCCACAGTCTCACTCCAGGAAGCACTCTGCTTAGCTTTATGTGTTACATTCATTTGTTTTCATTGTAATTTACTAGCCATACCCCATAGCAATGTTTTGTTAGTAGCTTTTGTACTTTATCCAATTTTTTTCTGTTTTCCTCCAATCCGGCTTCCATTCCAACAGGAACCACCTGCCAAATCTGAGGCTAGGGCTCTGCCCAGCTATGCTGCCAGTCCCAAGCGCCAGCAGACACCCTTGTTTCCTGCTCCTTGGCAGGAAGGTATGTGCTCTTCTGGTCACCACCAACTCATGGACTCCTCCTCTGTTCCCTTTTCTGGATGCTTCTCTTCATAATCTACAGGTTGGAATTCCCAGAATTCCACCCCTGTGCCTTTCTCTAGAGTCATGTTCAGAGCACCTCCTCACACCCAGCAGCTGTAAGGGTCACCTGCATGCTGCCAAGCCTGCACCCTCCATCTGCTGTCCTCCCCCCTCTGATAGGGACATCTCACAGCCTTCTTGACTCTTCCACTCTGATATGTATTTTTTTTTTTTTTTTTTTTTTTGGTATTTAGTACAGGGTCTATAGGGTCTCACTATGTGGATTGAACTCACAGTGATTCTCTTGTTTTCAGCCTCCCTAGTAACTACATGTGTGCACCGTCACACCCAGTCTCAATTGCCACCTCAGCCTGCCCCCAGGGGCAGGGTCAACACAGCAAGCTGGGGATCGAACCCCGGCCGTTGTGTCTGCCTAAGCAGGCACTTTAATCCGATAAGCTATTTGGCCAGCCCCGATACCTAATATTAACTTCGGATTTGCATATGCAAAATAGTATTCTTTGTTTTCTCTTATATTGCTTCCCTCCAAGTCTTTCCCATCTCAGTAAATGGCAATTGAATTCTGCCAACTGCTCAGGCCAAAAGTTTTGGAGTCATTCTCAAGCCTTCTTTTTCTCAGAAAAACATCCAATCCACAGCAGATCCTATGAGCTGTGCCTCTGGAAGCCATCCCGAATTCACCCACTTCTCACTTCCTCCACCACTGTCATTAAGTGACAGGCTCTAAATGTCCTGTCTGGAGCCTACCCAGGATGGCTCTCCAACCATCTGACTTCAGACATCTCTGTCCATCTTCACCTGAAGGATCCTGTTAAAACATTAATGAGATGTCAGCCCTGACCTTCTCCAGGCTCTCCACAGTGGAGAGGCCACACCCAAATCCAGACCCAAGGCCCTCCATGACTGAGTCTTATTTCCTCCCAACTTCACCCCTTCTTTCTCCTTGTTCACTCCAAGCTCCCTTCTGCTTCTCTTCTTCCAGTGTCAAACACATCCTCATCTCAGGGAAGCTTCCGTCATTACAGATTCTGCCTGCAATAGCCATGCTTATTTCCTCTCTTCCCTTAGACTTCTGCTCTGATATCCTTTCCACAGACATCTTCTCTGACCACGTATCTGTAGCTGCGACTAGAATGAACACCTTTCAGGTGGCTTGCTCATGGTTGTTTTCTGGGTTTCTACAATAGGGTGGGCACACACTAAGTGTTTCATGCGTATTATTCACTTTGCTGAATAATTGAAGAAAATTATGTACTTTTGCTGTCAGGCTTACAACGGAGTTGAGGGCATGAGTCATGTCTCTCTACTAATTAGATTCTACTAACAGAATTGTGTGGCAAAGTAACAAAAGCTAGCAGCAATGTATGCAGTGAAAGGAGGTACAGCACATGGACTGCACTGTGGAAACTGATGCAAAAATGCAAATGGGGCTTCCAGAAGATCAGCTGAGTGAAATGGGGAGGAAGCTCCTTGTTTGCTTCATTGTTTCCCTTTACTCTGGCCTGTGTGCCCGCCTCACTGACTCTGTCCCAGTGACCAGTTAACACTGCCACTGTGGGTACATCACACAGCTTCCAGGGAAGCCCAGTCGCTCGCAGAGAAATCAACTTCTTTCACAAACCCAAGTATTCTGGAGAGAAATTCCTGCTTGGCCAGTTGACACTTGGTGCCCCACAGGGGCTGGATAACAGCCCACTTTGTCCTAGAAAATCTCCCTAGGGTCAATCATAGTCCTAGGGACACTGATGGACCTCATGGACCTTGGCAAGCATTCTTAAAAGGTGCCTGTGACCTATCTAAGCCAAGTATCCAATGATCTGGGTAGCATATTCTTTTTTCCCTGCCATCAGACTATTAAACATCTTTCTCTGTATCTGATCCTGGAGAACCCTGTGTTTAAGGTCTCCCCATTGCTCCATATCTGTAGCAACCACCTTGTGTGGCTTCTGTTATTATCAAATGGCTAAGGCAGAAAAGGGAATGTTTGACTGACATCAAGACAACCACCCGTTCAGCTTTTCTTTTTGTAAAAACCCTTCCACAGCCGCAAATTTTAGACAGCATTATATTTAGAAGTCATGCATTTACATAAATTTTCAAGAGATCTGTACTTTAAAGGGCACTTAATGGTTGTTATAATACAATTGTTATCACCAAATCTGTTGCTCAGATTATGCCTGTATCTGGTAATCTGAGCAACAAATTTAGAGATAGCAATACATACTATAACAACCATTGTTAATTTTCTAACCTTAAAAAACTTCCTAATCGTGCTTTGAAATTCCGTACCATTTTTATTGTTTTATGTTACTTTTCTTTTTCTTTACTCTTTAAAATAAAAAAAATGTGGAAAGAGCTTAAATAAAGATAGTGTCATGGTTTATATCTAGGTGTCCCTCTCCTCAAAGCCTTGTGTAATCACTGGAACTGGCTTCTAGAGTTTGTGATTAATTCATGATCCAATGCTGGGATTATGGGTGTGAGTGCCCTGGGGCAGATAATCTGCACACAAATATAAGAAGGGCAAGAGGCTTGCTAGCTGCCTCAGCTGCTGCTCCTCCATTTGCTTTTTGATGTTTTCCACTACCATGTGCCATTCTACCTTGGATCCAGCTGAGTATGGACTGAAACCTCCACTAACTCTGAGCTAAATAAACCTTTCCTTCCTTAATTCTGGGTGTCAGGTGTTTATCCCAGCAATGAGAGAAGTAACCAAGACAGATAGGTTCAAAGAAAAAAAAATAATAAAAGACACTTAATGGCTTTCTACCTCTCTTTAATCTTATTTCCAATTCTTTTCTAATTATTCCTAATCTTCATGTTTCTTCAAGCAAATGAAAGCGATTTTTCCTGGGAGCTAATGTGACAACAGAAGCGGGGAAATGAGAGCTTCCCCCACGTCAAGGAGAAGAGAATCTCCAGAGGACATTAGAAAGAAAAGAATTGCTGTGGCTGACTCGAGCTGGACTAAGAGATCTGATCTCAGAGAACTTTGGAACTTTCTTTTCGTCCTTTACACTGTGGAAAGTGTTTTTCTAGTTTTTCAACCTTTTCAAATTATTTGTGAGCTTCCTTAATAATAACTAGTGTTTCCTAAGTATTTCCTATGACATGGGTACCCTTTATTGAAAGTAGCTCTCCTTACTCACAGTTTTACTTTTTAAGGTCTCAGTTACCTGTAATAAACCAAGATCTAAAAATACTAACAAGAATATTCCAGAATTGAACAATTCATAAATTTTAAATTGCTCACCATTCTCAGTACTGTGACAACTCTTGCACTGTCTTGCTCCATCACACCTGGACTTGAATCTTTGCTTTTCCCAGTGTATTCCTATAGTATATGTTACCCTCCCATTACCTACCAAGTAGCCATCATGGCCCTGAGATCAACTGTGGCGATATCACAGGTCTTGCATTTAGATGGCCCTCATTTACAAGAATAGTGATTCTGGCAACTCAGACATGCCCAAGAGAAGCCATGAAGTGCTTCTTTTAAACAAAAAAGTGAAAGTTCTCAACTCTATAAGGGAAAAAAATGGTCTCAAGCTGAGGCTGCCAAGATCTATGGTAAGAACAAATCCTCTACCCATTAAATTGTGAATAAGGCAAAAAGAAATCCATAGTCAAACACAAACTGAAAAAGTTAGCACCATCATGAGTGAGAACCTCTTAGGATGGAAACAGACATCAATCTCATGGGTGAAAGACAGGAACAGAAAACATGTTCCTATCTGTGACAGTATCTTATGCCACAGAGCATTTAGCCGGGGAGCCCTGAAATGGGATGGTCACAGACTCAGGGATAGGCGTGGCCTGCAAAATAGATGAAGTGACTGGAGCAGCTGTTAGATACTATTGATAATCTCTTACAGTACCTCATTTATAAATTAAATTTTAATATACAGAATACGTAGGACTTGGTACTGTCTGTGATTGCCAGTATTTGCTGAGGAGATTAGGAAGAATCATTAATGGTAGATACAGTGCCGTTAAAAGCTCCAGACATATGTCCCATATTATGTATCATAGTTCAGCCTGAGAGGAAGTACTTGTACTATCTTCACACACAAAGTGGTTGAGAAAGGTGCCCAAGACAACAAAGCAGGTGGGAGACAGAAAACCCTGCCCTGTGGAGGGAGTTTCACTTCCAACTCTAATTCCATTTGCATCCCCGTGTGCCATAGCGACTTTGCTATGTGCATGCCAATGAACAAAGAAGATTGTGTGTTCTCTACAGAAACTAACTGTTGCAGGTTGACAACTAATTGTTGTAGGGTATCACCCTGTCTTTGACTTATCATTTGTGTGTGCATCTATGAGGAAGGTTTTCCTTCTTAGCCAGTCCAAGCCACCAGTGTGCCCCTTGGAAGCTGCTGGTGCTTTTGTTCTGTTCTTACTCAGAGTGGTAGGACAGGCATAGGCTTCCCGTCACTGCCTGTACTGCACTTGTGGTGCTTTCTCAGCCCCAGCTCCAAGCCACTAGTTGTCCAGGCTGTGATCTACTAGGTTGCCATTTGATGTCTTATTCCCCAGTGGGGATGGGAGTGCCTCGTCCTGGAGGTGGGCCTCATTTCATGGGCTCTGTCCCTCAGCTCCATCTTGTGGGGGCCCAGTCCCTTCCCTGCCATCCTTTCCATACATCCTCACCTGACTCCACCAGAGGGCCTTCACACTCACCATTTCTTTACAAGTAGCTCTTGGCTATCTCACCAATGTTCCTTTGGTAATTAATTTAGGTTTTCTATTGATTCTGAATACCATTTATAAAGCAGACTTTTTTTTAGGGCATTTTCAGTTTTATAAAAAAACTGAGCAGAAAGTGAAGAAAGTTTCCACATTTCTGCATACTTCCCCAGTTCTCTCTCCCTCATTCTTCTATGGTGGATACCTTGCAGTTCTGAGGCACAATTTGGTCAACACTGATCTACTTCCTAAGTCTCATGTGTACTTTGTGTTGTAAATTCTGTGGGTCTTGAAAAGTTTGTGAGAAGTGTAATTACAAAATATAGTGAATGTTTAAGTTAGACATAAAGGGCTGGTGAGATAGCTCAGCAGACTAACTGCCTGATTAGGCAAGCACAGAGGTCAGGGTTTGATCCCCAGCACCATGTGCCACGTAGGCCCTGCCTTGGGTGCACTGAGCCTGTGACCAAGTTCTGACATGGTGGCACATGCCTGTAATCCCAGTGCCGGGGAGGCTGAAAACAGGAGGATCACCATGAGTCTAACTGTGTAGTGAGACCCTGTCCTAAACACATTAAAGAAGAAATTAGACATAAAATTTATTGCAGTAAAACGCACATTGACACTTACCCCCTCAAAATACTCCGCTTTGCTTCAAACACGCTGATCCCATCATGATGGCCACTGTCTGGAGCTGTTCATGCAAAAGGAGTCCTCTCCTGTATCTTTAGTTGCAGCACAATCAAGGCTGCCTCCGTGTCCTAGACCGAAATGTTTACAGCAATTTCTGCCAAGTAAAAACATTACAGTGTGTTCTCATCCCCCTTATTCACCAGATCTGGTCCTCTGAGACTGTGGCTCTTCCCCCGAAGTCAAAATGACCATGAAAGGGCGATGTTTTGGATCAGTGCAGGACACTGAGGCATCTTCAAGAGGTAAGTGTTTAAAGTGAAGGGAAACACCGTGAGGTGGTAGAGGGGGATTAATGGCAAGGTGTCTTTTAAATTGTTAAACTTCAAACATTCATCCTATTCTCCAATCACGTCTCATATTTATCCACCAACACAGTACCATACGGAGCAGTTTCACTGCTCTAAAAATTCCCAGTGGTCCGTTCACCCATCCCTCCCTCCCCTTTAGCCCTTGGCAGCCAATCATCTTTTTACTGTCTGCATAGTTTTGTGCCTTCTAGAGTGTCATGTAGTTGAAACTGCTCAGGGTATGACTTTTCAGATTGGCTTCATTTGCTTAGCAGCATGCACCTAAGGTTTCTCCTTTTTTGTGTGTGGCTTGGTAACATATTCTTTCTGTGGTGCATAGTTTTCCATTTATGTGTACATCACAGTGTGTCCATCCATTCACCTTTTGAAGATTATCTGGGCTGCTTTCACCCTTAACAATCACTTGTGAGTGATGCTATGACAATCATCTTTGTATAACTTTATGGAGCATCTAATTTTCAACTCACACCAAAGAGCATGATTGCTAGGTAGTGTGGTAAGAGTATGTTAAGCTTTGTAAGAAACTTCAAATCATCTTCCAAAGAAGCTGTTCCATTTTGCATTCCCTCCAGAAATAAGTTTCTGTTTCTCCAAGTTCTCATCAGTGGTTTAGTTCACAGATCTTCTCACGGATGTACTGTGAGATGGTATCTTGTTGTTTTAATCTCCAATGTCCCAGTGGCACATGAGGTGGATGGAACAGTCTTTCTATACTTATTTTCCATCTCTGTGTCTTTTTTGGTGAGTTACCTGTTCAGACTTTTAACTGGATTATTTGTTTTCTTATTGTTGACTTTGAAGAGGTTTTTTTTTTTGTTTTGTTTTGTTTTTTGTATTTTAGGGAAGGGTCTACAGAGTGTTCAGGGTCTCACTACTAGATCAGACTTGCAGTGATCTGCCTGTTTACAGCCTCCCAAGAGCTGGGATTACAGGTGTGTTCCATCACTCCCAGTCTCAGCTTCTGTCTCAGTGTACCCGGGGGCAAGGCTGGCACAGTAGGCTCGGGATAGAACCCCCGGCCCCTGTGCCTGCTTGCAGCTAGAGTTCTTCTCATATTGTGGGAAAATCTTTCATATAATATGTGCTTTACAAGTATTTTTCACAGTCTGTGGCTTATCTTTTTATTTTCATGTGTTTTTTTGGAAGAAATTTTCAATTTTAATAAAGTACAGCTTTGAGTTTATCTTTATGCTGAATAATACTCCATTGTATAAAATACCATATCTTTTTTATCCACTCCTCAGGTGATGGACACTTGGGGTTGTTTCCAAGATTTAACTATGGCAAACTGCACTGCTATAAACAAGCTTTTATAGATAAATGGAGGCAACTAGAGACCATACTTACAAGTGAAATAAATCAGACCCACATGTGTAAACACTGTATTGTCTCCCTAGAACAAGAATCTAAAAGAATAAATAAAATCTGAAAGGCACGATAGACACTGTGAAAGGGTAAGAAACTGCTTAATAGGAAAGAACAGGTGGGATGGGGGAAAGGAGAAAATCAAGAAAATGGAAAGAAAAAAATAGATGCACACATAGACAAGATAGCCAAGGTAACTGTATTACTAATTTCTATTGGATTATAGAAAGGAACAATTTAAACATAATTTTTTGGACCTCTTTTCATGCTTATATCTGGTAATCTGAACAACTGCTTTGAAGATGACAATATGCAATGTAATAATCATTGTTGAATGTCTATCATTTTGTTTTTCTAAATTCTGAATTGGTTTTCATTTTGATTATTTTTTATTCTCTTTAAAACAAAAAGAAGAAAAGAACAATGTTGCATTATATTCATTTGGATAATTTATTTAACCATTGGTTTAAATAAAATACTTGCTTTCAAAAAGTAAAATACAGATTATCAGTTCTTTCATGGTCCTGCTTTTGGTGTGTATAAAAAGTCATTTGTTTTCTACATCATCTTCTAGAAGTTGTATAATCTTGTGTTTTACATCTACATATAAATTCCCAGTCCACATTTTGCTAATTTATTTATATTGAAAAAAAATATCATCTCAGTCCAAAT
>NW_004524703.1:3631819-3632325 GCF_000260255.1 Octodon degus
TTAGGAGCTTGGGACAGAGCTCAGGGCACTGTTGGGAGATGGTAGGAGCATTAGGAGCTGGGGCTTAGGTGGATGAAGTGCATCACCATGCAGGTTGTTCCTTTGGAAGTTATGTTTTCTCTCTCCTTTCCTGGCCACCATGAGGCCATCAGCCTCCTCAGCCACATGCTCCTGTCAGTATGATGTTCTGCCTGACCACCTGCTTGGGGCACAAAGCAATGCAGCCAGTCAACTCTGGACTGCAATCTGAAATTATGAGCCAGAATGAAACAAATCTTTCCTTCTTTATGTTGTTTTTCTCAGGTATTTGTCACAGCGATGGAATGCTAGCACATCATCTTGGTTACTTTTCTCTCAACACTGGGACAAATACATGACATCCAAAATTAGGGAAGGAAAGATTTATTTAGTTCACTGTTTGTGGAAGGTTCAGTGCTTGGCTGGCCCCAAGGCAGGTGGTACATGAGAGAAGGCAACAGTTTATGGCAGTGTAATACAGCAAGAAC
>NW_004524703.1:3643304-3656476 GCF_000260255.1 Octodon degus
ACCCTAATGCTGCACCTTCAACAACTAGAAAAGGAAGAGCAGACCAAACCCAGAGCCTAAGGATGGGAAAAAATCGTAAACATTAGAGCAGAGATTAATTCAATTGAGATGAAGAAATCAGTCCAAAGAATTGATGAATCAAAAAGCTGGTTTTTTCAAAGATTAAATAACCTGGATAAGCCCCTAGCTAACTTCATCAAAAAGAGGAAAGAAAAATTTCAAATACAGGCCATAAGGAATGAAGAAGGTGTAATCACCACAGACAACTGGAAATTCAGAAGATTATCAACAGCTACTTTGAGAATCTCTATGCTCACAGAATAGAAGACACAGACAAAATGAACAGATTCCTAGAAAAGTACAAATTACCAAAACCGAATCAAGAAGATATAACAACTCACAATAACCCAATAACAACAAATGAAATATGAAATGTAATAAAAAGCCTGTCAACAAAGAACAGTCCAGGTCTTGATGGATTCACAGCTGAATTCTACAAGAAGTTTACAGAAGATATAATCTCTATACTCCTCAAACTCTTCAATGAAATTGAAAAGGAAACAGTTCTCCCAAAATCACCTCTCGAGGTAAATATTAAACTGATGCCAAAACCAGGGAAAGACACAACTATAAAAGAGAACTACAGGCCAATCTCCCTCATGAACAGAGATGCCAAAATCCTCAATAAAATCCTAGCAAATATAATACTGCAAATCATCAAGAAGATCATATACCATGACCAGGTAGGATTCATCCCAGGGATGCAAGGATGGTTCAATATTCAAAAATCTAAAAATGTAATACACTGTATCAATAGAACGAAATCTAAAAACCACATGATCATCTCCATTGATGCAGAAAAGGCTTTTGACAAAGTCCGATGCTCATTTTTGTTCAAAGTCCTACAGAAAATTGGAATAGATGGCCTCTACTTCAATTCGATAAAAGCCATCTATGACAACCCAATGGCTAATATAATTCTCTATGGGGAAAAACTGAAATCTTTTACTCTTAGATCTGGTATAAGACAAGGATGTCCTCTATTACTCCTCCTATTCAATATAGTATTGGAATCATTAGCTAGAGCCATTAGACAAAAGAAAGAAATAAAAGGAATAAAATAGATAAAGAAGAAGTAAAATTATCATTATATGCAGATGACATGATACTTTACTTGGAAGACTCAAAAAAACTCCACCAAGAAGCTACTAGAATTGATGCACAGATTCAGCAGCATAGCAGGATACAAAGTCAATACCCAAAAATCAATAGCATTCCTCTACACAGATAACAAGTACCCTGAGGGGGAAATTAGAGAAATAATACCTTTTACAATAGCACCGAGGAAAATGAATTTCAAAATACCTTGAAATTCATCTAACTAAAGAAGTCAAAGATCTTTTCAAGAAAAATTACAGTACTGTGAAAAATGAGATCAGAGGATTTCAGAAAATGGAAAGATATTCCATGCTCCTGGATAGGAAGAACCAATATTGTGAAGATGGCCATACTCCCAAAATTATTGTACAGATTTAATGCAATCCCTATCTAACTACCACCAACATACCTCCCAGACCTAGAGAAATAGTTCCTAAAATTTATTTGGAACAAGAAAAGACCTAGAATAGCAAAGGCAATCCTGGGAAACAAAGACAAGGCATAAGGCATTACAATTCCTGACTTGAAATTATACTACAAAGCTACTGTGATAAAATCAGCATAGTATTGGCAACAAAATAGACCTGAGGATCAATGGAATAGATTAGAAGATGCAGAGGCCTCTATGAACACACTCAGCCACTTAATCTTCCACAAAGGGGCCAAACACACTTACTGGAAGAAAGATAGCCTCTTCAACAGATGGTGCTGGAAAAACTGGCTCTCTACATGCTGAAAACTAAAACTTGAGCCAGGTCTATTACCATGCACTAAACTAAGGTCAAAATGGATTAAAGATCTAAACATTAAAACAGAAGAACTAAATCTCCTGGAAGAGATATTAGGAAGAAATCTTGAAGACATAGGGGTAGGCAAAAAGCTCATGAACAAAAATCAATTTGCACTGGTAGTACTTGAAAGAATTAACGACTGAGCCCACCTCTTATTGAGAAGTTTTTGCATGACAAAAGAAATTACCAAAAAAGTGAAAAGACAACCCACAAATTTTGAAAAATCTTAAGACTAAGCACTCAGACAAAGGTCTGCTCTCTAGAATTTATAAAGAACTAAAAAACATTAGGGCCCCAAAATTTAAAGACCCAATCCAGAAATGGGCATCCGAGATGAACACACAGTTCTCAGAGGATAAAATTAAAGAAGCAAACAAATATATGAAAACATGCTCCACATCACTACCATCCATGACATGCAAATTAAAAGAACACTGAGATACCATCTCACCCCAGAAAGAATGGCTATCATAAAGAAATCAACCAATAACAAGTGTTGGAGAGGCTGTGGGGAAAAAGGAACACTTCTCCACTGCTGGTGTGAATGTAGACTGGTGCAACCATTATGAAAATCAGTATGGAGACTCCTTAAAAAGCTAGGACTGGAAATACCATTCATGCCAGCTATCCCCCTACTGGGAATTTTCCTGGAGGAACTGAAAATGTCATATAATAGTGATATATGTGTACCTATGTTTATAGCAGCACAATCTGTGATAGCCAAATCTTGGAAACAACCAAGATGTCCATCACCTGAGGAGTGGATAAAAAAGATGTGATACTTTATTGCAATGTAGGATTACTCAGATATAGAGAATGATAAACTCGAATCCTTTATATTTAAGTGGATGCCATTTGAAGATATACTCACAAGTGAAATAAACCAGACCCATATGTGTAAATATCGTATAGTCTCCCTAGTATAAGAACTCAAAAGAAGAAATACAAATAAAAAGTATAACACAATTAAAAGGAAAGCAATATGGTGTGAGGCCTGGAGTGTGCAGGCAGTGTTCAATGCAGTCGCGATGGTGGCAGCAGGGAGCGGGGCGGTGAAAGTGGGTTCTGTTGTCACTTATTGGCCACTCAGCACTGCACTCAGTGGTCACCATTGCCATTTATTTTCAGTTGCCTTTTAAAGAGGGAAAGCTCATGGTACAAATTGTTATTTCTAGTGTGAGGGCTGAAGTCCTGGCAGAATGGGTGCTGATGGATCTACAGGGAGAGATAGAGGCTCACTACAGCACTGGATTAGCTGGAAACCTCCTGAGAGACCTACACTACATCACTGAGGGAATTCCTGTGCTGATTGTGGGGCATCATATCCTGTATGGGAAAATCACCCACCTAGAGAAACCTTTTGTAGTTATTGTCAAACACACTCCTAGGGAACATGACTGTGATGAGCTTGGCCACGGGAGTGGCTCCACCCAGTATCTGATAACAGCACTCATCAAAGACAAGATCTTTTTCAAAACCCGCCCCAAACCCATTATCACCAACATCCTCAAGAAAGTATGAAAGAACCCTCAAGAAAGTATGGATATTCCCTAGAGAGAGGCCAACTCCTTGAACTTGTGCACCACTGCCACCTCGAGAATGGCTTGACCCTGGGACCACAGGGAGGTCCTGTTCTGAACACAGGCCACCAGTTGGGCATGAGCTCAGATCCCTTTCTATGGCAGCCAGTTCTCTTGGTGGAAACCAGGCCCCATTTCCAAAGAACCCATCTTTTCCATCTTCATCAGGCCCATTGGCTTCTAATCTAGAACCCTCCCCTGATGGTCCTTGTGACCCAAGCCTGGCCTCTTTTCCAAGAGGGATAAATCCTACTGGCACAGGCACAGCTTTCCCAAGGCCAGGTGGCCTTTTGGGACCAGGACAATGATCAGGACTAGCTCTAAACCCTAGAGCAGGGGATCTTCCAGGCTCAGGTCCTATGTCTAACCCCAGGTTAGGAGGTCACCCAGGCCCAGGCCCTATGTCCAATCCAAGGACAGGTGGTCTCCTGGAAGCAAGTCCTGATCCTAGAAGTGGCAACCCCATGGGACCTGGATCTGTAACTAATCTGAGATCAGGTGTTTGTTGTCTTCTGGGCATGGTCCTCCCAATCCTAGGAATGGTGGTCTGGGCCCTGAACCAAACCCCAATCTGGGATCAGGCTTTTTAGGTACAAACCCTGTGCCTAGGTCAGGAATGTTTTCAGGCCCTGGCCTTGGGTCCAACCCACGAGCAAGTGGTATGGGTCCAGGTCTTGGGCCCAACCCAAGAACAGGAGGCCTGGACCTGTCCAGGCCCAAATCTGTACACCAGAGCAGGTGGCCTCTTGGGTACAGGATCTGGCCTTAATGTAAGAATGGCTGGACCTCAAGGCCTAGATCTTGCTCCAATTTTAAGAGTAGCAGGTCTTTTAGGAGCAAATTCTGCTCCTTTTTCACAGACTTCTGGAAACATGGGCATAAGCCCATCATCCATAGCAATAGTACCTGGCCCTATGAGACCAAACACTGGTCCTAGCTCTTGAGAAATTGGCCTTCTAGGGCCAAATCCATCTTCCATGTCAAGAGCCCCTGGCCCCATAGGCCCTAACTCAGCTCATTTCTCAAGGTCAGGTGGCCCCATGGGTATAAATGCCAGTCCCTTTCCTAGAGGGACAAGTTCAGTGGGACTGAACCCAGCTGAATTCTCTCAGTCTTCAGGCACATTGGCTTCAAATCCAGGTACCTTCCAGAGGTCTTCTGGCCTCCAGGGCTCAAGTCCAGCAATTTTCCCATGAGCCTCTGGACCACTAGGCCCCAACCCAGCTAATTTCCCAAGGGCCATTGGCCTACAGGGTCCAAGTCCAGCTGCCTTTCCAAGATGTACTGGTCTTTAGGCCCAGGTCAAGTTGCTTTCCCCAAGTCAGCTAGTGGACATCTGGGCTCTTCTCCAGCAGGCCCAAAGGGAATCAGTCCAGCTCCTTTCTCAAGGCCAACTAGGACCCTGGGTTTAAGCCCAGCTTCCTTTCCAAGGATGAGTGGCCCAGTAGTCAAGACTGTGGTCCCATTTCCTAGGGTAGGGAGCCTCCCTGCCACAAATCCAGCTGCTTTCCCCAGGTCAGGGTCTCCAATGGCTGCAATATACCCAAATGGAATGTTACCCCCTTACTCCACTTTCTCTAGGACTACTTGTTTTCTAGGCACCGTGGTTCTAGGTAGGAACATCTCTAGGTAAAAAGGTAGTTATGGAACTACTGTCTGAAGAACACAACTGAGGCTCAAGTTCAAAAGAGCTATGTTTTTCCTCTGCTTTTTTCTTTTCTTTTCTTTTCTTTTCTTTTTAAAGTGTACAATTTTCTTTTTTTTCTTGTCCTTTTTAATTTTTAAAATTTATTTAAAAATAAGAAGAACAAGATGAGAGATATTGAACTGTGGTGTTTGCATTTAGAAGAACAAGATGAGAGATATTGAACTGTGGTGTTTGCATTGCACATTTCTGTCTTTGTTTTTTTCCATAATTTTATTGATAAACAAATAGCAATGAGACAGTTTCAAATCAAATTCGTAGGACAGTTTCAATAATTAACACATTGCATACATTCTTCCTAGTGGTTAATTGCTGTACAAGATGCGGACATGATATCCTATTTACAAACACCATTAGAACAAATCACTCTATTCATTAAGAGAATGTAACTATATATCTATCCTAACCACTTTGAATACACAGATACAAAATGGACTTTCATCTGTATACCCTTTTTTGTTAAGTTCCGTCATTTGAATATTATAGGTATGTAAACTCAGCAAAATATTCTAAAAGAGTCCAGTAGTCCATAATAGTATTGGGTCTTCCACTTGACTGGCAATGTCAGAAATTGTTGACCTGAGTCCCCTACAGCTCAACATAACAACGTGGCTTTACTTCTTATATATCGTTTTTATACTTTTCTGCTGGATGGTTAAGACCAAGGTAAAGCAGGACCTATGCAACAAGAGTTGTAGCTTTTGGGTCTGATAAGGTCAGTGAAATCCCCTCAGGATTTATCCTGAGATCCTGTACCTCAGATTGTAGAACCTTTGTCAGTGTCAGCCATGTGGATGAGTCACGGCCATTTCTTGGCCAATGTGCTGTCTGTGAAAGCCTGAGAGAGTGTCTTCTCCCCATGTGACTCTCCTTAGGCACACTCTACATCATCAATCACTTTCCTCTTTGGCCCCATAATCTCCTTGATCAGAAAATTTGGGACACTACTGAGTTACATGATGTTACAGTACAAGTTCTCATATGTCCTGAGTCTTAATTGACCTTAGAAGGCTAGGGCCAAAATGTTGGCTTTCCTTGCAGCCCTCCTTTTTCTCTAATTTTGGTCTGCAAACTTAGGTTGTTAACCATCCAGAAGACAAGCTTATTGTTATTACCATACAACTTAGGCTGTTAAGCTTAACCTCACTATCTGTCTGCATATCAAACATCTTAGGCATAATATGGAACAGGTATTTTTCCTCAAGTATTGATATGTTGAACTTTAAGTCCCTACAGAATATGATAAAAAACATTTAACTCTGCTTTTTTCTTAACCAAAGGTGAAATGTTATTTGTGGGACACAGACTGTGAAAAATTGGGAATGATAACTGGCCTCAAAAGAAAGGAACTCGGGCCTCCAGAAGCCTGCTGTGCTTTTGTCCCACCGCATTCTGCCCCTTGTTTCTTAATAGTTTCTTGAATTGTTCTTGTGGACTTTTCCTCAGGGATATATTGGCCTGGTCCCAGTTTGTGTGTAACCCCCTGTTTCCCACTGGCGAATCAAGCTCACTGCTCTAGAGATGTTGCATTAGTGAATGGACCGTGCTTCAGTAGCTCTGACCTGGGTAGCTTGGACCTGATCACCTACTGCCAGACCTTTCCCTGAGGACTTGAACACAGAATGGGGAGGTGGACAACCCCTTCACCAACCCACCAAATAAATTTCTGCTTGACTGACTAGGCTTGCAGCTCCTTTCTCCTGGACTTTGAGGTGGCCATATTTAAGCCTCCTCTGTTCATCTGACTCCCTCTCCACTGGCACTCCCAATCAAAGAACCTCAAACTTCAAACTGATGTGGATGGGAATAAGGGTGGGGGTGGGGTGAGAAGGGGAGAAATCACTGTGCTTAGTTCAGTCTCATGTGAAGGATGGTTGGTGTTTTTCCTCCATTGTATCTTTTCTTACTGTTTCTTTAATAAATGGGATGAGAGGGGAAGAAAAAAAAAAAAAAGGAAAGCGAGAACTTGAGGATTGGACAATGAGGAAAGGGCAAGGAGAAAAGCTGGGAAACATGACAGGGGCAAAACCATACATTTATATGCACAAGATGGGCAAAGCAATGATCCTGAGAAACATCAGCAGGTTTTTGAAACTAGCAGTTATTTGGTAGGATTCTCTCCCTTACTAACTGTATAAGCTGATACCTGTGAACCAAACAACTGCACTGAAGATAGCAATGTCTAATAGAAGGGTCATGCTTGGAATGCCTGTCATTTTGGTCTTCTAAATACATACTTCTTGTCATGACATACCAATTATTACCATACTGTCTCCCAAGTAAATTTTCTTAAAGGGTAGGTAGTGAAAAAAAGACACAAGAAAAAAAAGTCACGGAACTGTCCTGCTACAATGCTGTATATGGTTAGATTTCTACATTTCTGTGTAAAAATATGTAATTGTTTATTCATATTCTTTAAATATTTTTCATTTTTAAATTTTTTTCTCCACATTCTATAAGGACTTAAAGTTTAACATATCAATATTTGATGGAAAATACATGTTCCATGTTATACCGAAGATGTTTGATATTCAGACAGATAGGGAGGTTAAGCTCTACAGCCTAGGTTATATGGTAATAATAAGCTTCTCTTCTGGAGGGTTAACAACCTAAATTTGCAGACCAAAAATTAGAGAAATAGAAGGGCTGCAAGGACAGCCAACATATTGACTCTAGCTTTTCAAGGTCAGTGAAGACTCAGGACATAGGAGAACCTATACTATATCATCATGTAACTCAGTTGTGCCCCAAGTTTTCTGATCAAGGAGATTATGGGGCCACAGAGCAATGCGATTGATGACATAGAGTGTGCCTAAGGAGAGTCACAGGGAGAGAAAACATTCTCTCAGGCTTTCACAGAGAGCACATTGGCCAAGCAATAGCCATGACTCATCCACATGGCTGACACTGACAAAGGATCTGCAAACTGGGGTACAGGGTTTCAGGATAAATCCTGAGGGTACTTGACTGACCTTATCAGATACAAAAGTTACATTTCTTGTTACATATGTCTTGCTTTATCTTGTTCTTAACCATCCAGCAGAAAAGTATAAAAATAAGGTATATAAAGTAAAGCCATATTAATATGCTGAGCTGTGAAAGGCTCAAGTCAACAACTTCTGTGGATAACACACTACTATTGTGGACTGTTGGACTATGTTGGATTGTTTTGCTGAATTCACACACCTGTAGTATTTAGATGCCAATGGAATACCCATCTCTGACAGGACTAAACAAAAAAAAAAAAAGGATACAAAGGAAGGACCATTTTGTATCTGTATATACAGAATAGTTAGGATAGATATACAGCTACTTTCGCTTAATTCAATGAGAAGAAAGATTCGTACTAATCATGTTTGGACAGGATATCCTGTCTACATCTTGTAATATGGATAACCACTAAGAAGATAACAATATATAATGTATTAATTATTGAAACTGTCCTATTAATCAGTAAAAAAAAAAAGAAGAAGAAGAAGAAGAAGAAGAAGAAGAAGAAGAATTTAGTTCCAATGAAGTCTGGTGGTCAGTACACAAACTAATCTTAGGGAAAAAACAAACTCAGAGTATAACAGAACAGAGATGGCAAGAAAATGGATCCTTGGTGGATCACTGAGCTCTGAATGAACAGCCCTGAAAAACTGCTCACCTTCTACTGGACCTTCCCATCTGTACCAATATACTGAATCCTTTCTTCCTAAGGCTCTCTGATCTATGTTGTGTGCTATGAACAGATAATAGATAAAGCAGATAAAGAGAACAATATGTTCCAAGAAAGTATTTTACCTTCTCCCTGAAAATTTTAGAAATATCTCTTTGTGTTTAGTGCTGTGAAGTGCCTTCCCATCCCAACTAGTTCTCTTCCTTCCCTCTGCCTGGAGCTCCCTGCTTCTTTGTATTCTGATGACTCAGCCAGTGACTCCATCGTGAGGCACCTGTTCGCGGAGGACTGTGTGCTGTCAGGTTTATAGTGCATCAGGGAGACAGTGGTGAGTGTAAGAACAAAACCCTACTGTCAAGGAGAGAAGATGCATGAATGCTCAACACAGCACAAGGGCGCCATCTGATATCCTCAGTGCTGTGAAGTGAAATAGCGTGCTTGTTGTGATGCAGGCTAAATAGGAAACACAATGATTTTATGTGTCCTGCAAAGCACACTTAAAAAGCCTGGTCACTCCAGGCCAAGCCACAGCATGTGTCAGCATCTTCATGCCCCTGTACTAAGAACAAGCACATCCCAAATGTGAGTCCCCTCCCTGCCCACATACCCCCTGTATCTCCGGCCACACAGGAGTTTTCTATTCTCAAGTGTTTTTCAGTAATCTATAGAATCTAAGAAACTCAGGTCTACATATAATTTAAGTGCGCTCTTTCCATGATTAGTGTCTGTGTTTTCACCCTGAGGACTGCCTCTTATTCCACGTCCTAAATTAAGGTACATGGAGTTTTCCTCTGCCATGGACTGTCTGGCCAGACTTGGTAAGATTTATTTAGAGGTGCTCCATGGTGTTGTAGTTCCTCTGGGGTTGGAGGCAGCAAAGGCTTTTATTTTATTTAATATTATGTTTTTCAGATAGGGTCTTGCTCTATAGTTCAGACTGGCCTTTGGCCTTGAACTCTCAGCAATCTTCCTGCCTCTGCCTTCCAAGTGGAGGGATTACAGGCCTGTACCACCACGCCCTGCTTAGCAGCAATGGTAATAATAGTCACATTGTCATTTGGATGGGATCTTGGAAAACAGATTCTACTTTTGTTTTTCAGTGAGCTCTAAAGATGCAGGACACAAGAAAAAGCAGAAGGAAATCCCGAATGCATTGCAGTGGGGGCCCAGAGCCAGTGTTAGGAAATTGTTTCCAATGAATCCCTTTTGATTACTTTTCACTGAAATACATATAATGCCCTGCAGCACTCACTCAGGGCTGAGGGCTGATGTGAGGCCTGGTCTCCAAGTGCACGCAGTTTCCAGAGTGTCTTTCTGGCATGGACAGGCACTGGAATGTAGGGTGCATTTTGGGACAAGGTTTTCCATTCAGGTTAATTCAGCAAATATTTACTAAATGCTTGCTTCCTACAGGGCCTGGCTTGAAACTCTGGGATGGAGCAGTAAACACAACAGACAAAATCCTGCTGTGGAGGAGCCTACAACCTGGTGCACAAGGAGAATACGTTGAATGTATGACACACTCAGTGGAGAGAATTCTGTGGAGCAAAAGGATTAGAGAAGGGGACAAAGGGCACCAAGGGCTCCACTCTGTATCTGGTGCTCGGAGAAGGCATGAAGATAGGTGTCTTGGAGTATAGGTCCAGGGAGGTGAGAGACACTGTCCCTAGGTCTGACAGAGATCACCCAGCAATGGAACAGCAGGCAGTTGGACCTACCCAGAACGATGTCAGAGTTTCCAAAGACAGCAAGGAGGGCAGTGTAGCTATAGATCAGTGAATCAAAAATAAGGACTGTAGGCAGGAGGTCTGAGAGAGCAGGAGGTTCTCAGAACTGTTGCCAGTTCTTGAGCTTTTGCTTTACTGGAAGTAGGAATCAGTGAAGAATTCTGAGCAGGGGGAATATGCTCAGAATTCTGAGCATAATCTGACTTGAATTAGAATAGGGTTCCACTGAACAATGAGTTTGGGATGGCCCTGAGGGGAGTGTACAAGCAGTGAGAGTAGCAGATGATGTGATTGGACCGTGGTGGGTATGGTAGGGAGAGTAAGCAGGCAGGGCTAACACGACTTGGACATGGAGGAGGAGAGGAGGAGGGAGTCGAGAATGAATCTTTAGTCTGAACCCACGAGCAGTATAAAGCAGCTGTTAATTGACAAGAAAATACTGTGGGAAGAGAGATTTTATGATGAAAAAGGACTTTAGGATTTTGATGATGATTTAGACATGCTTAGGGTAAGAAATCCATTAGACATGCACATGGAGGTGCACACTGGAGCAGCTGGGCTGGAAGGGCAATGCTCCCCTGTGCTTCCTTCATCATTGCAATGCCAGCTTTTATTTCCTCAGACTGTTGCAACTGTGTGCCACCTTTTTCCTGCCTCAGCCACCTTCAGGCTTAATGCTCAGCTTTTCTAGGACTAAGAAGAGTTGACAAACTCACCACAATGATATTATTTTTGTGCATTCTTAGTACTGGGGCCTCTGTATTTTCTGCAGCCAGGGTGAGTATCTAATCAAGATCTTGCCAGTAGGGCTATGTATGGATTCTTCAACAGTTATTTGATTTGTATCAGCACCAACACAACTATTCTTTTGCATCTTTGGGAAGAAGATAAGGCGGGATAATAGCAGGGATAGATGGAAGCCTTTCACTGCAGGCCTTTGCTGATGGAAATCTCAGCTTTACAGCGTAGGGAGTAACACTCGGGCCCTGTGAGCTGTTGAGACTTGAACAAGGCAATGCTTGTGAACATGCCTGATAAACTGCTGCACAGAGGTGAAAGGTAACATGTACTTTAAAGATTAACTTGCTTTGTTGATATTCTAAGGAATAAACAGACTGGATCAAGGTAATTAGCAGGTTTGGTTGTAGTGAAATTCCAGAGTCAGGGCCTTCCAACTTTTCAGTCTGATGTTTCATCTCCACTTTCAAATGGAAAATTCCAGCAGACACAACAGTACTTGTACTTTCAGTTAGAGCAAACATGAAATCTACATGTCAGGGTACAGATGAGTAACTGTTAATCAGAATAAGGAATTTACATCAAATTTGCATAAAGTCAAGTCATTTTTCCAAGCAGACAGCTGGCATATTAAAGGATGTATATCATCAGTAAAAATGTCAGATGAATGTCTGACTGGCACGAATGTGGTGGGAGACATTTGGAAATATGCTGGGATGCTAAGGTGACATGATGCTGCTTGAAGTAACAGCTGCTTTCAGTGTTAGACTGTACCAAACTCCAAACTTTGATGAGTTCAAATATCCTATAACCTAAACAATAATGTCCAAAACAGTACAAGTAGACCCACTGACTAGGAAAAGGCCCATGACATGGGTAGAGTAGCAAAATGGGGCTGTGAAGCCCAAAAAGAATTCACAGCTTGGTCTCCAAACTCTGTTTCTATTTGGTTCCTACCTGTAATATAAAGAGCAGCAGCAGGTAAACAAATCTTAAACCTTCTATGATGTCCAGGAACAACAGGATGTCCAGGACATCCTGTCAAGATGATGGCCTCCTTCTGGGTGATGGAAGAGAATGCGCAGAGTGTGTTGATGATAAATTGTATGGGTCAACTTGTTGGGGCCAGAGGAAATTGAACTGTTTGGTTAAGCATTGAGGTTAAGGTGTTTCTTGATGAGGGTAACTTTTAAGCTGAAAGACCGAAAAAGTAAACTGTTCTCCCTGATGGAAGTGAGCCTCATTTGATCCACTGAAGGTTAGAGTAGAACAAAGTGCCCATTCTCCTCCAGCCAGACAATGCTGCAGTCTTCCCACTTTAGCCTTCAATGACTTTAGACTTGCTGGACTTTATAATGATGTAGTCAATGCTGTGCTTTCTATCATTCAGGGAAATATTGATAAATACATAGTTTTAAAAATCTACAATGAACCTGAAAAAAAATCTACAATGAGAAGAAAGATTTGTACTAAGTGTGTTTAGTCAAGATATCATATCTGCATCTTGTACTATGAATAACTACTATGAAGACAACAATATGTGATGTGTTAATTATTACTAACCTGTTTTGAAACTATCTCAATGCTATTGCTTTCATAAAAAATTAATATTAAAAAATAAAAATAAAAAATCTAGTGCTCCAACATTGGCCACTCAGTGGCCATGACTCATCCACATGGCTGACACTGACAAAGGTTCTACAATCTGAGGTACGGGATCTCAGGATAAATCCTAAGGGGACCTGACTGACCTTATCACACCCAAAAGCTACAACTGTTGTTGCATCGGTCTTGCTTTACCTTGGTCTTAAC
>NW_004524703.1:3656961-3660484 GCF_000260255.1 Octodon degus
AATACATACCAAAATAAAATGAATTGAATTGCAAGTTTTAATTTTTCTAAGTATGTGTATATTACAATCATTTAATTGTCAAAAATTTCCATGAATTTTTCTGTGGAGATATTCTTAATTAGAAATAGTTTGATTCATATTTAAGGTTTAATTACCAAATCGACAGAATATTTCCATTGCATAAATCTAGCTATGAGAAATTCAAATCTATGGAAGGTAAATACTTAACTAAGATTTTAATTAAAAATAGCTTAATAAAACCTTAGTGTGAGCCTTGAGAATCTATGTTATCCAAAAGCTAACTAAGTAAGCATTCTTCATCCCAGTTTTCAAGTTGCCCAGTTTGATATCTAGGAATAATTTTAGTTTTTAATCTATGATTTTGTGTTTGATATTTTTGTTGTTTGTTAGAATTAGCTATAGATTTTGTACTTAGAGTGATTCCAGAGGAACACAATCACGAGGATTGATCTTCCAAGTTGGGGTTTCAAGAATTGACTCTATATAATTTGACTACACTTCAAGGCATTTCCAGTAGAAAATAGAGCGCTGAGTCCCTGTCATGATCTGGCAACAGGTGTATACAAAATATCATCAGTGGATACTTTCTATCAATCACTTATAAAAGTGAGGATCTGTAACCATGTGCAGGATACTTTTGAAAATGTTTTTACAAATTAACAGACCTAATAAGATTATATGGCTATCCCTAATGCCAACTCTTAATGCCACTGAACAAAGTGGAGAAAGCCAGGGTTAAGCTCAGAGCTTCTGATTTCCTGATCCACTGTCCGGCACTACTTCTCCCATAGCCAGGATTCACAGGATCACAAGTCAGGTGTTGGAAACTAGAGCAGGCCCACTCTTATCCCTAGCAACCCAAGAGCAAATTGGGTTATTCCTATAACCTGGGCCTGTCGCCTGTGCTGTGATGGTCTTGAGGTCTTGGTTTCAAAGGGCAGCATGTTTCCAATAGGAAGCACGCAATCACTCCCTTGAACTGGAAGTTAAGATTGCTGCCCAGTTACTTTGGACTCCTCGTGTCTCTGAATCAAGGTGATTACTGTGCTATGGGGAGGCTGATCTGACTGCCAAAGCAAATTGGACTGCTGTTCCACAGGGAGGTGTGGAAGAATATTCTGGAATGATGAGATCTTCTATGCTCTCTCCTAGTGTCACCATGCTCCATGGTAAGAATCAATAGAAAATTACAACCCAATTCAGGCTGGACTACTAATGGCCCAGACTATTCAGGAATAGAGGTTTGGGTCATTCCACTTGGCAAAGAAATCATGTCTGGCTTAGGTTCCTGCTGAAGACAAAGGAATAAGCATAAGCAGATAAAAGAGTAGCCATCAATACCAGTTATGGTAAGGTGTCCAGTTGTAGAAACAAGGACTGTAGTTGTCATGAGAATATTCTTATTTTGCTACAAATGTGTTTGTAAGTGCATATTTAACAAATATCTTAGTTTCCTTTCTTATCTTATTCACTTATTACATAAGATGAATTTACTTTATATTATGACAAGTAAGTATTGTTTACATCATAGTATGTCAATTACAGGATATCGAGAAGGTAGGCATCATTCAAAAACTTTGCATTCTCTTCTGGGAAAAGGCAAGTGAGTGTTCAATAGTACACAAGATATCTGCTATCCTTTAGTTGAATTTTGACCTCATTAGTATCTGTACTTGTAAATTAAATATAGTTTAATCAGAAGCATATAGGTGTCAAATTAACGATGTGTAGACTTGTGATTGTTATATGTGTATCAACCTGGAGAATGTTTTTGGGTAAGAGTAACATTAAAATTAGTGAACTCTGAGGAAGCAGACTGTCCTTTGTAATGTGGCTGGAGTTCAGCCAATCAGTTGAAGGCCTAAATACATCAAAGGACTGACCTTTACCAAATAAGAAAGAATTCTCCAGTGTGCTGACCTTCAGCCTCAAAGTAGGCCATAAGCCCTGCAAATTTGGGGCTTGCCAGTATCCAAAATAGCATGAGGCAGTTCCTTACATTAAAAAAAAAAACTCTATCTATCTATCTATCTATCTATCTATCTATCTATCTATCTATCAATGGTTGATTCTGCTCCTCTGGGGAACCCTAACCAATATGAGTCTTCCACAAGTCTGATATTTGGGTTTATTACTTTGATTATGATCTTAAAACCCAAACTAAATTAGCAATAGAAAATGACAACTCCTTGGATGTCCTAGGAAGCATGTACAGAAAAACTGTTAGATAACTAAATGTTGCTCTGTTTCTTTAACAGAAAGCATTATTCATGTAGGTTTTAATCCTTCGCCATCAAACAGCCAAGCAGAACTATTTTGTAAAAATTGAGGAAAAAGACTGCCATAGTCCATTGATTTCTTCTGCCTCCTAACAATTATTCAAGAGAGGGGGAAAAAAAGTAAAGGAAAAGAAAGGAAACCTAAATTGATTTTACTTCAGCTTAATCAAGCGTGTTTTAGCCAGAGTGTGCTCTGGATGACTCCTGGCTGTCTTCCAGACTCAAAGCCAGCCTCCATAAATAATGATTGTCAACACAGACAGTGCTGAAAAAATTGTGCAATAGATTCTGCAGGCCATTTTAAAAACAGCTCTGAAAAATCTTTCTAGCAATTGTAGTAGGTTTGAATTGATAGAATAACTTTCAGGCTGACATGGAAAGGAATAGACGTTATTTGAACATTATGCAAACATCACACACACACACACACACACACACACAGCCTGTGACATACATGTATATATAGCCCACATCACACACACTTTCATCATTAGGCCATTGTACAGTAAAATCAGGCATGAGACCGAAAAGCAATGGGAGGAGGAGGGGAAAGAGGTTTTTGTACTGAGGAAGGTGGCGACTTGCTGACTGCTCAGGTTTGTTTAGAGAACTTGATTTTAATTGCTAGAAAGCCTTACACTGACTTCCTGTGTATATAGAGGATAAAGCCGCATACTTCAGGATCTTACATTTTTGGAATGTGTATTTGAAATCAGTTTTCTATGCCTACTTCTGCTTAGGTTAAATTCCCAGAGCCAACATTGGCTGACAAGTCAATAGTCTTGCTTCAGCCTAGAAGGCAGCAAGATTCACTCTCGAGTTTATCATTTGAAATGGTATTTTTTCTCTGATTGCAAATTTTATTTATGTTGGTTTTCATTTTTTCACACTGCTGCTCCATCTTTTTTTTTAACCACTTAAATATTTTTTTATTTTAATTTTATGCTAAGAGAATAAAAATGTTTAAAATATCAAAAATAATACAGAACTCTCAAACAAGATAATAAATAGGAAATCAAGAATGGTTCTCATATTGCATATTATTACCTTCAAAGTAGCTGTTCAGGTTACCAGATATGAGCGTACAAAACTGGTCAGAAAATTAAGCATTAACTTTTGATCCAGGGCCCCTGGGTTGCGCTGAGACCACAGTTGAGACCAGGCTGCTGGCGCCTGTAATCCCAGCTCTTGGGAGACTGTAAACAGGAGAATCACTATGAGTC
>NW_004524703.1:3660859-3736522 GCF_000260255.1 Octodon degus
ATTTTACCTCTTATTTTTGTCACTTGTGGACGTATCTTCTCTCTTACTACTTTCTGCTTTATAGCATTCTTGGTAAATGAACATCTTGAAAAGATACAAGTAGATTGTGTTTTTGCTGACACTGATGCTTTCTTTTTAGTTTCCAGTGATTAAACAAAGGTTCCAGAAGCGAGAAATTTCCAAGAGGACACACAGCCAAAAAAAAGTCAAGCGAACCGCTGGGAATGTCAGCTAGTCTGTCCACGGTGCTTGTGCAATTGTGCTGCAGCAACAAGAGACTGAAATGTCAGCAACTTATCACGTATAGAAAGTTTGGTTTTGTTTTCTTTGTACAACTACAGTTTTGATTTTTCTCATGAAGTTTCCAAAGGGAATGTTCCTGCGTAGGTAGGTCCCCTGGGCAGCTCTCTTTGGGGAAAACTCAGGACCATCGGCTGCTTCTACCTGGCAGCTTCCTCATTCCTCAGCACCAAAGCAAAGCACATGGTAAACATCACCGAGGAAGTCTGGGCGGCTGAGCCAGGAAAGGGTGTATGATTCTACTCATGCTCCTCTAAGAAGGCTGTCGGATGGGCTCCCTATGAAGGTGGCTCAGACAGATCACGTTTCTCAGTGCCCAGGCTAAGCACATAAGATGGGAAGCAGGTTTTCACAAGTGTCATGGCGGCATTATCTCTTTCACAGTGAGCAAATACCCATTTCTCATCACCATATGGGCTTATAGAGTGCTCACTCCTTCCTTAAGAGAATAGATCAGGGTCTTACGGACTTACTGCCCTAGCTCTAAGCCCAGATCTCTCCAGTGCTGTGTGACTTTTCCATTTTCCTCTTCCTTAGATTCAAAGGTAACCACAAAGCAATCTTTAATTAAAAAGATAGGATCTAGTTCCATGGGCACATTGAAGATAGAATGTTGGAAAGGGATAAGAAAACAGCAGCAATTAGGTGAGCAGGGCCCAGCAATTGCTGGTTCCCAGCAATTGCTGGTTCCCAGCAATGATGAGATTCTGGAAAGCAGACATTGGCTGGCTTCCTGTCCTGGGAGGGATTTAGCTGAGGGCATTCTTCAGCTAAATCCTGACTCTGTTCTTCAAGAAGAACCCTTGTCTATTGTTTCCCTTGGACCCTTGGCTCTGTTCTTTTGGAAGTCCATTCTTTTCCACTGTCCTCCATGGAGATCAAAGATGGGGAGGGTGCTTCTGCCAGTGAAGCTTGGACAGCCCCCTTCTTACTATCAAGGCAAGCCTGAATGCTGTATGAGGTGTTGAGCAGCCAATGGCATTTTTAGTTGGAATTAAATGGTTTCTTTCTTTGCATATACATTTTTCATAAAAACTTATATCCTGGCCTCCAGTTAGTTCTGTGTACCAACAACTAGGCTCAAAACTCTGTTTTAGATATAACTGTTCTCATGTCTGCATTATGTCTTTCCACCCTCATCCACAAATTTGCTCTCTAAATTTGAAGTGAGCTATACTGAAGCTGATCAGAGTGGGAAGACCACACATGCTCATGCAGTGCATTGTTCAGAGCCTCTTAAGTCCTACCCTTACCGCTTGGGGTCTAGAAGCAATCCCACAAGATCCCAAGGGTTTTATTTTGTTTTGTTTTTGAGACAACATCTCACTATGTAGTGCAGGCCAGCCTCGTACTCTCTTATGTAGCTCAGGTTAGCCTCAAACACACAGCAATCCTTCTGTCTCAGCTTCCCAAGTTCTGACATTACAGGTGTGTGCTGGATGTCCAAGGTTTTTTATTGCATCCATTTCTTCTCTTTTTCTCTTAGCAGGCAGCATTCCCTTTTGAGCTCTTTCTTTCTTTCTTTCTTTCTTTCTTTCTTTCTTTCTTTCTTTCTTTCTTTCTTGTACTGGGGCTCAAACTCAGGATCTTATGCTTGCCAGCAAGGTGCTTATGCTGCTGAGCTATCTCCCAGCCCAAGCTCATCTTCTTCTTGTAATGCCTTGTTGAACCCATGTGATAGGAGACAACACAGAGGATGCTTGGAAGCATGCAGCAGCATCATGTTAGAATCTCAGCTAAAGCTATAGATTATAGCTGGTGGGGTCAAATGTGTGGGGAGTCTGAGAAAAGACTTTCCCCCAGGCACTTTGCACAATAATTAGAAATCTACTGCCTGCACCATGTTAGTGGTCAGTCTACCAACCTTCTCTTAGCCACTGAGCACTGGGGAGTTAGAGAAAGAAATGAAGGGCATAGTCTCTAGATTAAGAGAGGTCACCATTTGTTGAGACAAAGTAAACAATGAAGTGTTCATTGTAGGCAACTATCACTGATCATCTATCTATCAATCATATATCCATATCTATATTTGTATCATATGTTAGCTGTATTATATCTATATCTGTATATCTATAAGTCTATACAACTTTATATATATCCTAACCCACATACCTTCCATAAGCATATCAGAGACATACATCACAACTCTATTTTCTGAACCAAAACTTGAGACATATAGCTTGTCATTGGGAGTGCATTTTCTTGAGAACAGTGGAACAGGACGTTTGAAGTTGCAATTGACTCAGAAAATCCAGGACATTTTTTTGCTAGACATACTATCTGGGTTGAAAAATGAGGTTTGAAGAAAGGCTGAGGTAAAAGCCTCAAAGAGATAACCTAGAAGGAAATTAAAAGTCTCTCCCCTTCCAACGCTTGATAGAGAATCTAGTGTTAACCTAGAAATGGGAACTGACAGGAACAGAAGGTCTAAATGAATGTGCACGATAGTATGAGTCTCATTCATCACATACTTTATTGTCCAATTACAGTTTCATTCTCTCATTTATTTTCCTCTGCTATGTACTTAACAAATGCATTTTGAGCAGAGTCAACACAGGCATTATGTTAGATATGATGGCCACTGAGGAAGCAAAGCAATCTTAGTCTCACCTTTTTAGCCTAATTAGGGAGATAGGCATTAGCCAGATTATCCTACAAATTAACATGTAACAAGTCTCTAATGAAAGTTATTGTAGATTCCTTTCAGGTTGTGTAGGAAAGACCTAATCCACCTTGGTGAGGGTCATAAAGGGCTTCCTAGAGAGAGGGAGTCTGAGCAGAAGATTCCAGGTAGGGGAAAGAACTGAAAAGGTGACAGAAGTGACAGTGGCACCTTCCCTAGGCACACAGTCCTGGAGGACAAAGCTCGTAAAACAGACTGCATGGGCTTTACAAAGCTGGTGCAAGTGGAGGCTGCTGCATGACGCAAGGCCAGGAGCAGGTCAGTGGGGCGAGGCGAACGACCGAGGTCTGTAGTTTAAAAAAGGAACTGCAGTGCAGAGTCTTCCATAGGAAAGCGACATGCTCAAACTGGCCTCTGGAGGAGTGACTCTGGCGAAGGAGGGAGGAAGGAGTGGATGCGAGGGAGCCACTTAGGATCTTGTTCATTACTCCCCAGAGCCATCACAGTGGCTTGCTTTGTGACGCCCTTCCCGATCTGACTATGCCCACCTCACCACTCCCACTTTCCATGCTCCCCAACCAGCCTGAGCTCTCTAAGTTGGTTCCTATCTCACATTTTGCAACTACTGCTTCTTTCTTCTGTAACAACCTTCTGTCCTCCTCCAGTTCCTTCACCTCCTTCTGTATTTCCTGGCTAATTCATATTCATTTCTGAAATTAGTTTATTTCTAATCTAGGAAGCCTTGCCTGACATCTCTCTGATGCTCTGTCTCCTCAACTCTTTTCCCAGAGCTGACTTGGAAATTCCTCCCACTCAGTTCTATAGTCTCATTTGCATACACCTGCAGGTTCCTACAGAATCATTTACATACACTGGAGGTGGCCTATACTGAGGTATATTACACTTATTTTCTTATTTACTATAATAAGTGGCAATTAAAGACCAATGGTGTGTGCCTTATTTTAGCCTACCACATAATATGTACTCAATAAATGTTTAATTAAATTTTATAATAGTCAGGTACCTAAATATTTTAAGGCCCTTGGATGTTTTTATCACTATTCTTGTATCAAAATAATATTTTAATAAAGTAATATCTGAAAGTTAATGAGTTAAGCTTTCATTTGCTAATTTCAATAAAATAAACATGTGCATTTTATTCTTTGTTAAGAGGTATTAGCATATGTTCTTGGCTTGCAGCATAGAACTCATCTTGATAAACTTATTTGTTGATGTTGTATTATAAAAAGAAAGTGAAAAACACAGAACTTCATCCTCCTGACAGCATGATGTACTGACTGGCTGCTGTTGTTATCCTGACCCCAGAACTATAGTTATTTAAAAAATTAATAAAGCACCAGCTAACTAAAATGGAGCCACTGGGGCTGGTGAGCTAGCTCAGCATCCAAAAGCGCCTGCTTAAGCAAGCTTAGGCAAGTGCAGGGATCGCAGTTCAATTCCCAGCACCACACGCCATGCCAGCCCTGTGCCAGCGTGGGCTGAGCCGGCCACAGAGTCCAGGCATAGTGGAGTATGCCTGTAATTCCAGAGCTGGGGAGGTTGAAAAACAGGAGAATCACTATGAGTCTGAGCTGTGTGGTAAGATCTTGTAACAACCAAATACATTAAAAGATAAATAAATAATAAAACAATGAAGCTACTGAATGATTTCTATCCTTTGTCCTTTCCCTTAAATTAACTAAAAGAACCAAAGAAAAGCCAAGATTTTAAAGAAAAGAACCTTTACATTAAATTTCTGAAGGCACCTTGGCAAACATTTTAGCTTGAATATAAGTACATAAGTACTTTAAAAAAGAAAAATGAATAAATGTCTACAATATTGTGTATCAAGAAGACATCTGCAACCAAGTGATTTTAGCAGACCAACGCTTTTACTGAAACAACTAGGAAAGCCAGTAAATAATGTTCTCAAATGTACCAGAGAGCTGTGGAAGAGGCAGCTAATAGATGAATTTATATTCTCGAGAAGGGAAGACTGCTCAAAAGTAATCTGATGGTCATCAACAGTTTTTGACTGTTAGCTTTTTACTGGTTAATATTTGCCAATTCTTAGAATAAGCTGAAGATTGAAAATGATCCTGGAAGTAGGCCTTGGCCAAAAAGGAAATAAACCAAGGTTTTGGTGATTGAACAGAGCAAGGGAATAAATTGTGAAACTGAAGAGCCCTATTTTTCCCATGGAATATTTGCTAAGGTCTAGGACTGCATTATGGAAGCTAGGGCTAGGAGGAAGCTTGTCAAGGCAGAGAATCCCCAGATACATCATGGGGGTGAAGCAGCAGAGGCACACTTGGAAAACTCTGTTCAAAGAGCACCTGTAACTCTCCAGGTACAAATGCATCTTTAGGTATAAATGCATCTTTCACACTGTGAGGGCAGGTTGCCAGAGGCCAGACCTGAGAATCTCAGAAGAACAGAGATGTATTTCCTGCAATAAAATGCCTGGGAGAACTATACCCTGGGGGTGGGAGGTGGAATAGTAGCAGAATCTTACTAAAACTGCAATCAAGTCCAAAACTAGTTTAGTCTCTGATTTGTTTAGTGATCTATGCCTTCCTCTATCTACCTAATAAGAGAAGAGAAAAACTTTAATGAGGAGTGTAATGATCTGAAGGTTCTACAGTGTTTTAAATAAAAATGAATACAATGCAATAAAAATATTATATATACAATAAGCAAGAAAGAATGACCGACAAATTCTGCATCTCACTGAATCTAGGAAAATTAAACTCATAGATACAGAGAATAGAATGGTGATTGCCTGTGAATGAAGGTTGGGGGAGGAATTCAAAGATTCTTGTCAAAGAGCATGAAGTTTCAGATAGGCTGAATAAGATCTGCAGATCTACTGAACAACACGGTGACAGTGGTTAATGATAGTGTATTTTAACTAGAAAATAGCTTAGGCAGTAAATATTAAGTATTTTCATCACAAAAGAATAAGTGTATGAAATGCTGGGTGTGTTCATTCACTCAATTTAATAATTTCTCCATATACATGTGAATGATACATTGCATTGTACACTGCAAATGTATACAATTTTTATTTATTAATTATGCTTTAATAAAACTTGGAGAACACTTTTAAAAGAGTACAATGACATTGGAAAACACTTTAATAAAATGTCACTAAGTAACTGTCTTATTTTTCTCCCGCTCTTGGGACAAAATACCCAACACCCAGAATTAAGGAAGGAAGGGTTTATTTAGCTCACAGTTAGTGGAGGTTTCAGTCCATACTCAGCTGGCTCCAAGGCAGAGGGCAGCTGTTCATGGTGGTGGAAAACAGCAAAGAGCAAAGGGAGGAGCAGCAGCTGAGGCAGCTAGCAAACCTCTCTCCCCTCCTTACATCTGTATGCAGATTATCAGTCCCAGGGTGGGTGTAGCACTCACACCCATAATCCCAGGAATGGATCATAAATTCATCCTAGATCCAACTCTGGAAGCTGCCTCAATGACTGCATGAGGCTTTGGGAGTACAACTAGATACAAGTCATAACAGTAACATGCATTTATTTTTAGAGTAATTTTATATTTGTAGCAGCTTTGAGAGGAACATATAGAAAGTTTCTAAAATCCTCCCCTCTGGTCACATATACAGTCGCTCCCTACTGTCAACATGCCCCAGAGCAGAGCACTTATCACAATTGGTGAACCTGCACTGACACATTATTATGAATCCACAGTTTACATAAAGTTTTGCTCTGTGTTATCTCATTGATTCTGACAAACATATAATGATGTGCATCCAGCACAATAGCATTTTTCAGAGAAGTTTCATTGTCCTAAAATTCCCAGTGGTCCCAATATCCGTCTTTCCTGCCTCATTAACCCATGGCAATCCATGAACTTTTTACTACCTCCATAAAAGACAGTAAAAATATTTTTTCCAACTATATGATATTTCCAGCATATCATACAGTTGGAATCCATAGTATGTAGTCTTTTATGTTGCCTTCTTTGACTTAGTATTATGCATTTAAATCTTCTGCATTTTTTCATGGCTTGGTAGTGCATTTTATGGGAGATCAAATGATATTCCATTGTATAGATGCATTTGTTTGCTTATCTATTGAAGGATACCTTGGCAATTATGAATAAAACTGTTACACATATGGTATTGCTGATTTTTGTGTGGACCTAAGTTTTTAATTCATTTGGATACTGTCATAGAGCATGGTTGCTGGATCATATGGTAAGAGTGTGATTCCTATTGTGAGACTCTCCAAGCTGACTTCCAAAGTGGCTGCACCATGCTCCATTCTCATCAGCAAGGAGTGAGTGCTTCTATTGGTCCACATCTTGGCTGGGTTTGGTGTTTCAGTGCTTTGGATTTAATCCACTTTGCTCATATATGCAGTACGTATGTACTAATGTACTTTTGTTATTTAAAGTTGCACTTTTCTAATGATATATATGGAGCATCTTTCCATATGTTTATTTTTGTAAGTCATCTTTAGTGATGGGCCTGTTCAGATAGATGGTTCACAAATTTCTTATTGAGTTGTTCATTTTCTCACTGTTGACTTTTAAGAGTTCTTATTTAGAAAATAGTCCTCTATAATATATGTCCTTTTCTATCAGTTTTTGACTTACAAGCTTACCAGCTTCTTCCTATTGCCTTGCCAGTGTATTTTGCAGGATAAAAACTACTAATTTAAATTTTTTTTAACTTCATCATGTTTTCCATGAATTAAGCCATTGATGTTGTATCTGAAATGTCACTGAGAAATAGTGACAGCTTGTTTATTTGGTACAGGTCTCACTTTGCAGCTCAGACTCGTAGTGACCCTCCTGTCTAGCTTTTCCAGCACTGGGATTACAGGCGTGCACCACCATGCCCAGTTTCAGTGGCCAGCGTGGTACAGGGCTGGCATAGCATGCAGTACCAGGAAACTCAGGTCCTTGTGCTTGCCAGGTAGGTGCTTTGACTGCTAAGCTAGCTCCCCAATCCAAGAAACACAAATAAGATCTCGATTTTTCTGTTCCTTTTCTAAGGGTTTTATATTTCATATTTAGGCCAATAATAAATTTTGAATTAATTTTTATGAAGCGGGTGAAACAAACTGTTTACTTATTGGTACTAGGGATCAAACTCAGGACCTTGCACTCACCAGGCAGGTCCTTATGCCATTGAGCTGTCTCCCTAGCCCAAGAGTGTGAAGTCTGCATGAAGAGTTGTTTATGTATTTATTGATATGTGGATTTCTAGTTGTTTCAGCACCTTTTGCTGGAAAGATTATCTTTTCTCCGTAGCATTTCCTTTGCTTTTTTGTCAGAGATCACCTGGCTGCATGTATAAAATCTATTTGTGGCCTCTACATTTGCTTCTATATCTCTATATGCCTTTCCTTTCACCAATACCATTCTCTCTTAGTTACGATTGCTATACGGTCTTAGGTTAGAGAGTGTCAGCACTCAGACTTTTTCTCCTTATGCCATTCCATATAAGCCTTTTCTATTTTTTATTTTGAAGTTTTTAAAAAAATTTAATTCACACCATACTTGTAAATATTTATGTGGTACGGGGCGGCCTTTTAATACATATCTACAAAGTATAATCACCAGGCAAAGTAACTGGCTTATACATCATGTGATGATGAAGATATGTATTATCTCTTTGTAATGGAAACATTCAAATTCTCTCTTGCAGCTATTTTGAGATATTCAATTAGTTATTAGTTAATAGTCAATCAGGGGCCAGGGAGATGGCCCAGTAGAATAAGCACTTGCCTGGCAAGCTCAAGGACCTGAGTTCAAATCCCTGGTTCCACACACACAAAAAAGTCAATCAGTTATGGTCATCCTACTGTGCTACAGAGAACATCATAAGGTTTTCCTCCTACGTGGAGCCTACACACAGTTGAGTTATATTGACTGTAGATGAAATTAAGACCTGACATCTTAATAATATTTTGTCTTTCTGTCCATAAACATGGACTATTTCTCCACTGATTTCTTTTGTACAGTTTTCCTCATAAAGCCATTATAGATCTTTTTGTTAGGCTCATACTTCATTATTTCAGTTTTGAGGAGAGCTAACATAAATAGCACCATGTTTTCATTGCTATTTCCAAATAGTTAATGCTGGCACATAGCAAAGCAGTTGATCCTATACATTAGCCTATATACTTCAAAGTTCATATGCTTTCTTACAAGTTTAATAGGGGTTTTGCTCAATCATTTCAAATGTTCTGCATATACGATCAGGTCACCCACAAATAAGGATGGGTTAGCTCTTCTTTTACTTCTTCCTTCACAATGGGCACAGCTTTTACTTCTTTTCTTGTTTAATTTCATTAACTAAGGGGTGAAGAGAGGGGAGGAAAGGGGCGTGGCCAGTAGAAAGCACTAGCACTTGCCAACTCCGGAAGATTAAAGTATTCACTATGTTTTGCAAATAGGTACTAATACAAAATTCAAACACTAATTTCATGAACTAGGACTTCCCAATAGTATTGGAAAGGAGTGCTGGGAAGGGACATTCTTCTATTGACCTTAGCTGGAAAGCTCCTAGTTTCTCATCATTAATCGGGGTATTAGCTGTCAGTCTGGGTAACACTTTTTAGCAAGTTGAGGAAGTTCTGCTGTATTGTAGTTTGCTGAAGAACTACATATATACACACACATCTATCTAGTCATCTTTTTTTTTTTTTTTTTTGATAAGGTCTTGCCATATAGTTCAAACTTGTCTTAAGCTTACTATGTAGCTGAAGCTGGCCTCGAACTCATGGCAATCCTCCTGCCTGAGACTCATGAGTGCTGGGATTATAGGTGTGTAACACCACTAACAGTGAGGAGCAATATTTTTAACATAAAACGCAGTACATAAACTAACACATACAATTTGTGAAATTGGTTTTGTGGGAAAATAAGTATTTTGCATTGGGAAAAAGACTGACCTAGAATATATTTATAATTCAAAAGTACTGTAGTCATCTTTGGGTGGATTATTGCTATTTTCTTTACATATTCTCTAAATTCGCCCCAATATTGTGAAAGGTATTAGCTAATCGGAGAGAAAGGCTGGCAGGCAGTGGAAAGAACAAACACAAGACCGTTAGATACGTGAGATGGGAATCTAAGAAGAGAGAACCGGTGAGAATCGCTTCACTAGAGAGTGCGCTCTCTGTGGTGCAGGCCTGACCGATCAACTCCCAGGCTAGGACCTCAAGCGCTCACGGGTCTCATCTTAGCCTAGGAAGTGCCGTTTGTTTATTTATTTGACAATCTGTGCACGCAACCGGGTCTTCTAGTAAAGATGGGCCGGCGAGAGCGGTACGGAGAGGAAGCGGGTGAAGCGCAGAACCCTAGCGGAGCGTGTGTCAGGTCCCGGAGGGCGGAGGGGCTCGTCACGTGCCTCAGGGTTGCAGGACCGTTTGCAGGCGCCTGGGAGGCTCGCACCTGAGCGGGCAGCGGGGCGCAGCGCCCCCTCCTGGTCGGCGCTCGCGGGCCCGGGCACCTCCCGCCCGCCCAGGTGGTTCCGGAGCCGGGGCTGGGCGCGCTCTCTCCACTCCAGGCGCCCGCCCGCGGCCGCGCTGGGCAAGGGCGGCGGCGGCGACAGGCGAGGGGCGCGCGCTGCTCCGTGGTCGGGTCCTGCAGTAGGTGCCGCGGGCCGGCCTGGGGTCTCCGGGCCGGGCTGCACTCGCGCCGCGTGGGCGCTGGGGACCCGCTGGGGACTCGCCGAGGTGCGCTCCCTCGCCCCGGCCGGCGGCCGCCGGGAGCTCGGGCCCGCGGCCCCTCCGCCTGGAGTCTGGGCGCTCCCAGCCGCGTTCCGCCGCCGCTTATGGGGATCCGAGAGTTTCCCGGCGGCGCGCCCAGGGGCAAGAGCCCGGCCATGTGAGTAGCGCCCCGGGCGCGGGGACGCGAGGGGGCGGCGAGGGCCCTCTGCAGCCGGGAGCGGGCGGCCCGGGGCCAGGAGGGCAGTGAGCCGCTCGTGAAGTTTGAGGCACCTTCTCCCTCACCACTCGCCCCAACCTGCGTCGCCCGAGGAGCCCCGCGGAGGCGCGGAGAGGGGACACGGGACACGACGCCCGGGCTCTGAGGGAGAGCAGGGGGCGGCACGGGGGCAGCCCGGCCCCGAGGCGGCGTCCGGGAGGGTCGCCCCGGCCCCGGCTGCGCCCAGCTCCCCGGGAGCCCCGTGCCTCACCGAAATGCCCCTCTCTGCCCTTGACCCCCTCCCCGCCTGCCCCGGCGCCTGCGGCTCCAGTGGCATGAGGAGGTCACCGGACGTCAGCCCCCGGCGACTGTCAGACATCAGCCCTCAGCTCCGGCAGCTGAAGTACTTGGTGGTGGACGAGGCCATCAAGGAGGACCTGAAATGGTCGCGCTCGGTGGAAGACCTCACCAGCGGGCCCGTGGGGCTCACGTCCATCGAAGAGCGGATTCTGCGCATCACTGGCTACTATGGCTACCAGCCCTGGGCAGCGAGCTACAAAAGTAAGTCCCCCTCCTCCCCGACGTCATTTCCCTGCCCTCTGGTCCTGTCCTTACCCCAGTCACTGTAGCTAGGTTAAGAAGCTGGAGCAGCAACGTCCAGGGCCCACTTGCACCCTGAATCCAGTTGTCAACTTTGACCAAGGGGCACGGAGCGACAGTTCTCCCGGACCTTGCCACTCCTCACTCCTGTTCTCTCCTGCGACCCTCCCCTCCGCCCATCTCCTTCTTTTGGAGGTGTTGCAACATAGAGGGCATCCCTGGTGTGACTAACCTCGAGAACCAAACCGATGCAGGGAATCAAAGTGCCCTGGGCTGCTCATCTGTCTCAGCATCTGAATGTGTACTGGGCTCTGGGTCAGCTCAACCGGCTGTTTGGAGAATGCAGTTTTAAACAGACTTTAACTCTTCTGGTGTCTCCTAAGCCAGAGTAACTTCACTTTGCATCAGTGAGGAGTTTCTATGTGGATCTTTCTAGCTAGTGGCACTGTTGGTGGCAAAGCAAGTGCTTGGAGTTACCAAACTTTCCTCTAGCAGTGGGTTTCAGCTGATGGCTTTGGCGAAGCTGTGATCAATTAGTAGCTATTACCTGTGTGGTCAGGACCACTTTGGTGGGCATGTGCTTAGGCTGGGAAAGAGAAGCTGACTACAATGAACTGTGTATAACTATAGTTAGATGATCCCACTCCTGCAGCTGGACAGAGCCAGAGATTGCTTTTGAGCCTTCAGTCAGTACAAGCAGTGAGCATGACTCATTTATTTGTGAAGAAAAGACCTGGACTAACAGCTTGGTGACTTTGAGATTTCTTTTTTACCTTTGTTGCTTGAAATTGGAACATTGTTGATTTTTGCATAAAACATCAGACTTTCCTGCTTTAATCATATTGGGCACTAAAAGTATGTCTATCTTTAGATCATTCCTAAAACCTTCAAGTCCGAGCCAAAGGTCAGTAGTCTACTCACGTGAGTTTGATGGTTTTATGTTATTTGTGGGAGCAACTGTGGGTTTTAAATATTAATTTCCTTGCCTTTACTTGCCTTTAAAGGACTGTGATGATTGCATTTAACTTAGTGTAAACCTTTAAGATGACCTCTGTCTTCTTCATTCTCCTGATTTGATTGATAATTTACTTACTTTAAATTGCAGAGGAAAGTCAAGGGAGCAAGTTCTGGTTTTGGCTGCAAAACGCTGGCTATAGGACAACAAAAATTAAGACCATTGGAAAGCATTTTTCATGGGTGTGGACAGGATGCTCGATTTTTATTTCGGTTTTAAAATTTCTTTTAGAAAATAGAAATTTTCTGATTCTTATTTCCATTTTCTGCTTGCCTTATACTGAAGACAGTGATAGAATTTATGGTCTTCACGGTGTCATCTTTTTGACCCCTGAAGTCATAATAAGGTTTCTCTTTATAATTCGGTTTGCGCCTATCTCTATGAACTCCATGGAATGATAACCACAGTTTGTGACTTCAGGGGCTGATGAGCAGCTTACAGAGGTGATAGCTGTGTTGGATACAAGGATACTTTATAATTAAGACCACATAGAAAGTGAGTCCCTTGTGCCATCCACAATCTGCGCAAATACCCTCTCTAAGGCTTCACAGAAGGAATAAACCCTAAGAGAACAAGTGACAGTGGTTCTTGAAAGATGACTGAAATCAGTTCACTCCACTATTCCTCTGAAGATTCTTTATTCTAAGATATTTCCTTGCTACTAAAATGCTTTAGGTGACAACTGACATTTTGATGAATTAATTGGGTTTTAGGTTTAAATTTAGAGATGCTAATGTTTTATTCATATAGCAGGAAAGGTTTTAGGGCAGCACTTTACCATCTTTACCCAACTAAAGAAATAATAACACAGAGGCTCATCCATCTGAAGTTATCAGTTAGATCCTTGGATTATTGTTTAATAATCGTACAGACTGGAAGAGATGATGATTATAAAATGAAATGTCTTCCAGCGGAAGTTACAGAAGCTCCAAGCCTCATCCTTGACATCGTCGTCACATCTTTCAGTTATCCTTCTCTCTGCCTTACCTGTGTCTCAGGTGTAGCAGCTGTGGGGAGGTTCACCATGAGTTTCCAGGCTACTTGGTAGGGATTCCAGCTGCCTGTGTGTAGCGCAGCAGCAGAAATCATTTGAATGGCTCGTGGGTGTCCTCCCTGTGTCTGGACTTTCCTTGGGTAGATATGGGTAAAGGAGGCAATGATGAGCAGTGCAGAGATGACCTCCGCTCACTGGCTGCTCTCAACTCCAGCAATGAAAGCCACATGTTTCCCTCAGGGCAAGAGTCTTATTTTATAAGAATTAAAAAACAAAACAAAACAAAAACTCTAAAGTTCCTAAGGCCTTAGAGGAACATTTTGTGTGGAAGTTGAGCTATAAACAAGTAGAAAGGAAGAGGAAAGTTCCTCTTCGCAGTGGTTCAAGATGTCCAAGCTCCGCATTCCATGTTTCTGAACTTAACCACTTGGCAGTATTCTTGGGGATTCCTTAGATGACCAGCTGCAAGCGTATCCAGATCCCCCAGAGCACCTGGCGCTCAGTAGTTGCTCAATAATTATTTGCTGCTTCAACAAATTGTGGCCTGAACTATTGACCTCTGGGAAAGACAACCTCTGATTGTACCTCTGGAGGGTGACTCGTGTCACTTACTTTTTTATACTAACTTTCTGTTGGTTTGCAATTGCTTTACTATTTTATAGTTCTACCATTGGAAGTGTTTTCTGAGCCATAAACTAGAACAGATTCTTGATGATAACCTTTGCTTTGGTCCAGATTTTCTGAAGCTCACCACTCTTGACTCTTTCTACTGGATAATTCTTTGTTGTGTAGACTGTCTTGCATGTTGTAGGGTATTCAGTAACATCCCTGGCCTCTCCCTATTAGATGCCAGTATCACCCCATCCTCTTCCATGTGATAGCCAAGAGTATCTCCACATATTACCACATGTCCCTTAGGGGCTGAACTGGCTTTGGTTGCGACCCATTAGTTTAACCTGAATCTCACATTTGTACTTTAAGCGACCTTCACTCTGGTGACTGGTAGTGCTGGCAACGGGCCTGTTTCCTGAATTCCTGGCCTGCTGCTCCCTTCTTCTTTCTCTCTGGACTAGTCCTTGGATCATGGGCCAGATCATAATTCAGAGCCTTCTGAAGGCTCTGAAGAGCCTATTACTTCTATAGACAATGTGGTTCCCCATGGATTCACCTTAATTTTGTACCCTGTGGAGAGAATTTTAGAATTGAAAGTTTTAGAATTGCATAGTTTCTCCCAAGAGCATCTTTCCTGTTCTCACCTTTGGCCAGTGTAGAGAACAACCACTGAAATGTCTGTTCTTTATTCCTTACTGGCCACTCTGCTGTAGAGCCTACTGGGAGGGAGATGGCTGCGAAAGGCAGAGGACAAGGAGATCAGAAGGGCTCCCTGTGTGTAAGGACAGTCACCCCAGGTGTCTGGCATGCTGGGAGTTGGCGTATACAGGGACATCTGTATAAGCACAGCTTGCACACCCAGAGGGAGGCTCTTATAAAGAATGAAGAAAGACCTCAATGCTTTTTTATTTTCCTCAATTTATTTAACAAACATGTTTGGTGCACTCACTCTCTGATAAAGTCCAGAGCCAGGGGACGAAGGAAAAGACTCCTTCCACAGGTGTGCCTTCTTCAAGGGTCACTGTTGACAAAACACTGTTGACAAAGCATTGTGCCTCAGCAACAGACACCTTAGGGATGAATGGAGGTAATATTAAGGGTGAGTGTCACAGCAAGTAGGGATGTTTCGCTTTCCAAAAGAATTCCCTAGAGTGTTTCCAGATAGTGTACTCCAAACACTTTTAAACTCAAAAGCACTTTTGGAGAGTAACTTTTGTAGGAGTAGTCATGCTTATTCCTTAGAATGAAGATCAGTTGTCTTCAGGGTAGAATTGTTAAACACTACTTGGTGCTTATTATGATCCAGACCATAATAAAATGCTCCCCAGAAGCCTCAAGTATTCAGAGGTGGGGTTTTCAACAGGTGATTGGACCATGGGGGCACTATATTCATCAATGGGTAAGTCTAGTGATTAGTTTATGACTAACTGTGATGTTATGAGGTGGGGCCTGATCAGAATAGGGGGGCTCTGGGGAGGTGCCCTAAAGGGGTGTATCCTCCCATCCTGTCCTGCTCCATCTTCCTTCCTTTTTCCTGTGCTTCCTGGCAAGCAGGATATAAGCAGCTGTCCTCTACCATGCCCTTTCACCATGCTGTTTCTGCCCTGGAACCAGTAAGCCATGAACTGGGTTCCCTGAAACCGTGAGCCAAAGAAAACCAGTACTTTAAGTTGCAAGCATCAGGAGTTTTGTCCCAGTAATAAAAAGTGACTCTTAAAGTGCTGGTGTGCTTGATAAAAATGATTTATTTTTAGAATGTAGTTGAATTTAGTTTTATATCGTTTGTAGAGTGAAAGGTAAACTAGTCCCAAAAGACCACCCATTTCTAGGCTAGTGCTTCCTCTCACTGGTAATAGGAGTCATTGCTAATGATTCTAGCCCTGGTTAGGAGTATGCAGGATGCTGAGCAAAACTTTTTCATCTGGATGGATATTTTCTAGTTCTGGCAGAAAAATGCAAGGTGTTGGGTAACTAACACATCTGGTATAAGGATTTCCATGCTGTGGGTGGTGGGATTTGAGGGGAAAGGACAGTCTTCCTGCCACCTCAGACTGGCCTGTGTTTAGGCTACTTGAACAGTGGCCCCATACAGCTAGAGCAAGGGCACGCAGTGTGGTTGCAGTCACAGTGCTGAGCCTCTGTGTGTGACCCTACGGAACCGCAGAGGTCAGGTCAGCACCATAAGTAAGCCAGTATGAGTGATTGATCCAGTTTTGAAAGTTTATTTTAGAATGGAGCTTGTCGTATTAAATAGGAATCTGAAGAGATTTTACAAAGAAATGGAAATATGGTTGGAGGAGAGGTGAAGAGTAGAACACAGGATTTCTACTGTGCGAGAGAGTGATTTCTGTTGTTTGCTGAATATGAATACAGGCTAACAATTTAATGAGTAGCTTTCTCAGTTTTGACAATTAAGATTCAGAACAATTACTATTTAAAAAAACCTAGTGCTCCCCAAGTCACTGAGACTAGGCCATCTGTTTGTGAAGGATGTGGTGTCACCTGCAGGGAAGCTTCATCTCCCAAGCTTTAAAATAGTGGGGACAAGCTGTCTTTCTGTTTCTCAGAAGTGTATCCAAGGAGTCCTCACATGGGGGCTACTATAAAACATTCTGGGTTGGGATAGGCATGTTGAAAAGCAGCTGGAGAAATTCAGCTTAGTTACATTAAAAATTAAACCCACCTATGTGTGAGCCATTGCACTGCACTGTGTATTTTTCAGGGTGTTGTAAAGGATACCTGAACTGCAGGCTGCCTTGGAGGGGACACTCTCATGCCCTCCGTGTGGTCAAGAGGAGCAAAAGACACAGACCACTATGGGGTTGTATTCACATCCCAGCTATGTCCCTATATAAATATATGACAGACTATTCACCATGCCTCTCTAATTTGTCATCTATATGAAAGAGGGTGGACAAGTGAAAACAAGCCTTGGCTCTGTATGGATGAGAACAAATATCAGATACCATTGGGAAAGTCTGGCCAGCTTGCAGGGGCCCCTCAGCTGCCCCCAGCCCATGGCTCAGGTCAGGCTCCAAGAGCAGAGGGCACCATCTCCTTCTTGGGCATGTGCATTGGGCTTCTGGCCTGACTGCCTCACCCAGCATCTCTCTCTGATCTGAGATTAAAACCAGAAGCTGTACAGATAGGTTCAGTGGCATAGTCCTGAAGTTGTAGCTACTTAGGATGCCAAGATGGGAGCCCAGGAGTTGGAGGCCAGCTTGGACAGCATAGCAAGACTTAATCTTAAAAAGCAGAGGTTGTGCCCTACAGTAAATTGGTAGTTGAGAAGTGAGACCCTCAGGAGATTTCCTGTTTTGTGTAAGTGGAGAGGCAGGGAAAAGTATTTAGAGAGAAGACATCAGTAGGTGTGTCAGACAACTAGCTGGAGCCCTCGAGTTGAAGGAGCATGTCCCATGTCCCTCCAAGACCAAGGTCATGCTGCAGCTCCTCCAAGGCCTAGAGTGCCCACTGCTCCAGTGCTGCAGCCCCTTCTCATCAGGTGAACCTTCCAGTTTCTGTTTGACAAATCGGTGGGCTCCTCTGTGGAGAAGACCTATGAGCCTTTTCTACTTGGGCTCAGGAAGGACAAAACAATGGCCTGCATCTCAAAGAACTGGTGACCAGAAGCAAAAGGTCACTCTCTTGGATCCTGGAATTATAATGAAGTCATAGAGCCTCCCTCACTTGAGTGCTTCGGAAAGAAGTGCACACACATCTGGGTTAAAGGCATGCATGTGCACAGCAGGGGATGAGCTAGGGGATTCTGGTGGCTTTGTCTTGTTATTTGGCATGACATCTTTAGGTTCACTGCAGCTGTGAGTGTGCACAGATCAATAGATCAAGGGACCAGCTTTGTTTCATTATCTTACTACAGAGCTTAGAAAGGGACATGCGTAATTGGGAATCCAGTCAGTGCTTTGGGTAGGTGACAGTAGCAAGCACTTGAGCTATTGCCTCGCACACGGGCACCAATTGTTTTCACATGCAACTCCAGGGAGCTTTACTGTGTGACAGTTAAGGTGGAAAGTGATGGGCATTTGGGTTGTTTCCAAGATTTAGCTGTGATAAATTGCAGTGCTATAAACATGGGGCACATATATCGCTGTGGTATGATGATTTCAGTTCTTTTGGAAAGATACCTTCTGCTGGTCTTTTGAAAGGAGCAGCTACTGGTTAAATTTTTTCTTTTACTCTGATTTTTCTCTTCCTCTTTTGAATTTCTTGTAAGTTATTTGTTATTGTTTTGTTTTGTTTTTCTTTAAACGAATCTTACACATTTATATCTGGTAATCTGAACAACTAATATGAAGATAGCAATATGTAATACGGCCACTAATGTTGAATTCCTATTACTTTGTTTAGTGAAATCTTTATCGTTTCTAATGATGGGTTTTTTCTATTTATATTCTTAAAAAATAAAAAAAATTAAAGATGGTAGGAAATAAGTTGCCGTCCTCAGGTGGTTTTTAGCACAGAAGGCTACCGGCTGTTTTGTACTCTTTCAACATGAAGACACTCAGTGTAACTTCTCAGAGTGGTTTTCTGCTTTTGACAGATGTTTTTCTATGATAGTCAATTTTTCTCCCTGTCAATCTGTTATGTATCATCTCTAGTACTTGGCTATGTCAAAATCTATTAGGAGATTCTTTTGATTTTTCCACATTCTTTACTTTTAACAATAGAGTATAAAAAAAAATTGAGGTATGTTCTCAAAGTTTTATTCAAAAATGTTGGAAGGAAGGTGCTTTTAGAAGAATGGCAACTTTATATTATTTTCTCTTTGAAAGTGAACATGGCCTATTTTTAGTGAATATGTGAAATTCATTTGCTTTAGGAAAAAAAATACAACTATGAGTGTAGGTGTGAAACAAGTGGGCTTGGAGCAGGGTTCAGTGTACTTGTGTGAATTTAAGGAACATATTTCATGGCCAAAGTGCTCCACACTGGTATGAAATACAGGAGAAGGAATGAAAGTTCCTTCTGCTCTCTATTTATTTCTTTAAAAATCAACCAAAGAAATAGTTTGAGGATAGCCAAGTGTTGTGGCACATGCCTGTAATCCCAGCAGTTGGGAGGCTGACGCAGGAGGGTTGCCATGAGTCTGAGGTCAGTCTGAGCTACTAACGAGTTCAAGACTAGCTTGACCTACATAGTGACCTGTATCAAAGAAAAAAAAAAAAAGAAAACAATGAAATCATTTGAGGACAATGCAAATCCTGTAACCTGGAACAACGCATCTCAAGGGTTACCCAAACTTTTGCTTTATCAGCATTTCATTTTATTAAATATTGAGCATAAAAGTCTTATGTAGCTTTATTTGATATGAGGCAGTAGGTCATTTTCAGAGTCACATGTAAATAAAATATGAGCTATTGAAGTTTTATTGTAAAATGCTAGGAAGTGTAAATGTGCTTGTTCTGTCTGTAACCAGCATTGCATCTGGTGATTCTCTTGCACTGCACTGAGGAGTTTCAGGTAGTGGTAGGCAGTAGAACCCCTCGCCGCCAACCAATCCATGGGCCCGCCTGATGCCCCCTGTTGAGAAACCGGTGGACCAGGCATAGGCTTCAGAATAATCTCTGCATGGACTTCCAGATGCTTTTGAGAGAGGGCTCATTTTTGAATGGTTTAGAAACAGTTGAAACGACAGAACCTACTATGAGTGCATATTCATTTACTCATCAATATATCCATCTGTCCATCTATCCCTCATCCATTCCCTCAGTCATCGCAAATCCACTGTTACTAAAAGGGAAGGGCACTAAATATATTCACTCTTCAGGTAAACATTAATTATATGGTAGAGCTGCTGTTTCCTAGAAAACGACATAGTGAGATGACCAGCCATACACATATCAATGTATAAATTAGATTGGCCTTGATTTACATTTGCTTTTGCCTTGTGGCTCTCTCTGCAGTTTTGGTCTTTCTCTAACTAAATACTTTGGGAGTAATTTGGGCAAACTAAATGTATTATATAAATAATACAGCAGAACATTTTGTCATAGGAGCCATAACAGCTAGCTAGATTGTTTTACTTACTCTCTTCCCTTGGAAACTTGTGCTCTACACAAGTTCTAATTTGTTAATTTTGTATATTCCAGAACAGTGAACCCTTTTTTCTCTCATGAAATCATACAATTACAAAGATTCTCGTCTGGGCTAATGAGATGAAGCTACTAAAGCAGCACCTTTCTTTTCTAACGGTTTGTGTTGCACACATTCCGCTTCATTCCAGCTCTCAAGAAAGCTCTCCCAAGACTGTCTTCTTCCTCCAACTAGAAAGGTGGACTGAAATTTAAAGGTGCTAAGATGTATTCTCAGCGTGCCTTCCCCTTTGCCTATTTTCGCCTGTAATGAAACATTCTGTTTGTGAAGTTTCTCCAGTTCTTTTAAGTGAAAACTCCCTAATCAATAGAGTGATCTTTTGAAGCTATTCAGCTGTTCCGCTTCAGAGTAATAACACAAGCCAATGCTTGTAGGTGTGGAGTGATGTCTCTCAGGGGCATCTCTACTTTCATGTATCAATAAAACCATGTCCTGGTTAACATGATGGTTACTTTACATACTGTTGGTGATGGAACGACCTGGGGCTTCTTCCTCCAGTCCGTTGCTACAGTCCATCCTAGAGTCACTTCCTTCTGTGTACATCCATCTGAGATTCAAGGCTGTGGACGAGTTAAAGCACAGGCTGAGGCTGGGCATTCCGAGGACATTACCTCACTGCTCCTCTCTTACTGACTTGCTTGCCTCTGTCCTTGACCCCTTTTTTGTGATGAGCACATGGAAACCTGAACCCTAGAGAAGGCTGTGCCCCCGAAGGACATCAGCTCCTAATGGTTAGCAGGTGATCTAAGTCTTTTTGGATCAATACCAGGGCTGTGCCTTGAATGTCTCGATGTCTTTCAGACTAATGGCTCCTCTGTGTTGTCTGTGTGTGGTGGGGGAGGTGGCTTAGGCATTACAGTCTCTTGGTCACCTTATACCTGATAAGGGCAGGGGATAATATAGTGGTTATCTTCTGAGGGCTTAGATCTCCATCCCATGACCTTAGTGGTGCCCTGGGTCTGCCACAATTTCTCCAGTGAGGTATCTGTGTTGCTTGTGGCTATAAGGAACATTTTGGAGACATTAGGCATCTACTGCTTATTGAATTGCTTTATGGACTATTGTTATTTTCCTTGGGCCTCATAGTATTAGTGTGGCTATGGAGAAAATGTCCTCATTCTTAAGAGATGCCCGGTATTGAGGAATGAAGTATCACTGTGTCTGTAATGTACATTCAAATAGTTCAACTCAAATATCAGTAGGCAGATCCAGTGACAGATGATAAAAGTGGCAAAATTTGTGATATTTAGTGAATCTAAATAGGTGTCAACCTTCCTGTAAATGCAAACATTTTCTAAATGCAAAATGCCATCATTCCAGCCAGTGGCTTAGTATAATCAGGCTTGAAAAAGAAACGCTGCAACTTTTTAGTTCAGGTTATTACAGCAGAATTGACCTAACAGACAGGGCAGATTGTGTGAGCGCTGACAGGCTGGCTCCAGGGAAGGAGCGAGCTCTCCCCCACCCCATAAGGCCGGCACAGTCGCTGGCTCCTGTCACACTCGGTGCCATCTCCCAGGCAGGCCCAATGCCTAAGGCAGCATCTACCAAATGTCTCCCTCATCCCTGGAACACACTTTTCACTCTGTGATGCTGTGTCTCAGGCTCCAAGATTATTGTTTTATTGTTTATTCATATATGTTTACATAATAAATACCTTCGTCATGAGCTGGTACATGTACCCAATATATCTTGGTGCTTTTTACTTCCCCTCTTCTGCTCCTCCCTCCAGTCTCCCCGTCTATCTGGATCCCTTTCCTATCTCCACAAAGTCTGTCGCCCTCTTTCCTGTCATTTATATGTTTGTGATGCTCTTTATAGTTTAAGTTTCTTATGTAAGAGAAACTGCACATATGTAAGCTTCTGTGTTTAATTTATTTTGCCTAGCATGATAGTCTCAAGGTGTATCCATTTTCCTACAGATATTCAAATATATCCTTCTTCATGGCTGGTAGTATTCTTTTGTGTATTTTTGTCAATTTTCTTTATCGATTCATCCGTTGATGCACATACTACAAACTACTTCCAAGGTTTAACTGCTGAGTTATGCTTCCATAAACATGAGTATGTATATAACACTGTGATATGATGTCTTAAACTCTTTTAGGAAGGTGCCTAGGATAGGTATGACTGGTCATGTAGAATTTCTATTTTTATTTATTTATTACTAACGTATTTTAGGGTATGGTCTACAGGGTCTCACTACTAGATCAGACTCGTACTAAGTTTGATCTGTGTTCAGCCTCCCAAAGAGCTGGGATTACAGGCATGCGCCGCCACGCCCAGTCTCAGTGCACTCTGTTGGGGGGAAAGGGGGGGCTGGCACGGCAAGCTGGGGATTGAACCCCTGTTCCCTGAGTCTGCCTAAGCAGGCGCTTTAATCCACTGAGCTATCTGGCCAGCCAGAATTTCCAGTTTTAGGATTTTGAGGAATCACCTTACTGGCTTCCATAGTGACTGTACTAGTTTACAGTCCCACCAACAAGGAGAAAGTGTCCCTTTTCTCCCATAACTTTGCCAGTCCTTGTTGTTTTCGAGTTCTTCCTGATAGGCATTCTAGGCATTCTATCTGAACTTCAATGGAATTTCAGTGTTGGTTTGATCTCCACTTCTCTAAGAGCCAAGAGGGTTGAACATTTTTTCCATGCACTGATTGGCCATTTGTACTTCTTTCAAGAAGTTTTTTTTTTATTTTTTAAAAAATTTTTGTGTTTTTTCTTTTGTTTTTGTCTTTTTTTTTTTCTTATGTATTTGGTACAGGGTCTCACTATGCAACTTGGACTTGTAGTGATCCTCCAGTTTTCAGCCTCCCAGCACTGGGATTACAGGTGTGCACCACCACGCCCTGTCTCAGTGGCCAGGCCGGTGCAGCATGTGGTCCCGGAGATTGAACCCCAGTCCCTGTGCCTGCCTCAGCAGGCGCTTAGTCTGCTGAGCTATCTCGCTAGCCCTGCACCTGTTCATTTTAAGTGCCTGTTTCTGGATTGGTTCTTTTATTTCAGGGAGTTCAGTTTTTTATTTATTCTCCATATTACTCCTCTAAGCGGTAGCTGGCAAAAATACTTTTTCATTTTGTTGGCAAAGGAAATTACTTCTTCAGGCTTAGACTGCTAGTCTGTCTCTCCAAATGACTTAACTTTTGCACCCTATGAAATAAAGATTTCTAGTGTGAGGGTCCCGTGACTTACCTGAGGGTGGATAGGTAGCCTAGCATTTTAGTCTGCAAATAGGCTGTGATCCGTTCTCTGATCTGTTGTGCACACGGCTCTCCATGTACTTGGCCTTCTGAATGCAGCACCTTCTCTTCCAGGGCGGGGTGGGGAGGGAGGGAGGGTGTCTCTCCTGATCAGATCACCTTGTGCCCGGCTCTCTTTCCTTCTTCCTGGTTCCCAGGGTTGCTGCGGGGATGTATCTTGGGGCGGGCCACCTCCTCAGGGCTGCTCCCTAGGAATCTGCTCTGCCTGCTGCACTCTGGGGAACATAAGCTGGTGGCAAGAGAGAGGGAGTTAAACTGGTTTCCCATCTTCCTTGCTCCACACTCAGGCTACAGACTGATAAGACTTTGCTTTTAGCAGCCCAAAATCCCTTGTAGAATTCACCACATGGTAGCTTTCCTTTAGGAGGGCATCATATTTGTTCTTTGTGGATATTGAAATGAAGGCATGTGCCTTCATGTGAAGAGACCACACAGGCTTCAGTCAAAGATGATATTACTTTTCTCTCATGGGAAATACATATGAATTGAAGGCACTAAGTTATGAGGGGGTTCCTCTATTAAAAAGAGTCAATTTTTTTAAATCTAAAAAGGTGAACATGGTGGTGCACACTTGCAACCCAGCATTCTGGAAGGCTGAGACAGAAAGAGCACAAAATTAAGCCCAACTGGGGTAACTTAGTGACTTAGGGAAACCTCTCAGGAAAATGAGAGAAGGAAGGAGGAAAGGAGGGAAGGAAGGAGGAAAGGAGGGAAGGAGAGAGAGGGAGAGAGAGAGAGAGAAGGAAAGGAGGGTGAGAGAAAGGAAGGAAGGAAGGAAGGAAGGAAGGAAGGAAGGAAGGAAGGAAAGGTTGCAGTTAATCCTCAGGACAGCTATGAAAAGGATAAGATTAATGGAGACATCGACATGGGATGGGGAAAGCAACAATACTACATGTTAAAGAGCAAATGTTCATGGAGCAGGGGTGGGAGTTTGGTTGGTTCAGAGCACAGTGCACGCAGCCAGAGGAAGGAACCTTATAGAAGGCAAGAGTGGGCTTGTGTTGCCAGTGGTGTGTGTGTGAAGGTGCTACAGAGCCACTTACCAAGGCTGCTAATGACATTTTGTACTTCTCTAGATAAATACAAGCTCTCATTCCTGAGGGTACAGCCCTAAGTAGACTCTCAGGGTTGCAGGATCATGGTGGACATGGTGGACAGGGTCATGTCTCTAAGAAGACAGCCAATGTGTACCTCTGAGGTCAAGTGCCCCAATGATCTCCTTCCGTGGAGGGCATGTGGGGCTTGTAACCTGCTTCCCACCAGTAGAGCATGGCACATGCTCAGAAGCCACTTCCAAGGCTAAGTATCGTTGCATGGAATTCCATGTTGCTGGTAAGCTTGTTTCAGCTCTTCTTCCCCTCTAGGTCTTGGGAGGCTTATGCAGGAGAGACCTGCAGGTGATCTTAAAGAGCTGAGCAGCCTCCAGTCAACAACCGGTGCAATGCTGAATCTGCATCCTGCAACCACAGAGCCCAGTGCTGCCAATGAGTGGCAAGCAGGAAGGCAAAGCCGCTCCTGGCCAGGCAGGGATGAACACCGGCTGGGGCCAGAATCCTGGTGTTGGCTTTGTGCCCACCTAAGCGAAGGCCAGCCAAGCTGTGCATCAATCCCAGACTCACAGAAACTGCAAGACAGCAAAATACCTGTAGTCACAGAGTCTGTGATTTTTTGTTAGGCAGCAGGAAAGAGCTAATACAAAATAAGTAAGAGCTACCAAGGTGTACAGAACTCTGTGAACCAAAATACACATTGATTCTTCGCAAGTTAGATGGTCTCTAATTCTTTGCTTTTTAAAATAACATTTAAGGAGGATATCAATAAATCAATAAAAACAAAATAATATAATATGGGACACACTTGGTAATTTTTTAAAGATTTATTTATTTATTTATTTGGTATAGATGCTTGCTATGCAGCTTGGACTCATAGTGATCTTCCTGTCTCAGCCTCCCCAGCACTGGAATTACAGGGGTGCACTGCCATGCCTGGTTTGCGTGGCCAGCTTAGCTCAGGGCTGGCATGGCATGCAATACTGTGGATCAAACCCAGGCCCTTGCACTTGCTAGGCAGGCACTTAGACTGCCAAGCTATCTCTCCAGCCCCAACATACTTCGTAATTTTAAGACTTATTTTAAAAGCAGTTTTAAATTCAGCAAAATTTAATGGAAAGTGCAGATATTTCCCACGTACTCCCTGTCTTCACACATGGACAGCCTTTGGCCATCATTAACATCCCCCATTAGACATTTTGTATTAGTAATCTACTGCTGCATAACAAGGGATCACAAGCCCTGTGATCACAAGGTACTTTGCTGTCTAGCAGTTTCTCTGAGTCTGAGAGAGATACAGCTTAGCTGGCCTTCTGCTTACATGGAACAAAGCTGAAATCAAGATGCTGGCCAAAGTTGACTCTTACTCTTTCATTAAAAACTTGTAAATAACACAGATAACAAGTTTTAAGTGGATCAATCAGTGCTTCATTGTTTCTCTGCCTCTGTGGATCACCTCCTGGGGCACACTAAGGAGGAGCAGATGATGTCAGGGAATGGTGCAGGAGCTCAGACACTCTTTTACTCTGGCCTTGATGTCCTAGTTAGTCCTTAAATAGCCCCAAACCACTAGTTTCCTTTTGTACATGGGTGGCAGTGTATCTGTATGTGTAGAATTTTTTCTTTTTCTTTTTTTTTTTGTACAAGGCATCAAACTCAGGACTTTGGGCTTGCTAGGCAGGAACTTATGCTGCAGTGTAGCTATACGTAAAAGGGTGGCTAGGTATATAAAAACCTCACAGAATACCTTCCTGTACCTGTTATACCACAATTTTAAAAGGTGGTAATTAGAGGGAGGGACTGGACTAAGACATATGAAGACAACTGACCTCTGGAGGAAGCATGTTATTTATAAGGAGTGTTGACAGCCTAGGATTGTGGAAATCAGAACTGAGAATATAAGAGTTTGGTTCCTTTGTCATTGTCATTATTCCATTAGAGTCCAGAATAATAGGACAATCCCTAAACAGCCCCATTTGTGCTGGACATGCAGACATCTGTAAACAGTAGCATATCTCATTTTCTCTTCTTAAAAGAGCCTCGCCTTTCTCCTCTGTTGCCAGTTGAATTCACTCAGGAAGGTACTGCATAACATAATGAAAGGTCCAAAGAAGTGTGTGTAAGGAAACTGGTGGTTTGGGGCTATTTGAGAAATAACCAGGACATCAAGGCCAGAGTGAAAGAGCAACTGAGTTTCTATACTATTCCCTGACATCACCTTGCTCCTGCTTAGTGTGCTCCAAGAGGTGACCTATGGAGGCAGAAATACAGGGAAGTACTAGATTCATTTAAGCTTTATCTGTGTTATTTGTAAGTTTTTATAAAAGAAGAAATTAGCTAAGGTGTGACGGTTTCTCCTTTAAATTTCTATTCTATGATTAGTTCCAAATAGTCCAGCCAACTTAACAGTGGCTGTGAATTTGGGTACTGTTTCCTCTGATAAACTTTGTTCCCCAGAAATTTGCAGGTGTTGATTGGATGCATGCTTGAAAAAAATACAACATTTTAGCTTGTAATATATTTTTATAGTTTTGAAAAATGCAAAGCAGACCCAATATCTGAAACCACAGTTTTGGTATAGAATTTGGAGGAGGATAAATGTCTTTCTTTCTGGGCCCACAGACCATGTGGCCTTCTGACCTGAGGGTGCTAGATATGGGGCAGGGCAGTGTGTCAGGGGAAAAGATGTGGAGGAGGACCAGGGCTCAGATGGGAGAGAAGCGTGTCCTGGGACAGGTGCTGGAGGCGATCTCAACCCAAAACCAAAGCACATAGAGATCACCTGTTGTACTGATGCCATTTATTCCTTTTGTTTTTCCAGTTCAGTAGTGCAAGTATTGTCATAAATTGGGGTCTTGCAAAGGGGAACAATACAATGCAGGACACATTTTATAATATTATTTTATAATAAATGACCCAAAGACTCATGTACCACAAGTGCAGGAAACCTGTCCATACACTAAAGACCAAAGACTCCAGCTGAGGGCCTCGATTCCACAGTAATGTCCTGTATGAGTCTACCTGAACACCCAGAACCCATAATAATGCCTCCTACAAGACCAACCGAAGGCCTAGAGTCCATGACAATGTCCCATGCAGGCCTGTTTCATGGATCTGAGCTGGGAAGGCCCAAAGATCAGTAGTGAAAGCTAGAAAGTGTGCCAGCAGGCTGAGGGAGCTGACTGGAGCCGGGAAGCAATGCTCAAGATAAGAACAAGAGCTTCCTTGAAAAATACCACAGCCACTCTTAGCAACAGTGAGGTCCTGAGCTCCTCTGAAGAGGAGGAAAGTTCCCATCGGGAAAGCCAATGTGAGAAGCTCTCTAGGAGACTGAGCTGTGTACCATTTTCCCCTCTGGAGCCAGGAAGCGATGCTCAAGAGGAGGACCAGAGCTCCCTCCAGTGAATCATAGCTGTCCTCAGCAACAACGAGGTCCTGAGCCCCTCACTAGGAACAGCCACTTCCACTAGGAAAGTTAGCATGGCAGAGTTCTCCAGCAAAATTGCCCAAGAGAACTAGCAGCTTCCTACAGCTTCTCCAAACAGCTTCCCTAACATCCTCTCCAGTTCTGCCTCTTATGCAACTGGCAACAATCCTCAGGTGGGCCCCCCACACAAGCACTACATGGGTTCAGTTCAGCTGTGTGTAACAAGTTGGCCACCAGTTGGCAATCTACCACAAGTAGCTTGAGTTTGGAGTAGAGTGTTTCATTCCCCCGTAGCACAACTGACCCATCACACTCTCCTGTGAGGAGGATGGTAGAGTGGACCACTCCTACCTTGGTATGAGTGCACAGTATGTCTTTAGGTTTGGGTGGGTCCTGGTTCGGAACTTGGATCATAAGCTGCCCTTTCCTTGAAAGCAGCCTTGATCCCTGGGAACTTCCTGCAGGAGAACTTCATGGAAAAATGAATTCCCCGGGGGTTGATGGCTCATTTTCCAAAATGTCATTTCTGGTGGTGTTTCCTTTGTATCTCCCACTAGACCATTTCTACACATATGAGTTTCTTATTCACAAAATAAAGCTTCATAAATCCACCATGTAATCCAGATGACCTCTCAGATAATTGTTACCCAGTCACATGGGTTATATTACTGAGTTTTAGGACCCATCTACATTTAACTTGCTTTGAAAAATTGCCTTTAGACAGGAAAATAAAACAATTTTTATCAGAATTATTTTAATGACCTATTTAAAAAATTTACTTCCCATTGAAGTAAAATATCCAAGTGAAATAAATCTAATTTATTTGGCTTCATGGATTGTTACAAATGAACATTCTCTTGTTCAGTTCATCTAGATAAAAAATAGAATATCATTTGCATGTAAGCTGTTTTTTTTTTCTAATACCTGTAAGAGCAATCTTCCTAATGAACCCATTAATTTTTGTCTGGATCTTTTCCCTACAGAGGTAAAGATGTTTCATTGATAACTCAGCTGTACCATGTCACTTATGAAGAATCTGTGTCTTGTCACAATGGTCATGGTATCATTCTGCTTTCTAATCTGGGGATCACATGAGAGATGGGATCTCAGTAGCTTCTTGAAAACTTTAGGATACTTTATACTTTTGATGTCCCTTTGAAAGAACTGTCTCATAAGCATGATCTCTTACCTGGTTATTCATATTTGCCTACTTTTCCCACTAACATCTTAACCTTTCAGTCACAGTTACTTCAGAGTTTCTGTCTGACTGAACCAATGCCCAAGTTGTCTCCACAGAGCACTGTCTTGACTGCTTCATCTCTTCACTGTGGGCTGTTCTGCTCTTGCTTCTAAGGGGTCTCACAACATTTGAGTGAGTGCTGAACATTGTGTGTTCGTGGGAGTGGGCATTGTGTCCGTGATGGCGAGTGCGGTCCCACGTCTCTGGTGTCAGCTTGCTGGAGCTTGATTCAGTCTACTTTGGGCCCGGCCTGGGATTTTGGGTCTTGTTGGGTTTTTTTTCTAATCCTTTCCCAGCAGCAGTTGACCTTGTTCTGCTTCTGGGACAGAGGATTTCTTACTTAATCCTCCTAAAGTGAGCCGTGGTCAATTCTACTCCTACCCCAAAAGCAGTACATTTTCATAATCTTAGCTCTGGGGCCAAAGAGTTTGCTGCCCAGTGGCTTACAATAGTTACTTATTCTGAGAGAAGAGCTAGGGAAGTAGTCAGGGATCCATCCCAGACCCCATCAGTAGCCCATCACCATCCATTAGCCTGGGCTTCTGGAGGCTCTTTCTGTCTCCTGCCCTCATCTTTCCACTGAGGCTCAGGGGTAGCAGCTGGGGTGTGAGTATAAATCCCCTCGGTCTGAGACTGCCTTTATAAACCAGCATACAACTCTACCATACATGCCTTTAAGAATTCACTATGATGTAGCAGGTTTCTTCTTACTTGCTGGAATGGAAACCTTTTCTTCCATCCCTCCTCTACCAAAGGTGAAAGAAGTAGTATATTTCATGTCATCTGAGAAGGGCTTGTCACCCTGGGATGCTGTTTGCCAGCTTGAAGCTGAGCTCTCTGATGGGCTCAGTATATAATCATAATTTTTCAGACTGCCCAGTTTTCTCTTGTTCTTTGAGTTAAGTAATGCTCTCTTGAGTCTTTCTACATTCTATACAGAAGTAGAAGTTTGACTTAAGTTTAAATTGATATTAATTATGCATTTGGTTTTGATGTTAGTAAAACATCCAGGTAAGGGGGAGTGAAATATTACTGCCTGAGACCCTTTATCTTCCATGTCTGCAGCCTGTGAGGGCCCAGAGTGTATCCTGTGAAGATAAACACCTGTCTTAGGAAGCACTGTTGATCTTTTGATAGTTGTTTATACAAAGGAAGCAAAGTGATGTCCCCAGCTCAGTTCAAAGGAGTGAGCTCTTATTAGAAAAGGAAGTTTTCTAGGTTACCACCCTATGTCACAGCATCTCAGCTCCATTTATGACAGCCCCTGGCTGCTACTATAAAAACTCAGATCTCAGAAAGAGAAAAGAAGAAGCCAGGAAGCTTCTGGTGTTTCCCCTTTGTAGTCTCATCCACACCTGTCATCTCAGAGACTCTGACAGCCTCTGATTGGCTGAGTCTGGCTCACATGATCAGCCCCTGACCCTTCCGGGAGGCTGACACTTAGCGTGCAACTTTCCTGCCTTCACTTCACCCATCCTCTATTCAGTAGTTCACATTCTCACTAGCTGTCCTCCCCACATCGAACTGACACCCTCTCCAAGGCTTTATGGAAAAAAGCCAGAATAAAGAACCTCACCTTAATGTAACAGGAGCCAAGAGAAAGCCTTATGGTGAATTAGGATGCCACCCATGTGAGAATCTAGCCAAGTTACAGACAAGATATGAAGGGTACTTTAGAAAGAGCTACCTTTGGTAAAGGCTTTAGCTAGGATACAAAACATAGCTGGATACAAACTAAATGAATGAAGTATTTAGGATATCCATTCCATTAAAATTCAAGATGGGAAATTTATTTGGGTTAAAATAAAATAAAGAGGAAAATTGCTCATGGCACCCTGTGAATAATCCAACCCACTGGATTATCTTCCTGTTTATGTTTATCCAACATGATTACAGTTAGGGCTTTTCCTTTAAATTGGAAGACATTAGTCACTTTATTTTGCTACTAAAGTGTTTCGGAAGAAGTTTGATATTTTCTTGTAGAGATGAACCCCACCTTTCAAAGCGTCTGGAAAAGAAAATGATACCATCAAGTTTTCATTTCAGGAAGTCTACTCTGAGCCAGGATCAAGAATGTTCTGACAATATTGCTTCACCGAGGAGCTAATGATACAATTTAGGCGAAAGAATGAAATGAACGGGCTCAGTGGGTGTAGAGAAGGTGGGAGGACAGTAGGGGTAGGGTGAGGGACCTGTAGGCCAGTGGCAGTTGGTGGATGTGGAGTACAGGAGAGGGTGGGGAGGTGATGGTGTTCAGATTTCTGACTTACATGACCAAGTGGTCTTTAGGTGGTAGCTTCCATTAATTACTTGGAGGTAATTTTCAGAATCTAGGAGAGAGACTGAAGTGATTACCTGATTGTTGTCTGTAATTGTGGGTACAGGGAATAGGGAAAGCCATGAATCAATGCTGTAACTCCTGTTGATTCGTTGAATTCCTTGGTTGTGTGCAACAGATATCCAGTCTGCTAATTGTAGGGGTTGGGGCTGTAAGTTCTGCAAAGTAGGGATCACTACAAAGTTCATACCTCAGAGGAACAACTGTGATTGACAAATCCCATTTCCAATTGGTCCTTCTGTCTGCTTAATTTACTCCAGACTTACGGACCTCTGATTGGCTGAGTCAATGATCATGATCACATGATCAGCCCCTGACCCTTCCAGAAGGCTGAGTGTTGGATGCTTTTGCCTTTGGCATAGGTGGTTGGAAGTGGAGTAGGGGTAAATGCTGCTTCCAGTCAAGACTACGCTGGGTGGAAATTTTCCCCTAAATGAATTTTGGAGTGCTAATCATCAGAGGGATGGATGCTAAAGAACACCACAAAGGAAGGTGTGGTCAGTGATTGGAAATAAAAGCTAGAGATAGATGGGTGCATGCATGGGTCAGTATAAAGAGCTAATATAGGAAATGAAAGATCAGAAAGAAAAACAGAGCCAAACTGCCTGGTGGTCTAAGTGCCTGTCCAGCAAGTGCAAGGACCCGGGTTTGATTCCCAGGGCCATGTGCCATGTCAGTCCCAGAACCCTCTGGGTGCACCATGCTGCCCCCAAACTGGATGTGGTAGCACACGCCTGTAATCTTAGCACTGGGGAGGCTGCGACAGAAGGATCACTACAAGTCCAAGCTGTGTGGCAAGATCCAATACCAAATAAATAAAAAATTTCAAAAAAAAAAAAAAAAACCAGAACAAAAGAAATAGAGTTATGTAAGTGAAGAAAAGAGAAGGTGACAAGAAAGGAGAATTCAAGGGCCGGCCGATAACTCAGCAGGTTAAAGCACCTGTTTAGGCAGATGCAGGGGTGGGGGGTTCTGCTGTGCCAGCCCTGCCCCTGGGGTGCACTGAGTTTGGGCTGGTGGCTCACACCTGTAATCCCAGCACTTGGGAGGCTGAAAAACAGGAAGGACGACTACAAGTCCGATCTGTGTAGTGAGACCCTGTAGAGCCTGTACTAAATACATAAAAAAGAAAAGCAGAATTTGTGAGCAGCATCACTTGCAACACAGTCAAAGAGCTTGTGTTTGGTGGAACTATAGATAGATGGCTGGATATCTAAATATCCATCTCTGTCATCCACCGTAGGATGGGGCTCCCAAGTTCACCTGTCCTTTCTGTCTTTGTTACAATATTTCTGCTTTCTGGGATCTGCAAGTAGTAACTGGTTCTTTAAGCACCAAGTTAAAGTAAAAAAAAAAAAAAAACTTTATGTATGTATGATGTAAATATCATAAATTAAGTTTTGTGGAGGATTTTGTGGATTCCTAGTGTGAGTATACTGTCTCTTAGCTCTTGCTAGGAATGTATCCTGCACCTGGAGTAGTAAGGAGCGTGTATCACAGAGAGTTGAGGTGGGCTGCTGTCACGGTGTCAGGATGCCTCCCCACGGTCATTGCTCATGCCTGCTCTGGATGCTCACTCCCAGGATCACTCCAGGAACCACTTGCTGAAAGCTGCCTGCTGCCTGTTCCACAGAGCAGTGCACGAAAGGTCTCCTGGGGCCGAACCTGACCTGAAGCCAGGCATGGTGTGGTAAGCACAGAAGGATGCAGGAGCCCCAGGAGCTCCGGAAGCTGTCAGAGCCCACGGGCCAGATGGCACGATGGGTTCTTTACTCTGTGTTTTAAAACTATTTTTAATTGCGCAAATATATTAAACTTAAGTAACACAAAAAGGATAATATAAAGTAATTACGCCTGTCCGATATTCTAAATTTACTCCCTAGAGATAGCCTCTATTTATACAGTGGTATGGTATGAGATCAACTAATTATGTTATGGGTACCTACATTCAAACAAATACATTCATACATGTATTTGTTAGAATGAGATCATAATTTGCATATAGTCTTCAGCTTGCTTTTTCACATAATATATATATAGTATATAACACATGCACACACATTTATATATAGTATTGTTGGTCTCTTTCAATGCCAGTGTCTGTCAACTCCAGACTGAAACTATAGCATATTAATATGGAAGTTACTTCTCTTTGACTAATTGGATTTGAGAGGAAGAGACACAGCAAAACACCAACAGGAACAGAGACAGACTCATGAATGGCAGGAGTGGAACGGCGGCACTGAAGTGGCTCTGTCCCCCTCGCCTCCCTTTGGCACTCTGCTTTCTCTCAGCGGCTCTCAGTCCCCGCATGTGTCCACAAGCGTGTGCGCCTTGAGCGTGGCTCTCCCACTGAAAGGCAGTTTCCCAAGCATAATTCCTTCATGTGAAAATCACCTGAGAAAACCAGCCAAATACACACACACACACACACACACACACACACACCCCATGCTAGAGCTTAAAAGTAAGGCTTTCCCACTGAGCTACATTCCCAGCCCTGTTTTGTTTTTTATTTTGAGATAGGGTCTCAGTCTGTAAGTTGCCTCCCACTTAGATATAATTTTTACCAAAACAAACCTAACACCCAAGATATGTTGCTGTGCATTCCTGTTTACATTACATTGCTGTTCATTTAAACCTCTCCCTGCTGAGGGACCACTGGGTTGTTCTGAGTCTTTTACCATTGTTAAAGATTTCTGGAGTAAGCATCCGTCTGTGTCTCTTGTGGATTTATTTTAGAGTTATTTTGGGGAGAGAGATTCTTAGAAATGCAATTATTAGATCAAACGGAATGCGTATTAATATTATTGATAAAATACTTGCACCACAAAATGAGCTCTGAAAAATGTGCCGTGATTTATGACACTTTCACCACTGTACCTGATGGGACTAGTTCTTCATGTATGGGAAGGCACAAGCTTGGCTTTCATTATTTTTCCCCAGCTGCTACCACGAGGCAGCACTGGCTGCCGGTGCCCTCCCTGTGCTTTTGCTGTGCATGGGCAGCCAGAGCAGCGGAGCAGCAGCAGCGAGGGAAGCGACTGTTCTCTTTGCACGCATCTTTCCTGGTGGGGGCCAAGTGAGTGTCCCATGAGCACACTTTCCTCTCCTCTTGTACCTATGGTGTTTTGACCATTCCTGGTGTTGTGGTTGTTCTTCACAGTGCAGCAAGTCCTTGTCTAGAGACATGTTTTATCTGAGCTGAGGTAATCTAGCATCTTCACTTTGTCATGGAAACAGGTGTACAGATTTATGATTTTGTGATTCAAGTTGCCAGGAAAAGGTAAAGGATGTGTCTTTAAAGTTACTATATGACAGCTGTCGCTAAGCAGCCACTGTGTTCCTATGGGTCTCTCCCATCAGAGAAGTGCCGTGGGGGCCTCCTGGAGAGCTGTGTACCAGCCACACCTGGACATCCAGAGTGAGCCCTGTAAAGAGTTTGGCTCAAAACATACTTATGGAATAAATGAATCTATCAGTTGTTAAAATTGGATTTTTTTTTTTTAAGATATGGTTTCACTTTGTGGTTCAGGCCAGGCTTGAACTCAGTTCCTAGCACAGGCTGACCTTGGACTCATGGTAATCCCCCTGCCTCAGCCTCCTGGAGTGCTGGGATTTCAAGTGTGCATCACACCTGGCATTAATGGATTTAAAATCCCAGTTGTTCCACAACTTGAGCACCAAATGATAGTTGTAACCCGACAGTAGTGGCCAAGTAGAGCTCTGACCTTAGGGACAGCTCTGTCGCTCTTGGTCATGCAGCTGTTAGAATCTCTTTGGGGAGTCAAGGAAAACCAAAGTTCTATTTGATTGTCTTTAGGGTGGGAAATCACTAACCTTTGAGGCTTGGTTTTTTTTTTTTTTTTTTTGACAGCCTCATTAAGATACTGTTAATGTACAAAACTACACTTGTGTAGTTTGGTGAGATTGAACAGATGCATACAGTACTAGAAGCCAGTTAATAGACATATTCTCCAACTCTAACAGTTTCTTTGTGCCTCTTTTTCCATTTTCCTTTTTTTTTTTTCGTGATAAGAAAACTTAATATGAGATCTAACTTCCTCACAAAAATGGCTACATATGAACAATTTTATTGTTGCTGTTGATACTGGGGCTAGAACCCAGGGCCTTTGTATTGAGCTACACTGCCAGTCCTCCCAGCTCTAATTTTTTTATTCTTTATTTTGAGATGGGGTCTTGCTAAGTAGCCAAGTTGCCCAGGCTGAGCTTGAACTTTCGGTCCTCCTGCCTCAGCCTCCCAGAGTCCTGGGATTGCCGGCTTGCATTACTGCATCTGCCCAGAAACAGTACTGCTAACGATAAACACAACGTTGGACAGCGGGCCTCTAGAACGGATTCTGAGACTTTATACCTGTTGAATAACAACTCTCCAGTTCCCTGCCCTCTGCCCAACAGCCACCACTCCCTCCCTACTGCTGGGAGCCGGACTGTACTAGCCACCTGATGTAAGTGGAATCGTGACCCATTGCCCTGCGGGGTGGCCTTCTCTCACTTTGTGGGCTGTCGTCCAGATCCGTCTGTGTCATCTCAGGTGGCAGGGATTCTTGTGGCTCACAGCAGCCAAGGCATGGAAGCAGCTCAGTGCTCTCTGAGAGATGAGTGGAGACAAGAATTTGTTTTCGGAAATAGCAGGGGAATCAGCGCTGGTACTTCTGGTGATGAACAGGGGTGTTCACAAAGGATGATCCTCTGTGACGCTGAGAACAAGTGTTTCCTGGGAGACAAGGCTGTTGGCTTGATTTGGTTCCTAAGTGGATGCAGAGAGCAGCCTGTGTGTGGCTTCCAAGTATCAGTCCAGGGCTGGGGATCTAGCTCAGCAGTGCAGCGCCGGCCTGGCAAGCGCAAGGTCCTGAGTTCAATTCTCAGTACAAAAAAATTAAATATCAATCCAAAGGGAATTTGGAAATTATCTAAGGGAAAAATGATGACATAGTCTGTTCATAGGAATTTCCTCAATTTGAAAAGAAAAATTCCACATGATTCTCCCGTAGTCTCATTACAGTTTTAGTTAATTGGTTAGTCCTGTATAAATCATGTTTCATTAATAAGACACAGGGGCCAGGGAGATGGCTCAATAGAATAAGGGCTTCCCTGGCAAGCGCAAGGGCCTGAGTTCAATCCCTGGTTCCGCAAAAAAAAAAAAAAAAAATAAGACACAAGAGTTTGTTTATGTGGCCAGAGGTTTATGTGTCAGTTGCAGTTATTATTTTAACTGAGTTGCGCCCTTCATTGTTTCTGGTGTTTGGGGTTCTATCCTTCACAGAAAGACTGGCTGTGTGGTGAGGCCAGTTACATCCAAATGTAGGAACAGGGCTAGTAGGATAACAAATAGTATAGCTTAGAGCCAGGTGTGGTCGTGCACACCTGTCATACCTGCGGTCTGGGAAGCTGAGGCTGGAGGATTTGAAATTTGAGCCCAGCCTGGGCCACTTAGTGACTTAATAAGACCCTGTCTCAATTTTTTTCTTACAAACAGGGAAAAGAGAATTACAAATATAATTTAGTAGTAGATTGTCTATGAGTTAAATCCCTAGTACCAAAAAACAAAACCCAAAATTATAGATTAAGATAATCTCTGGAATTTAAAGAATGCTGCAACTCTGCTGCAGATAGAGGATGAACGCATGGGTGAAATGATGCCTGTCTGTTAATTCATGGTGTTGAAAGGAAATGAAAGAAAGTATACAGCGGGGAACCTAGAGAAAGAGATAAATGCCATGAAATTTTTGGTAAGTAGCCAGTTGGTCTATAGACACAGCATGCTGTGAGGAAACTTTAGCAGACTTTAAGGCTCTTTTTTAAAACAAAAATAAAATACAATTCAACTTCCCTTCTGAATTTTTCCTTTTTTGCATTTCTTTGGCATTTCTTCCATAGTCTTTGTTAAACTTCCTAAATTGAGCACTTGCTTGCTTGCCTTACTTGCTGCATTTCCAATCTTCGCTGTTTTAACAGTGTATACAAGTGTCTACACACCAATTTAACTTCATTCTAGGTTTCAGTATGTAGTGCTTGCCTTTGTGTTCAGCTCTAAGTATTTCCTAATTCACAGGAGGTTCCCAGGTTTTGTGTTGCTTTTGAGCCAGGGCTTCCACATCTGATGGGAAGGTGAGACCTTGATCCTCACAGCTACTGTAAGTTGCCAGCATCCAAAGTGTTTCAGCTGGCCTCAGAAAAAGAAAGCATGCTCACTTCCCACAAACCACCTGACTCCTGAGAGGCCAGGGTTACACTTCTCCAGGACAAAAGGCCTAGATTTTGGTAGTGGCAAAGAAAAGAACAAAGCTAAAGAAGGGTGCAAAGTGCCACCTCATTACACAAGCAGGTGATTAGCATAACTGGCAAGAGGCATGCCAATCAGGTGCACAGTCAATGTGGAATTGTGCTGCTCTTACTGTAGAGGGTGGGCAGAACCACTGTGCGAAGCGCTCAAGTCAGCAGTGCTCCTGGGGTTTGCGTGATACCTGTGGTGTATGGCTGGGGAGATAGGCGCTGGCTCTGTCCTTAGTTCAGTGTGGAAGGTCTGTGCTCCTGCATATGGATGATACGACAGGCAAATGCTAGGTGGAGTTCTGTTGTTCTATTTGTAATTGAAAGTCTATAGTAGAAGAGAATTTTGCTTTACTTAGCAGTTGTGTGATAAGCCCTAAGGTGGACCAGAAAAGCTGATTCAAAGTCATATTGATAGAGCCCCAGGGAAATCTAAGCCAGGAGAGCAGCGCTGTCGGGATAAGTCTTTGTCCCCAAGAGCCAGGCTGCGTGAAGCATTATTCACAGTGCATTGTTGAGCATCTACACTGTGATTCAGCATGAGGGAAAAAGTGAAGGTTATTAATTCAATCACATCATGGACGGTAAATGTACTTCTTTACAGAGGATTTTTAAAAAGCGATAAACAGAGTGTAAAATTCTCTTCTTGCACAGGCTCTCCATGGTTCCTGAGGAAAAGTACTCTGAGATGGGGAAGTGGTAAAAGGCTTCCTCCTGTTACCAGCAGTACTGTGACTTCAAGTAGATAACTAACTTTGCATTTTTTCCCAGATACGCCCAGTGTTTTGGGTAGCCTAAATCTGCTTCTTTGTGGTCAAAATATTGGAACTTTTAGGGGTGACGATGGGTTTTCAAAATCTCTTACAACTGAACTGTAATATATACAACCTGATGCTGAGTGTTTGATGATTTCCTAGCAGCCCTGCTTTTCAATAGCTGAACTAAGAAATGAACTGCTAGGCTAATGATACCACAGAGCAAGGAGAACTATGCCACAGAGCCCAGGAGGCAGGATGGACAGTCTGTGCACAGCTTCCGGGCCTCCCCACCCAAGGTCATAGAGCATGCTCTTGAGGCCATGTCTCTTCATTGCATTTTCTTGTGTCCCATCATAAAACTCAATTTGAATATCCAGAGCTCTTTGACATGTACTGGCTTTCCAAATGGCCTAACATTTTATTTATAATTTCTAATAGAACACAAACAAAACTAAGAAAGCTGCCATTTCAGACCAGCCTGAGCAACATAGTGAGACTCTAACTCAATAAGAGGGAGAGAGGGAGGGAGGGAGAGAGACAGAGATGGGGAAGAGGGAGAAAGATAGAAAGATAAAAAGAAAGAGAGTAACAGCAAGTACATGTGTAGCCAAATAAGCGAGACCTTTGAAGGTCCCTTATCTAAGTGTGTCTCCTCTAGTGCCCTATGGGGGTCCATTGGGAAGGGCATCCATGGGGTTTTTAGGTTTGTGATCAGGGTCTTCCCAAGTGAGGGGTTCAAATAGGCATCACAGCAGTTGAGCTGCAGACTATAAAATGAGGATACACAAGCCAAGTGGGTTGGAAAGAGGCTCAAGTTAGTCCTGGTTCCCAGGGAGGGCTTCATTGGTTGAGCCCTGAGTACAGCCCCAGCCCCAAGGGACCTTCTTGGTAAGAGAAGCAAAGCTGTCTCTTCCCTCCTCCCAGACAGCCTTGTAGGAGCCAGCTCAACTTCCTGAGAACAGAGTGGTGGTAGAGTTGCGTGCCCCCACCCTCCCTTTTGGAGTTCTGACTCATCCTTGCCGGAACCTTGTTTACCCTGTGCACCATACATCTTTGGGCTTGGTCACCCATAAGGTCATGTCCTATCCTTGGGGGCAGCCACTGGCCCTTCTTAAATTCCTGAATTCTCCCCAAGGGATCATCTTCCTTTCTTCTTGGTGTCCACACTGCATCCCCCAAACACACACACACACATACACACACACACACACACACAACCTCCAAGTAAGGCTGTGACCCTCCCTCCCTCCTCTTCCTTGGCACATGTGAGCCCTGGGGCTGATAATGGCCATGTTGACATTTAGAGACAATTTAGAGACTCCATAGATGAAATGACAGAGGTGGAGGAAGATCACTGAAAAAAGATCATTTGCTCAAGGACCTGGGAGAGGCTGTGTTACTATGGAAGAGGACAAATCAAAGCCACCTCTGATTACCTGAGGACCAAGGGTATAGTGGAAAGTGGTATTTGCTGTGGTTCTGAAATTAGCACAGCAGTAGATCAGTTAATGGGCTGGAGAAATGTCTGTAGGACCATGATGTCCACGGAGCACATGAGAAGAATGCTGAGAGTCCTGCAACAACAGCGTGCTGGTCCTAGTCCTTTAGCTATACTGTGGTACTTACAGGCTCCATTAGCAGCTCAGTCCATGTCACTGGCAACCTGGAGGAGCTCCTACAGGAGGTCTGGGCTTTTGGGCCATTTGCTGCACCACATATCAGGACACCCAAACTGTGGCTCTGTAGGGGCAGTCCTGAGGCCCAGTGCTAAAGCAGCAGTGTGATCCAGAGGACACAGCCTGGCTTCAGGAGAACCACTGCAGGTGCTGCAGGCGGCCAGGATGTTTGTCCCAAGCAAGGGCAGCCTGCAGTCAGACAGCTTTGTAAATGAGAAAGACCATGAGCATCAGTGTTTTGGGGAAATAAAGAATAGTCATCTATTTCCTTCCTAGTGACTGGCTCTCAGAGGGAATGCACCTGGTGGAAAAAGAAAATAAGGCAGAAAGTGGCCAGCCGAGGAATATTCCCTTTCTCCTCTTTCCATTCCTCCAACCAAAAATGGTACAGGTAACAAATGAAAAAGACTTTTGAGGAAAGTTTATCTAAAAGAACATCTCTCATCATACTGTATGCCTTTTCTGCTTTATATTTCCTCTGTGGATTTTTATTTCCCTTAACCACGTATACTTTTTCTAATTTGTCTGTTACCTGTCTTCCTTCACTAAAATGGATATTTAGTTTGTTCCCTGCAATGTCAGCTGTATCTAGGGCAGCACTTGACTTTAGGGATGGACTGAACAAAGCTTCTAATTTTAAAGTGACCGGCTTTAATGAACAGAACCAAAGTAAAGAAGAAGTGGGAAGAAAGAGACTTGGCCCCCCAACACACACACACACACACACACACACACACACACACGCACGCACACGCACATGCGCATGCAAGCACACACACACACACACACACACACACTGGAGTCTGATATGGGAGGATGTGGGGTGCAGCTGAAGATTGATCACATGTGTGGGGCTAGAGCGAGGCCAGCCCGGAGAACACGGAGTGCCTGAGGTGATCCAGGGGAACAAACTGATCTCGAGAACGGGAGGCTCCCTAGGTGAGCTAGGCGAGCAAGCTGTTAGGCAGAGGGGTCCCGCCTGACATCAGCTGCCAAGAGTGTCAGGAAACGTGCTGTGGTTGTTGGGCAGCTTCTTTTCTCCATCAAGAGCAAGGGCTCCACATGACCTCGGCTGAAGGGATCCCCTGGTCTCTCCATGGTCCCCAGGAGGAGACCATGAAAAAGGTTAGAAAACAGAGACAAGAAATAATAGCTGAGGTCAGGTGGTGGGCCGTGCCTAATTGACAAAGGACCTTCTAACAATAGTAGGCGTGTTTATTTATACCTTTGCAAAGTTCTAAGACATAAGGTTGCCTAGCGACTAATAGCCCACCTTGTCCAGGCAGGATGCTTTTCTTAAGACTGAGGTAGCTTGGCTGCTTTAGGCAAATGGGCCTTACTCTGCCCTTCCACATATGATCAGTTTCAGCTCTAGCCACTCCCAACACTCAGTTTCAGCTCTAGCCCCTGCCTACGCTCAGTTTCATGTTGGGAAAAGCTGCATACTCTGCAGTATATAATGGGGTATTGCTTAGGGCTTGTGTATCTAGCAATCCAGGTCAAGGGTTCAAAGGGATGCAGCTCACAGCACAGGCATTAGTTAGCTAAGAATGAGGTGCCCTGTGTTCCACACTGCAGGGACTTGGTGTCTGAGTAGAGGATTCAGGAGGACTGCCATATTAGGGAAGTACTTGTGGTAAGTGGTTGGGATCTCCACTTCCAAGGACCAGGAAACCCTCAGAGGAGAGCCTGAGTTCCTTGAGATTATAGATTATTGTTGGGTCATCATTTTAAAGTGGGTTGGTGATGCAGAGGGCAGAGCTTTACCAGAGCACTGGCTTGCTTTAATCTCCTACATCAGAAAACTATAGGAGTCAAGGCAAGAGGGCTTCTTCAGAGTTTGAGGTAATGAAGTAAATGTAATCATAGAAATAACCAGGTTGGCATCAGGAGATGTGAGTTCTGGCTTGGTAAGGTACTCAGGCAGGAAGTACCTAACCCAGAGCAAGGCTCTAACTTCACCAGTTCCACACTGCCTGTTCCGTTGCTGTCCCTTGATTGTATCTCAGTCTGTTGTTGGGTGTATTTGTTTCCTGTGATAACATGATGAATTGCCATAAACTCAGGGGCCTGAAATGAGAGCAGTTTATTCCCTCACAGTTCTATAGGCCAGCAGCCAATATCAGTTTCCCTGCACTGAGGTCTCGCAGCCACCCCAGATGCATGCAGGGCCTCTGGACACGTGGGAGGGAGTGCTCCTCACCTACCCATCCAGAGGCTCTGCTTTTCCTTGTAGCCACACTGTTCCACTCTGCCTTTGTGGCTCTGTAGCCTTCGCTGTAGCATGGAATTTTGTCTTACTGCCTTTCTGATGTAAGGACCCTTCTGATAGCTTTCAGGGCCCACTAGATAATTCAGGATAATTTCATATTTCAAAATCTTTAATCACATCTACAAGTAGTTTAAAATGTAAGGGAACAGTGAGAGACTCCAGGAATTGGAATGGGGACCAAGTTTTGGGAGCCATTGTCAGCCCAGTGACCCCTCCTTCAGATTAGCAAAGCCCTGGTGCTGTGCTGCTACATGCCAGACCCCGTGTTGTCTTCTCTGGAGAAACAGGGGCACATGTTACAGCCAGATCCTTGTGGGACACTCAGTGTAGTTGGGGAACAAAGGCAAGTGTGAATGAAGGATGTCACTGGCAAGGAAGAGGATGAAGACAGGATAGTGAGTGGTAAGTGCAAGAGTGGAGCAAAGCGTAGCCTTCAGGAACCCACCAGCAGAGGGCTCTGAGGCAGCGATGGTCAGAAAGGAAGCACTCCATGACCATGACGGCGAAATGGGAAGGCAGAGAAGATTCTGGGAGATAAAGAGGCAAATGCTGACTTGAGACTGATACGCAGACGACTACAGGGAACTGCGGGGACAACGACTAGACCCTTCCAAGGGAAGAGCAAAGTAACTGGGCAGAAAGGGGAGGATTTAAATCTCAGGTTGAGCCCTTAAAAGCTATTATTATTATCATCATTATTATTATTATTATTATCGTTATTATTCTTGTATTTTAGGGAAGGGTCTACTGGGTGTTTCAGGGTCTCACTACTAGATCGGACTCTAGTGATCAGCCTGTTTACAGCCTCCCAAGAGCTGGGATTACAGACACGTGCCACCACTCTCAGTCTCAGTTGCCATCTCAGCACACCCCTGGGGCAGGGCCAGCATGTCAGGCCACTATTATTTATTGCTTATTGGGTTAGGTAGTGCATTCACCTAGAAACAAGGGGCATATAGTGCTGTTCATGTCATATGCTTCTTATTCCTAGAAGAGTTATGCTTACAGAGATAAACCCCATGCAAATGGTACATGCATCCACACATAATTAATCTCCTTTTTATACTTCATAGCTCCATAAAATTATGCTGTATATCAGAGCCATGACATAGTTAACCAGCCTTTATTGAGAAATAATGGAATTGTTTTCATTCTTGCTATCAAACAGTGCTGCAAAGAGCAACCATTTCTCACGTTAATGAATGTATCTGTAAGATGGAAAATTGTTGGGCCCATGACTACCCATTTTCTTGAGTGAAAGTTGTATTAATTGGCACTTTCAACAAAAATGAGTAACAGTGCCTCCTCCTTCATGTAATTGTCAGTATAGAGATATCTAACGCATCTGCGCCAATCTGATTGGGTGAAAAGTGCAACCTTTGATAGACTTACAATCTGCATTTCTCTTTTTCTGAGTGATTTTTAAGCATCCTCTCATCTATTTAGAGAGCTGTGTCAATTTCCTATGAATTCTTTCCTTATGCTGTCATTTCAGCTCACAGTGTTAAAATTGATTTTCACTTGGCTATTGCCTCAGTCCACTGGGGCTTCTGTGACAACATAAGGAGACTTATCAGTGACTGAAATTCATGTCTTGCCGTCTGGAGGCTGGAGGCCTAGGCAGATGCCAGCACATTTGATGTCACATGAAGGTGTTACGTGGGGTGTGGATGGATGGATGGCATCTCCACACTGTGCCCTCAGGTGGAGGAGGGAGAGGGAGAGCGCCCAGGAAGCTTCACTCTGTGAGCCCTGGTGTCTGCTCTGCTCTTCGTCCTCAGCACACCTTGAGACCGGGCCTCTACTCGCCAAGACCGGGTTGTCCTGGGTCTACTTCTTTCACCCAGTGCTTAAGAAAGTGTGGTGGTTGTGCTGGAGCGTTAACTTGGCTGACTTTGGCATCTGCCCAGGAGATTCATGGCGCCCACTTTCTGTGTGTCTGGGTGGGTCGTGGAGGTGTGGCCTTGAGGTCTATAACTGGCCCCTCACCCTGTCCTCTCTGGCTCTGCTGTGTCCTGTTTCCCAGCTGCTAGGGATGTGGCAGCTTTGCTGAGCTGTGCTCGTCTGCCACACAGCTTCTGCCTTGGAGTCAGCTGACCAGAGATGTCATTCTGAGCCCCAGTAGATGTCTCCTCCTTTCAGTTGTGGGTGTCAGGTATTGGGCCCAACAACCGGAAAAGGAGACTGAGCCAGAGTGTGTGTGTTCTCCTGGGAGGTCATGCATTTACTTTGATGTGCTTGTAATTTTCCAACTGTATGTACATTTCCCCATCATCATGGCCTGTGACATTTGTAGTCTTCTCTGATTCCTAAACTCCCCATGCTTGCTTTTCCTAAGTCTTTTTTTTTTTTTTTTTTTTTCCGGTACTGGGAATTGAACTCAGGACCTTGCACTTGCCAGGCAAGCGCTTATTCTACTGAGCTATCTCCCCGGCCCTAAGTCTTAAGGTGAAAGAAAATGTGGGGCTCAGCTTTCACCTGTGCTTCCTCAAAGCCCACTCTGAGACAGTTCCCTTATGAAGGGACCCCATAGGCCTTGCGCTCTGGTCGGGTTGCCACTGCTTTCCTTTCTCAAGGCCTTTGCTTGTTTGACTTCCTTCTGACACTGAGCACTGCCGTGAGGAAGTCTAAGGCCAGCCTGGCTTTTGTTTCTGTTGTAAGTGGCTTGATATTTTTGTCTTGATTGACAACAGAATATTTTTAATTTTTATTTTTTCTCATTGAAATACAGTAATTTTACTAGAATGATTGAGCTGACTCTTCTGGGCCATTTTTCCTGGAACATATTGAAATTGCTCAGCATGTGGACTAAAGCTTTCTTTTCTGCCCTCTTCATTCTATCCCTCCCTGTCTTCCTTCCTCATGCATTTTTTCTACTACTTGCTGACCAGCCTGCCTGACTGCTTCTTCTCCTCGCTTCCTCTCTCTCTCTCCCTCCCTTCCCCTTCCCTCCATCCCCATTCCCTCTTTCACTGTCTCACAGTCCAGACTTCAATTAAAAAAAAAAAAATTGAGACAAGGTCTCATTACATTGCTAAACTGCCCAGGAGGGGGAGGGGGTGGGGAGAGGCTCAAGCTTAGGATCCCCCTGCCCAGCCTCCCTAACTGCTGAGATTGCAGGTGTGGGTCATCATTCCTGGCTTGAGGCTTCCTGTATATCAAATATACTTTTACCTATTTACTCTCCTCCTTGTTCAGTTTCCACGCTCTGGGAGTACAATAGGACATAAGCTAGCCTTCCTTTGCCTGTCTTACTTCTACCACTGTGTCACTCCCAATCAGTGTGCTTGTGTTTTATTTCCACTTTGATTTTCTTCTTTCTTTCTATGCTCTCATCTGTACTTCCAGCAGCAGTTCCTCTTCTTTGTGTCTCTTACGGTTTTATTTTTGTGACCCTTTTGCTTTTTTGTTCTACTTCTTTCCTGAGCTCAAAGAGATAGTTTCTTCAGAGATTTCTTACTTTATTATATTTTTTTAAATGCATGGGGGAAATGGCCACCATGTCTACCTGCTCCATGGAATTGCCTTTCTGTAACTGTTCTTTACCTGCTGTCTGCTTTTATTGCATCTTCGCTCCTTTGCTGATTGTTTACCTGCAAAGCAAGTGGCTTTTTCCTAGAGCAGGATTAGCAGAAGCTGAGGTAGGAATTCCCCGTGACCCAGGAAGTCGTGTTTGAGTGCATGCAGAGTTTATTTCTCCCTGCCCCATGGGGCAAGCTATATGGCGTTGGCAGTGAGAGTCTCTCCTCCATCTTTGCCATGGGACAGGAAGCGTCCAGCAGCAGAACCCTTCCCGTGTGCACCCCATCACCCCGTCTCCTTTCCCTTTGCTGTCCAACCTGAGGCGGCCTTAGCCATTTCAGAAAGCCTTGTGGTGTGAGCCAAGCAGATAGACTGTGCCCCTCTGCCATGGCCTCTGTTTTGAGGGCTGCGCTCGGTTGGCTCTGAGTATCACCCCTGTCCTTCAGTCCCCTCCCCCGTCGCAGGCTGCCAGCCCTGCCCCTCATCAGTGATCAAGGTAGGTTTCCCAATGCTTAGGGAGTTTAACAAACAGTTTTAACTTTTAATTCTCATTTTCTCCCAAAATGGCCTTTCCCCTTCATTCTTTCTGTTGTTTTTGGATGATTTCCAAGAAGATAGGGGAGAAAATATTGACTTTCTGCCACCATCTTTAAAACTGTGGTCCTGCCAAATGGAAGACTTGGACTTTAGCTTGTGAATGATGGATGATAGCCATTGAAATACCTTGAATTGGGAAGGAAGAATTTGAAAATGAATATTGCAATTGCATTGTGAAGGGTGAACTCAAAATACGAAGAGATTAGAGCCTGGGAGATAAGCCCAAATCCTAAAGTAATATCCTGGTGTGAGCATAATGGGCCATAATGATGATAGGATCGCAAAGGAAAGAGAATATATAGGAAATATTAAGAACAAAACATCAGTGATACTTGAAGGAAGGTGTTTAGATTTAACTGGAGGAAGAGAAACTAAGATTAGCTGAAAATTTAAACCTAAGTGTCAAATAACTGTGACTTCACTGAGGCTTAGTGTACTTTGATAAAAAGCATAATTTTTGACCTTCCAAAGTGAACTTGAAAGTCAACACAAAAGTTATTGCTGTGGATCTGTACGATAACCTTGGGCTGACAGGCCAGAGACAGTGAGGGGTGTCGCCAGAGCCCTGCCCATCACCTCCCACAGCGGGAGGGCTTTTGTTAAGCATTCATCAAGGCTCTTGTGGCCCAGTCACTCCATGGAGAACACAGAAGCATCCGACACCTCCTCTGGCAGCACTTGTTGACAGCGCAAACTCTGTAGGAGGAAGGTAGAGGACAGAAGTGGCCACCACTTTGTGGCCACCACTGCATCTGCACGAAAGAGGTGATGGGGACTAGGTGGCTTCCCAGCCTGAAAAAAAGAGAGAGAAATCAGAAGCTATGAGCAGGACCTATAGCTTAAAGAATAGGAGGAGAGGGACAGACTGGGATCAGAGCTAGGCCTGAGTGGCAGGCAAGGCATGGGAAAGTTGCAACTTCAAAAATTAGCATTAGGGCCAGGGAAATAGTTGAGGAGTTAAAGCGCCTGCCTGGCAAGCACGAGTACACGGGTTTGATCCTCAATACCGCACGGCATGCTGGCACTGCACCAAGCTGGTCACCAAAACTAGGCGTGGTGGTGCACTCCTTTAATCCCAGCACTCGGGAGGCTGAGACAGGAGGATCACTATGAGTCTGAGCTGTGAAGTGAGACCCTGAACCAAAAAAAAAAAGGGGGGGGAGCCTTAAAACGTGCAGATGATGTTGTCCAGCAGCAAGATGTGACTCTGCTGCATTTCAGAAAACAGCTTTGGCTTGGCCATATGTTCTGGTTTCAGATAGTGAAACACACTGGGAAGTACCTGGGAAAGGAGCCCTTTTCTGAATAAACAGGCGAAGCCTGCCTAACGGAGAGAGCTGTGTCCTCTGCACCTTTCCTGCATCCAGCTGAGACTCGGATAGTCACCAGGTGTAGCCCTCTGCCACCAGAAGGGTGATGCTCTCTGATGAGGAGGGTGGACCAAGAGGGTCACAGGGCAGGCAGGATCTTCACTGCCACCCCTGAACAGTCACACCACCTTGGACCTCACAGATCTCTTGTACGTGGATAAAAGCAACCTTACCTGCTTCAACCAGTACCGACACTGGATAGTGCAGCTGAATTCATTTTTTTACTGAGACAGCTGCACTAGTCTAGGTTGCAGAAGAAAGATTTAAATTCAGTTCAGAAGGCCTTTGTATTGAGTTTGTTAAGTAGTCCTGCCATGGAACAGACTTCTTTCATCTCTGATCTGCTTGTCCTTTTTTCCTGTCACTCCCACCTTATGCTCAGTTTTATTTTGTGCTTTCGCTTTGGTTTGGTTTGGTTTGGTTTGTGGATTGAACCCAGGGACTTTGCACTAACTTTCACCCTCATGTGTAGTTGGTGACAGCTCAAGGTGATCCTCTCTGTGGCACTTGTGGGATGTGATCAACAATATACACAAGGCAAGAACATGTGTGAAGTGCAGACTTGTGTTCTTTTTCCCTTCTCCATTGCCTGATCCCTTGGTCTGGCCATTTGTCACCTACATTCTGTAAGACATATCTAACTGGTCCTTACCCTGATCTTCCATGGTGGAGATTAGTAACCCTTCTAGAAGGCAGACCTACTCCTCTTACTTTGCTACTGAAAGATTCTACCAAGTGTTCACTGTTCAAAAGACAGAAGTTGAGTGTGACTTGTCCTATTGCTCCAGAATTGATAGCAGAGTCCACACTCTGAGGAAAGTCAGGCAACCTTGCCTGTCCCCCACCAGGTGTTCAGCTACTGGGTGTCAGCAGGAGGCAGCACAGTGGCTCACACATTCTCCTGCCAGGCCAGGTAGGCTGACAAGGCCTGCTGGTCAAGTCTCCCTACCATCACTGCTATCTGGAGAAGGTGAGTCTGTGCTAAGGCTTCTCCTGTTTTCCCCCAGGCATGTCCTCCTTGCTCACAGCAAGGGACAGAAAGAACCAGGAATGAGGGGAATGTGTACGCCTGGAAGGGTCTGGGCTATCTGCAGAAAGAGGGAATTGGAAAGACAGCAGGGCAGGGGAAAAGATATTAGGGGAAGCACAGTGAGCTACTATTCCATGCCCAGGGATGGTTGCACTTTCTGGGACAGCCATTGGATGTGCATGCTTGGACAGCCCACCCAGTAGCTGCCAACTAATGAGGGGACTAGATGCAGGCAGGAGCAGAAATTGCTCCCAGAAATTCACACCTACAGCTCCCACCAAAGGGAGGATGGCAGAAGTCTTGCTCATGAGAGATGACTTGTTAATCCTACCAAGAAAAGGTTCCTGATTGGTCCTCTCTCCTGCCATTCTTTCTTCATCTCCAATGGATGGACTAGACCCTAAAACAGACAGGTGGGAGAAAGAGAGGAGAGCACTGTGACTATTAACCCCATTATGTCAATTCTATTGGATGAAGAAATGCCTGCCAGATTGGTAAAGCATACTCTTTGTGTCTGGGTGGTCATGGAGCTTGACTGTGGGGTCTCTATCTGGTCCTTGCCAATCCCTTTCTGGCATTATCCCAGTGCTCTACTTCTTGGTTGTCATGAACTAAGCATCTTTGCTGCAGCACATCCTTCTATCATGATGTCCTGCTCTGGAGCCAGCTGGCCATGGACCAAATCCCTAGAAACTGTGAGCCAAATTAAACTTCTCTTTCAAATTGTGGGCTTCCCTTACTCCTTTAAATTGTCCTTTAAGCCCTTCTACTTCCTAAGTTGGATCAGATATGAAGCAGAAGTTCCAGGCTGTACTATGATTTCTTTCTTAAAGGAGATTCAATAGCCAAGGCAGATGAAACACAGTCTAGGTAGGAGTGGCTGCAGGACACAATGTTATGCCATCTTTATCCTGCTAAATAGCACACCAGGTCCTGTAGAAGAGGTTCTCTGTCACTTCTCTAACTTGTTTCCTGTCCTCATTTCAAGGTCTCCTGCCTATTAATCTATCAAGTAGTGTGAAGTTTTTCAAATGCATCAGTTATTGCTGGTTGCGTAATAGACTACACCAAAATGGAGAAGCACACACATAATCCCTGTTGCAAATGTCTTTGAAGGGTTGGTAGCTCTCAGTGATAGGCCTATTACAGCTCTGAGGTCCCCCGTGTGGCTAGGGTGGAGGGCAGACAAGGCTACATGTATAAGAACAAGGAAGACTGGAGATGATTATGCCTTTTTCCCAGTGTGGAGACCTCTTCTCCCACTGTTCTCCTTTGAGAGCTACTCCTTGTGCTTCCTCCAGAATCCCAGCAGGGGAGAAGCTGCCTCCCCACACTGAGGGACCTGCTGTTCTGTGTTTCTGCCTTCACTGCATTGAAGATTCTGCTATCTTGTCTCTGACTTTTTGCTTGTCTTTGTTGGGCTTGTGACTGATACAGGCTGCCCAGTACCTATGTCATCTCTGAGCAGCACTGGCCAACTTAAGACAGTCTGATCAAGTTCTCCGTGAGCCCCAGTGCAGACCTTGGGTCAGTTGCCACTGTCTCCTCAAGCAGACTGGAGCCTCCTGAATGATGCCCATGCTCTTCTCACTCTTGATTCTGTAGGGTGAGCAGGACAGAGGGACACCTGATGGGCATGTCACAGCATTCATTGACTAATGAATGAGTGAGTACCTCATTCTGTCCAGACTGGTTTCAGCTGTGGCCAAGAGATGTAACTGAGGCTTTCAGTACACCTGATGTCCATTCCAACTCTAAACCTTTATGAATCTTGGACAAGAGAAAAAGGCATTTTTAAAATTATTTTACTTTGTTTTTTATTTAATTAATTTTATTGAGAAAGAAATAACAATGAGACATTTCAAAACAGGTTAGTAGGACAGTTACAATACTTAATACATTGCATATTGGAAAAAAGCATTTCAAGGTGTCGAGGCCAGAATGTGAGGCCGTGTGTTGAGTGATGACTCATAAGGAAGCCTTTTTAAAATAAAAAATGTAAGAGCAAATAATGTTAAGCCATCAATTTAATACACCAATTGCCAGCGACACCATGGGACTTCATTCCAAGATTGCTTCACTATATTGGAGAAGAGAAAATTAAAGGCTAATTCCAAGTTGCAGAATATAAAATAAGAACTATACAAGCAAGTTCCTTTGACTTTGAAGTTTCACTTGACCTTTGAATGCTATACAAAACCTTTTCCTTTTTTCCATGGTAGAAAATAGAAAACCATTTCAAATTTCTGTGTGTGTGTGTGTGTGTGTGTGTGTGTGTGTGTGTGTGTGTGTGTAAACTGCGGAACTACCCAGGCACCTCAGCAAAAGACAAAAGTAATGAAAACGCCCTTGGTTCCCCCGGAGGAACTTTGTATTCTCCTGTCATCTCTGTAGGCCAAAGTGAAATGAGATGTTTCAATCTACTGATTGATTAGATTTGAATGACATCCACATGTGTAACTAACACTGAGCCACCGCCTTCTTTTCTAATTACTTAGCTTATCCCCGGATCTAAAGAAGTGTAGTGTACAACAGTCCTGCGTTAAAGTTACTTGTCACTGATTTCGGTATTTTTTTAAGAAGGTAACATAGTTTTATTGCAGTTCTGGGAATGAATAGTTTGACAGCCAGACATTTCAGAATACTTAATGACTTTTCCCCTTAACTGCAGCTACTGCAGACAAGGGAAAAAAGCAATCAGTATGCATAATGGAACTCTCTCCCCAGTGGGCTTTTCATTTCCTCCAAGCCCGCGGGACAGTATTTCATTGGAGAGAGGGCTTAGGGCAGTTAGCAGCAACGATATTAAAGAAGGAAAAAAAGATATATTTGTATCTTTTTAAAAAGTAACAGGTCATGCCAGGAAACTAATGGAATTCTATGATTTGATCCCTGTGAGGATTGTGAACAGCATATTCTAAGACTAAATGGGTAGAAATAACTGCCTTCAAGTTTGATGGGACCATAGAGCATTTAATGCTAGAAGAGCCAGTTGCGATGAGTCTTTCCTCATTTGTGAGCTTCAACTGAGTTCCAAGGAGTTGGAGTGACGTGACTAGGACCGCTCGCCATTGGCAGGGCTGAAGTCTGCTCTGTCTCCTCCACCTTGGCTACACTTTGCAGTCATCATATGGTTTCAGAATTCCTGCTGCATTGGTCCATTGGGGATATTCTGGTTTGAGCAGGTCAAGATGTGACCCAGATGGCAGGACTGAATCAGCAAACTTCCACAGCTCCCTGTGATCACAAGTCATAGGCATTGCACGAGAGCCTATTGGGTGCAGGATACAGATGTCCCTGCCACAGTTGGTGACGCCTTGAACTCTCTATTTTCTTGACTCCTGAAGACTCATCTCCAGCACTGGGGTCTGGACAAGTCTGTTGGAATCTAGATCCCAGTTGTGAGTCCGTCTCTCACTTGGGTTGTATTTGTGTCTGTGGAGGAGATGCTGCTTGGCACACAGAGCCTTGTGTTTCTGTACCCTCCCATTTTTCTTTACCCAGTGAACTGCTGCCCTCACCCCTGACTCCTTAGTGGGCAGTGTCCTTGCTCCTGTTCAGCTGGTCAGGAGATGACCAAGTGAGATGGCGCCCATGGCCTCCAGGTGATGCAATTTAATAGCTGTCTCTTTGGTCTTTATCGGTGCCATTTTAAAACCCAGAGTCTAGACATGGAGAAGACCTTAATGATCCTCCAGACCCTGTCTCCCTGGGCAGCATCCTCTGCTGCTGGTAGGTGGCTCTCCATTCCACCTTGGTTGCTCACTGGTGAAGCAGCTCACTGTGTCCATGCAGCCTGTTCAGCTGCTGGGTGTGCTCATTACTAGCCTCTACCCTGGATTGGACCATTTCTGTTACCCCCTGCAGATTTCCCTCCCTGCAGAGCCCACCATCCCATTCCAGTTAATTCCCTGTGTCCTCAGCAAAGCTGGCCCTGGAGGAATCACCAGCATCCCCTGAGGAGGGCCAGAATATGCTGCATGTATGAAACAGGCTGGTTACAAAGTCTTAATTTCCTTTGACCTTGACCTTGGTCAGATTGTTGTCTCCATCTGCTAGGAGCACCAGAGGCCTTCTGGGAATAGCACAAGCCTGTCTCTGGGTGACTCCATGTGCCTGAATCACCATGTAGCCTCGGGGATAAGCTTGCTTTCCAGGACAGTTTATGATGTGGCAACCAGGACCACCTGTAAGTCCTGGGCTCCCCACGCTGATGTGGCAGAGTTGTGCTGTGTGGACTCATCAGACACAAACTGCCTGAGTGGCATCTGATTGTACTATAGCCTCGGATCAGACTCTGAACAGGAAGCAGATGCAGCCTGAATGGGCCTTAACTGCTCTCTCAGGATGGAAATTATACTTCTAAAATTTATACTTCTAAAATTCTTCCCGTCCTGTTTTTCTACCTTCCACTTGAAGTTTTGTCATCTCTAATGCCATGGTCCTCCCTCCAGATCTTCACACCACTCCAGGGACCCTGGGTATCACCAGTAGCTTATCAGAAAGGCAGGACCATGTGCTACACCGAGACCTCCGAGGGCAAATCTTTACATGTTACAGTTCAAATCTAAATTGTTCTCCGAAAGTCCCGTATGTTTGGAAAGTGACTGAATCACGGAGTGCTAGACTCACCACTGGATTCACCCACTGACAAGTTCAGGGCTGAATATGCTGCTCAGAGGTGGGGGCCTGGCTGGAGGCAGGTCACAGGGCTGTGAGCTGGACAGGGGTATTCTGTCCGCAGCTCCTCCCTTCTCTCTCTGCTTCCAGGCTGCCCTGGATGAACCATCTCTCCTCTACCAGGCCTTCCACTGGGCTGTTTCTGCCTCCGAGCCAACCAAGCTTGCACCGAGATCATGAGCCAGCTTAACCCTCTCCTCTGTGGAGCTGTCATGCTAGGGGTCTGGGATCTTTTTTGCTTGTCTGTTTGCTTTTGTCTTTTTATATATATATATATATATTTTAGGGAAGGGTCTACAGGGTCTCACTACTAGATTGGACTCCTAGTGATCTGTCTGTTTTATAGCCTCCCAAGAGCTGGGATTACAGGTACGTGCCATCAAGCCAAGTCTCAGTTGCTATCTCAGCATGCCCCGGGGGTGGGGCCAGCACGGCAGGGTGGGATGGGGGGATCGAACCCCCAGCCCCTGTACCTGCTTGTAGGTGCTTTAATCCACTGAGCTATTTGGCATCTCCCCTTTTTTAATGTAATAAAGATAGGTATCAATAAATAAAATATAAAAAGCACTCTTCTACTCCTGTGAAAAAAGAAAACAGAATTTCATAATAAAATAGAGAACAGCAATAGTTAATATCCTGGGTATTATGGTCTTAAACAAATGATTACCATGTTGTTACTTGAAGTACGTTGTCACAGATTCTGAGGGAGCTGGGCTGGGGCCGGAGCTGTTCTCCAGGTGCTTTCTAGAAGGTGCCCTCCCACTCCCCAGACCCAGAGCTGTGTCCTCGCCTCCGTGTGCTCAGAGATGCCCTCCTGTTGGGCAGCAGCTCTCTAGCTCATGAGGTGCTATATCCCATTAGTGGGTGTCTCCCCCCTGTGATGATTGAGTGTGCTCTCAGTGGGTGGAGCCAGCGTCTTCACCCGGGGCAGGGATGCTAACAGCTGGTGACAGGGGGACAGAAGAATCTTATGGTGTGTTTCAGTCAAAATAGGTAGGGACAAGGCTGCCTCACTGCGGGTTCTTTCTGCAAGTCCTCCTGGGATTGATCCCGTGTTCATCCATTCTTACTGTGTGAGAGAGAACCATTGTGGCCACTTTGTTTAGTACAGAAGTGTATATATCAGAAAATTAAAACCATGTATATTTTCACTGAATAGAAGAATTGTTAACATTTCATTTTTGTGAATGCCATTACAGATATATTTTCATGAAAAGCTTACAATTTATATAATATAGGTTTGTATGTTTGCTTTTAGAAAAACATATTCTGAGCATTTTCTATTTATCCTCAACTGTTCTTCAAGAATGTGATGTGCTTTTAAGCAGCTGTGGTGTAGGCACATGGGAGTAGGCTTATCCAGGCAATTATTGCTGCAGATTTGGTGGCTTTCATTCTCAACTTCCCAGTGAATAGCATTTGAAAAATATGGCTTTGCATGAGTCTCTGTCCACACACCTAATATTTATTGGACTTTGAGTGCCTTGTGCTAATTGCTGGGCCTTAATGAAATCTGGGTCTGAATGAGGGGCTCCTATGCAGACAGTTTGTAGTGAAGTGAACTGAGCTCTTTGGTGGCTTCTACAGAGAGTCAGAGTCATTGTGTCAGTATTTCATCTGTGCAGTTTTCCATGAGACAGCCAGCTTTTCCCAGGGGGGCAGAGCTCTTGGTCCCTGAAGGACGTGACACTGATAGTGATGCGCCATTGACCATGCAGACCTCAGCATCTCAGAATAGCTGAACGCCGCGTGTGAGGCTGTGCTCAGGCTCTCCAGCGCATCCTCCTCACACCTGAGCCTTATGATTAAAGGGGCCAAGGCAGGAGTACTGCCTTTTGGCACAGCAGAGGTGATTAATCCTGGTTCCTTGCACAGTCCTCTAGGAAGAATCTGTACAACAACATGGCTTAGCATTCCAGGAGAGCAGTGCTGGACTTTGTACCTACCAGCAGTGTCTTCAATTGATGCCAGGATGTAATCCAAGGTCCCCAGCCCCAGGGCCCTGTAGGCGCAGGGAGGCGAGCATCAGCCCCACGGCTCCTTCTGGCCTGACTGTCTCACTTGCACTCCCAACCTTCTGTTGGTTCCACCGGGCACTTCTTTGTCTGCATCTTACACAATGGGCCACTCCTCACCACGGTGAGGGCTGCCGCCTGCACATACCCAAATCCTGACCCCTGCCCTGCCCCTGCCCTTGGCAGAGCACCTTCAGGGAGGGCAGGAGCGCTTTGGGGCAGGCCGCTTCCTATGAGGGGAGGACTGAAGCAAGGACAGAGTTCCACAGGTAAACACAGCAGCCTGTAGGCCACTGGGCACCTCCATCTGGGGAGATGAAGGTCACGTTTCACCTCACACTGGTGACTGAACTGTGTTAGCATGCCCCTCACCAGCTAGGGACATACCTAGCCCTAGCTGCCTCTACCAACATGAGAGGAAAGACTTGCCTGTAGAATCCTTGGCAGGCAGTAGTGGCTGTCAGCTCACAGCAGGAAGGACAGATAGCTGTGAGAAGAAATCACTAAGATAATGAAGAGAAGGAGGTACTGGAGGGAAAGAAGCAAGGGGAAAGAGAGGAGGAAGATTCTTAAGAAAAGGGGGTAGGTTGGGCCGTGCTGCATAAGGTACTAGGCAGGCCACTGTTGTTGGCAATTAGTCTAAGGTTCTTTTGCTCAATGCAAATGGAAATCATGAATTCCCAAAGTACATCTCTGCTACCTCCGTAGTGTCACCAGATGACACTAGATAAAGCTGGATTCCGTCAATTGACACAGCTAGCTACTGTTCCAAGCAGCTGTGGGCCACACCCATTCTGTACTGGCTCATGCTGGACACCATCAGGCACTCTACTCTATGCTGGTCTTTCCACTGGCAGCCACCACCACTGGACCCTGGCTTAATGCAAACACTGTTGGTTGATGTTACTGGATGCTGGTCTCTGTCACTGGTCCCTGAGTGCTGGTCTCTGGATCTGTTCAGGGCTAATAGCCTCTAATGTTTGTTGCTCTTTCTTTTGAACTAACTGCTCCATTCACACTGAGTAGATTTATAGGACCTTCCAAGCACACCCTACCCCCCCCCAAATAAATCACAAATAGATTCACAGAACAAGCAAGACTAATTTAACAGGACCTGTGTGACAGTGGGGGAGGGGAGCTGAGGCAGGAAGGTGTGCCCACTACACCAGAGGGAGCCTTCAGACTAACCTGAGAAGTGCAAGGGGGAGTGCTGTTGATGTAGCAGCTGCTGGCCTGTGATTGATTCAAAATCAGGCCTGCTGACTGGCCCAAGTGTAGGCCTGTGATTATTTCAAGTAGGTTCAGGGTTCCAAGGCTGTCATTGCAGCTGTCATGGGTGAAATTCAGTGGGAGGGCTGGGTAAGATGAGCTATTTGATTGACAGATATTGTGACCCTGGGGGAAAGTGACGGGGCTGAAACCTAGGGTGAGCTAGTAGGATTCATTTCAGCTCATTGGGGGTGGGGAAAGTTGAAGATATGAATTGACCCAGAGAACTTTCTTTCCTTGATTTTTACCTGATTAGGCTATTCCCTCACTTCCTCAAGAGGTAGCAGCAGCAATGTCTGATGTAGCAGGAGGGACACTGTAGCTGACAGCTTAACTGCACTCCTAGTGGAGTGACCTGAAGGAAAGCGATCACTGAACACACAGGGAGGACACTGAGGCAAGTTGTCCCAGTGTGCTAGGGGGCAGGGGTTAAGGGGCATGAAGGGAAGCAAGGGGGAGGGATGTGAGAGCCATCACCAAACAGTGACCCCTCCAGCTGGCCACCTGAGGTGGGAGGGAGTCAGGTGCTTCTTGTCTGTCTCACCCTGTCAGGGACTGCAACTTATTGTGGCTGTCTGGCCCACTCACTGCTCTCGGATCCACTTCTAGAGCCTCTAAAGTCAAGAGCACAGTCTCCAACCTGGTGCACAGAACCAGCTGTCTTCCCTCTCCAGAACAGCTGTGGAATTTCCTGAGTACTGGAAGACCTCCTTCTCTTCCCACTGATTTTACCGAGGTCAGATACAGACTGATCAGGTGGTATGAAGAGCTTGGTAGGAAACAAGAGGAATGTGCAGCGGTTCATGTTCTCCTGTTTCCCTGGAGAGAAGGCACCAGTGCAGGCCCCTGTGCTCTGTGTTGTGTGTCACTGATGTCCCCTTTCCTTTATCAGAAGCTCACAGCCATGGCTTGACTTCCTGCCAGTGCTCTTAGAGGAGCGCCGCAGGATTTAGCAAATATCAATACAGAACACTCAGTTACATTTTAATTTCAGATCGACAGTGAATCACCACTTAGTATAAATATGTGTCAAGTATTGCAGGAGGTACTTATTCTGAAAAAGAAATTGTTGACCTGAAAGTCATATGTTCCTGGAATCCTGTCGTTCACCTGGCAGTCTCATTGTAGAGGCATTTGAATGGAAAACTCAGGCCTCATTCCCCAGCTGTATTTTAAATTCTTGTTTATGACCTCCATTCAAATTTTACAAACATTATAAAAGAAAAGTTGAAACTATTGATAAGGGACTCTATGCATTTGTCTGTGGCTTTAATTTTGCTTTATTGGATAGAAATGGTTTATAGATTAACTGACCAAAGGAATTTCATGAGCATAAACAGTTGGGAGCCTCACTGTACCTGTTTTGCAATCTTAGTTTAATGAGAATGAAATGTACAGTTTGTTACTATACTTTGAGGGTGGGGAGATGTGTGGTCCTTGTCCCCTCCACCCCCAAATAAACCCTGCATGCCCTTTTAGGTGGGGCTTTAGGGAGGTGGCTATGTCCGGGGTGTGCGATACTGGAATTAAGGGAGTGTGATAACTAAACTGGTTTGCAATAGATCTGGATGTGGATAATGGTAGATCCAGCATGGATGTGGTGTCAGCAGCCTATAGACCTGTATCCTGGATGGAGTATAAGGGACAGAAAGGAGGCAGACTGCTCCTGCCGTCTTCAGCCTGCTCCTGCCTACCCTGCCATGGACTGTTCCTCAGCCATTTCTCTCTGCAGTGCTCCTTCCCTTGAGGCAGACCACTATGGACAGAAACCTCCAGAAACTATGAGCTAAATTAAACCTTTTCTCCTTTAATTTTGGGTGTTGACTATTTTGTTTCAGTGACAAGAAAAGTTATCATGATAATATGTGCTGCTGGCTTCTACTCAACATGGTGACTTGGATACTGTGGTTGTGCTTAAGACAGCCAATAAAATGGTATTTTATGAGTGAATACCAATATATAATTCCAAAAGCATATATATATATATATATATATATATATATATATGCAGAATATATTTACTGAGGGAAAGAAAGCTCCTGTCTGAGAGAAGGACAGAAGGGGGGTCTGAGCGGGCTGTCTCCGGGACAAAAGCATATATTTTATACCATTTTGGGAGGAATTTTCATTGAGAGAATATTTTTAAAGTATGTTTAATTTAGTCTAACAAACAACCGTTCATGTTTCAATAAAATTTTCCACAGTGCAGTATGAAAAAGCATGTATTTATTGAGACCTAAGGTGGATTTAATTGCTACTGAAAAATGCCAAGTTCTTTTTCATTTTCATTATAAACCATGTTTTTCCTTAAAATATGGAAGAGGAAAGTGCCTTTAAAACTGAGCTACAGTTTTTACCACTATATGAAATGTTTAAGGAATATAGTGTCTATTACTTTCCTAGGGCTTCCATAAATCAAGTACATAAACTAGCTGGCTCAAAATATTAATAATTACTGGAGTGACAGGTTTCAGACCCCAGTGTGGACAGAATTTGTCCCTGGCCTCTTCCCTGGATTTGAGTAGTGGCCAGCAGTCCTTGGGCTTCCTGGCTCCATTCTCTACTGTCCACAACTTCCAGCCCATTCTCCCTGAGTCTATCTTCATTTGGCAGCTGTCTTATTAGGAGGACCCAAATCACGTTAGGTTAGGATCCAAGCCTACCCTAGTGCGACCTCATTTTCATTGTGTCTACAACAATGCTATTTCTAAAGAAAGTCGCATTAGGAGGTAGTGGGAATTCAACATATGGGGTGGGGGACAGTTCAGTCTGTCACATAAGGTATGCAGACTGAGGCCAGACAAAACTTGCAACATGTTGTTTCACGTTCCTTCCAGTTTCCAGCTGTCATCTTAGATTTCAGATGTCCATGTATGTGGCCCTGCTTGGCCTTTGGGTGTGTTTCTCCTTAGTGCTTATCCTACTGTGAGCAACCTTCCTCTCAAAGGAGCTGCAGGAGTGGCCGGCCTGGGCAAGGTTCTATGCAGTGGCCCCTTGTGCAGTCATCACTGGCACCATCCTGGGAGAGCAGACCCACTTTCAGCAGGCAGTGTGGCCCCAGGGCAGGCAAGGACGGTGCCTGGATGTCCTACCAACCCTGTCCCCACCCCCCACCTTGCTCTTCTGCCCTTTCTTCTCCCTGAGGCTAAGCCCTACCCCTGTCCCCACATCCCTGTGTCCCTGCTTGAAGGCATCTAATGTGAAGATGGGCTTTCTATCTAGCTCTCTTGCCTTTTCAGGAAAATGATCACATAAATTCCTCTAGCTATTAAACTCCTAGTGTTGTGAGTCAGGGCTTTCTTTAACAGCTCTGTGAACACAGGCCTGAGATAGTAAATACATAAAATTACCCAAGTTTTTGTTTTTCTCTCACTTCGGATGACAGAAGTATGCCCTTTGGGCCTAGTGAAAGGGTACTGGGGTGCCTGTGGGTTGCAGCCTCTTCTCTATCCCCTTTTCTTCTCCATATCAGATGTTGGCTTCTTCTACCTGTCTGTCCTCCAAGTAGGAAAAATGAACCAGGGAGGGAAGTCCTGTCTCCTTTCTGAGTTAGACTTCTTGGCAGAGCTTTCCAGAAGTCCTGCCCAATAGTTTCAGCCTATTTGGTGCCCTTTCTCTAACGGAGGCTTAGAAACACATTTTTCATGGAATGCTTTTCTGGTTGGGTGCATAGGTAGCATCCAGCTGCCCTCCAGAGGCCGTGGGAGGAGGAAGTAGATTGTGCCTCATTGGCTGTCCAGAAGAGGCTCCATGCTTCCAGACCCTATGGCCCAGAGGAGGAGGTGGGAGCTATTGGTAATCTGACTCCAAATGTACTTTGCATGTTGGAAAGACAGGAACATAGAGACAGAAGGGGGAGTGTTATGGCCTGACTTGGGTCCACCTAAACTGTATGTTGGGATTCCCAGCCTCTCAGAATATAACTACTTGTGGAGTTAGGACCTTTAAAGAAGAAATCAAGTAAAAAATGAAGTCATTGGGTGGCCCCTTACCCAGTTTGACTGGTGTCTTAATAAGAGAAGGAAAATTGGACATGGAGATGTGGGGAAAACCATGTAAGAGTGCAGAGCTATCTGTTCTACAGCTATCTGTAGACCATGAAGAGGAGCTTCAGGAGAAACCAGTGCTGCTGACACCATGATCTCAGCCTCCAGAGCCTAAGGAAATCAATTTCTGTTGCTTAAACCACCCAGTGTGCTAAGTTAGTAGCCCTACCAAGCTAGTACAGACTTGGGATGACATAAGATTCCTAAATCTGCACAATAATCCTATCTGGGCTTCATAAACACTAGATTTTTTTAAATCACTTTATGCCTGTGGCTAGCCTCGTCACTGTGTTTGAAGTGGAAGTCTCTGGGCTGAGCATTCCCCACATGTAGCTTCTTGATACTTACTGGGTGTCCTGACCAAAGGTATATGACTGTGCATCTGAATGATGTGGTGTCTGCACATCCTCTGCTATATGTTAAGAATCACCAGCCATTAGTATCTGAATGATGTGATGTTTGCACATCCTCTGCTATAGGTTAAGAATCACCAGCCATTGAAAGGGTGAATTGGACACTTAGAGAAAGGACAGCCCCATCTCTGTCCCTTCTACATCACAGTTCCTGTCTAAACTGCCTAGGATTACATAGGACAGGAGCCCTGCTGGCTAATGACCAACACAATCCTGTTGTACCATCTGGTGACATCTATAAGAAAGGAGGAAAGATCATTGCCCAGGTCAGTCCTGGGATAGTAAGTGTAGTCCCCAGAACGCATCAGGCCCCTTCACTGGCTGCCTGTTTTGAGCAGGGCCAGGCTTGGACCGTGTGGTATGGGATGAGTGCTGTGAAGCCCGAGGCTGTTTTGGAAAGGACTGCCTATCTGCTATACCCTGAGAGGCCCATGCTGATCACCCCCAGTGAGAAGGGACATTGCCCACTCTCATGGAGTCATTTGTGTGGCAAAGCCTCTGGGTGTGAACAGTCTCCACAGTCACCAACTGTCCCTTCACTTGCAGCTGTGGCCTCTCTGGGTAGCAATGTAAAAAGGTTGTGTGGCCACTTTCAGCCATCATTGCTGGCTTGGAATGTGTGACTCTCGCCAGAAACAGAATCAGTGCAATGGGGTGGTTAGGTCCAGGATCCTTGCCATTGTAGTGCTGGGCTCAAAAGTTTGCATCACTTTCTCCAAAACCAAAGAGGTTTAATTCCAACATCTGTGAAAAAGGACTTAGCTGAATATTAAGTCATGTGATTTGTCAAGAAGTATATTACAGGAGACTTGGACATCATAAATACTCAATAAGTGAAAGTCCTCTATGTTTTTGTATTTCCCTCTTTGTCCAAGATAAAAGCAAAAAGAGATTAGTGATAAAGACATAGTCAGAATTGAATCCCCGCTCCCTGCTACCATACGGCCTTCTTTGTGCTTCAATTTTCTCACCTTGAAGATGTGGATGACACTGATAATGACCCCGTGTGATTGTTTTGGGGAGAAAGTGGGCCAAGCTGCGCACAGCATTTAGGACAGAACCTGGTGCACGTGAGCTTGGCAAATAATAGGTATCATCATTACCATTATCATTGTAATTATTATAACAGGCTCAGAGGAGAGGTCAAAACAGACAATGGAAGCATTTTTCTTGCTTCTCTGCTCAAACACATTACTTGAATGAACTGGGTTATGGAATAGGCTTTGTGGTAAGTACACGCACTATATAATTTTATTGTCACTCAAGCCTGATGGTTGACTGTGATGAGGAAAGTGAGAAAGTGGCAAGGCTAGAAATCACTTGCAGAGAGCCCTGACCCAGAGCCACCATTGCTCCTCGCCCTTTCCTGTCATCTTGGTTCCCACTGCAACTATAAGAGGATCTCCGGGCTCGTTGTATCTTGATTTTCACATCTTACTATCCTTTTGGTTCAAGCAATAAATATTACTTAAGGCAAGAACATATTGTCTCAGTTACTCTTCTCTCGTTGCTGGGACAAATACCTGACACTCAAAATTAAGGAAGGAAAGGTTTATTTAGCTCACAGTTAGTGGAGGTTTCAGTCCATACTCGGCTGGCTCCAAGAAGAGTAGCACATGGCAGAAGGCAGCAGTTCATGGTGGTGGAAGACAGCAAAGAGCACATAGCCAAAAAGGGAGGAGCAATGGCTTCAAGGTCACCATAAGGACACCTCTGGCTGAAGGAAGGTGACCTAAACACAAAGCATTTTGGAGGAGGGGGTGACAGGTTCCCTGGGGTCCAAAGCAGGGGCTTGGGAAGACGGCATCTATCCAGGTGGGGCAGCCAGCAAGCCCACACCTTGAGCATCACTGGGTCCACTCCGGCATTGTAGAATGGAGATAGTCAGCCTTGACCGTGAACACAGATGTGCATTCAGAAATCTCCAGGCCCACATGGTGCTCCCCCTGCAGCTCTTGGAAGGAGCCAGGGACACCTGGGCCTGTGTTGTGTGGTTTCTGCTGGTGGCTGAAGCCTACAGAGATGGTTCTCATGCAGACAGTAATGCTGGACTCTTGTGTGCCTGGTGTCTTCGTGTAAGTGGGGATCCAGGTGGACGCTGTCTCCTCCTGGACAATGGACACCAAGGCCAATGGGAGGCAGCAGAGCTGGGCAGCGGTGTCCTCTTTCTATTTTTTAAACAGTGCAGACTGTGCTTTTATTATATGACTGCATTAAAATATTTCAGAATTCTGGGTATAGACATGGCCAGATAGTTGACTTGAGTGTGGAAGAATAATTTTTGTTTGGCGAGCACTTTCATACTGATTTTTAATTATTTCCCTAAGCCTCTGGGTAGGTGTAAATTCTTACTCCTGACTTGGTGTGTTTGTTTACTACATAGATAATTTGTGGACACAGCATCCTCTCTCTTCCATGAAAAAGCTACTCTCTCCATGATAAAACTAAGCCTAATCTTAGGCCAGTGACTACTACTTTCTTGGTATATTTCTATTTGGTTTCTAATGACACCAACTTGAGTGATTATCCTGAAGTCAGATTAAGTTCTTCCTTCTTGAACAAAATCAAGGTGCCTCATAAAAGCCTAGTTTGTCCTTGTTACCATTTTGTCTATTTTCACTCAACCTTTAATTCCCCTACTATGGATATATGTGCTCCATGACAGCATTTGTTATTTTCCTTTCTTCTCACTAATCTGGCATAATTTCTGTACTTTTTAAATGGTCACTTCCTACCCTGCACAAATGTGTCCATGAATCCATTTCAGTTTCTTTAGATGCCACCCTTCCCTTCCTTCTGAGACCAAGGTGAGGTACTTACACACAAGCCCTAATTATCAGATCATCATCCTAAATAGGATCATCATCCTATATAAACCCTGTATAGCATTAGAGAAAATTCATAACTTCACAATCTGTGTATCTCAAGGCACAAAATCCAGCAAGATCGAGGGAGAGAAAGGCATTGCAATGGGCTGGAGCGTGGAGGCCCCCGGGGTGTGGGCAGTGAGCTCTGCTGTGGGGCACAGGCTGCACAGAGCGTCACTTACAGCAAAACCAAAGTGAAGGTTCCCAGAGAGCCAGAATCTGGAGGTCCAGGGCTTCTGTCCAGGGCAGCAGCACCCAGCAGTGCAGCAGGGGCAGCCTGGGAGGGCAGGAAGGACTCCAGTACTACACAGCTGTGTGCCATACGAGTGCAGCTCATCAGCAGGAGGAGGGCTGGGCAGCTCTGGTACCTGGCAGAACTGGTTTCTGGCTTTTCCGTCCCCAAACAAACTCGCTGGATGGCACTGGACTGTGGAGGTGTGTTGTATCCTACAGGTGCGTAGCTAGAAGCGGACTATCAGCATCAGCACAAAGAGGAAGAGGTAAGGGAACTCTGATTACCCCAAGGTAAGAGCAGAAGAGGTAATGGGCCGGGCAGCAGACCATCCTGTATGACACAGAAGTGACTAGCAGTGGAGAGAAGTGGACAAGAAGTAGTAGATTTGCAAGGAAATTTCATATTTTCATAGCCTTCTTTCTTTCAGTGCTAGAATTCCAAATCAGGTCCTCACACATGGCGTGGCAAAAGCTCTACTCCATACCTGAGCCCTATGGCACAAGTTTTAAGCAGCTTGGATTTTTATCACAAACATAGGTTCTTTGTAGAAAATTTTTAAATTACTTAAAAATGTAAACAAGAAAAGCAGAAATAATCACATCTGTCCTGGGTTGTGCCTAGATGGCCCCCCCAAAGCCCCAGTCGTGGGGATGGCAGGCTTTTCAGAGGTCGTTCAGTTTATAGTGTGTGACTGAGGTACGGTCCCCTGCTGGGCTTAAGGGTGTGCATGCCACACCCGCCCTCAGGTAGACTGGAAATAACATAGAGACAGAAAGAGGCTGGTCTCCCCCCTCCCCCTGTTGCTTTTGTGGGCTTCCGCTGCTCCGTGCCACTCTGCCTGCATGACGGATGGGCAGAGACTTCTACAGCTGTGAGCTAAAGACACCTTCCTTCCCTCAGGCATTGTGCGTTATCTCAGTAGGAAGGAAGGCGACTGACAGGGCACCCCGCTATCAGTATTAAACTTTGTATTTCTTTTTTTTTTTTTTTTTAGAGAGGAAAAGCACAAACAAGAACTAGGACAAATAACAAGAACAAAGACAGAAACAAAGCACTATGGCACAGTACAAATGGTACAGAATTTCAGAACAAAAATGAACTATTAACAACGGGTGTTATATTACATATTGTTATCATCAAATTTATTGTTCACGCTACCAGATATAGATATGCAAGACTGATCAATCTGACATTCACTCTCTCTTTCAATAAACCTTAATTTTTCCCTTGTCCTTTTTACTTTTTAATGTAAAGAGAATACGTTAATCAATAAGACATTAAAGATGGTATATATTTAAAAGAATGAGAGGAAAACTGGAGACCCATCTTTGTGTATCCATAGTCTAAGGCTGGACATCTTGTCTAAGTCCCACAGAACACTGGCCAGTGCAAAGCTGTGCTGGACACACAGGCGGGCACTGCTCTGTTCTGTGTTTGTGTCAGTCTGCAGTTTTCCGCTGTAAAAAGTATAACATTTAGGCGTTCTGTGGGACTTGGACAATTTGTCCAGCTTTAGACTATGGCTGTATGAAGATGGGCCTCTAGTTTTCCCAGCACATGGCCTGTTGTGGCTTATTTTTATTCCCACACATTGAACAGTGTTTGTAAACATTGTAAATAGTGTTGAGCATTATTTCCTGGTATGCATGACTGGTGCTAAATTTTAAAGAGCAAGATGCATATGTGATACGCTAACATCTTGACAACGGATCTGATTCTGAGTTTACACCAAACAAAAGTCACCTTTGGAAAATCTGTCACCTGACATCCTTGTCTCTTGGTGGAGAGTTGGGTTCTGCCACGGTGTTCAGGCCATCTGCTTCCTGCAGGCCCGAGAAAGGGGTGCACGTGCTCCTTCCTTCAACCCTGCTCTCTCCAGCCAGGGCTCTGGCCTCTAATAATTGCCAGACTTCTGTTCTTCCCCCAACTGTTGCTCCTTGGAATTAAGTTCATTGGAAAGTTGGACAAGTCAGCCACCCCTGCATGCCTGTGGGAGAGAAACTTCGTGGGGAGGGCAGACCCAGAAGTTAGAGCTTTCTTCAGCTCTCTCAGGCCCTATGCAGTGCACCTGCTTCTGTGGTCGAGGGGTAGGGAAGAGACGAGGTCACTGCACTGCAAGAGCGGGTCCTGAGTCAGCTTTTCTTTTGGATTTTTAAGGGCCACAAAAACCAAGTTTCTGTGTTAATAGTATTTGCCAAGGCTGCTCTAGATGTCTAGGTTAGACACTGTTGCTACGCACTGATAAATCACACTAACATTCTCCTCATCTGTGAAGCGCATTGGGCCACTTGCTTGCATAATCCCAGCTTGTCTTAGCATTCAGTCCCTCTCACCAACAAGTTGTATTGAAGGCTCTGCTTAATCCTTGGATGCAGGTACTTATTGTAAGACTAGAAAATAGGGCTTCCAGCCAAATATGCAATTGTCAAGCCAGGGAGTTGGGCTGGGTCTGTGGATGTGTTTATTTGACACTGATAACCCCAGTCGGGAAGTGGGAAGCAGTGACATGTGAGTTTTACACAGGTTTGGACATGAGAAGGAATAAGTTTCCTTCCTACCCACGCGATTGGCACCATCCAAGGCCATCTATGTAGCTGGTACAAGTTTCTGCAGGTGGTTGGGACACACATGTGCTAGACTATGGGGAGTTGACCCTAGTACCTGGGCCAACAGATATTTGCAACCCAATAAGATGACACTCGGAAAGCAGAGAGGTGGGGAAGGAAGACAGGACACAGTGGAGGGGCTGTTTGCCCTCCGCCTGCCATCCATCCATTTCTGGTCCCACTAAGGCTCCTGGAGCCTCCACCTCAGTGCAATTCAAGCGCACCACCTTCTTGCTTTGTAAAGATGCCTTCCTGCAGGCAGATTCATGGTGGAGCCACACCAGTCTTCTTTGTTAAAGACTGTACCTGGAGTATGTCTGTCTTCCAAGGAACCTGGCTGTTTTCTGAAGCCATTCCTCCCCGCAAGGCAACAGCTTAGATAAATAGTCAGGCTTCCTGGACAGACCCGAGTAGTGCTGGGGCTTCTCGGTGTAGATTTAAGCATAGTTTCACATCCCAGCACTCGGAGCCTGATGTTCACCACTACATCACTCAGGATGTTTATGGAATGTCACCCCTGTTTACTTCTTCCAGGAAGTAGGGGAAAGAGGGATGACCTCTGTGTGGTTATGAAGACATAGATGCAGTGGATGGACTAATCCAGATGAAGACAGTAGAAAGTGGACTCTGACGACTTAAGTTTCTAAGTCTGTTCCCCTGTGCTTTGGGAGGACACCTGGCCTCTTAGCCTCAGTTTCCTCCTCCGTAAAATGGAAGACCTGATTCCAGGAGGTCATTCAAGACTCTTCTTCACAGTTGGAGATTTTAACTTGCCCAAGATGATTAGAAAAGCAGTGAAGTTCAGAAGCTCACCAAAATGATACAGGTGAGCCTCTGGAAGATTGTTCAGGCCACACAGGACCCAGGTCTGTCAGGCAGCCTATTTTGAGGAGAAATAACATTTTTCCCTCATCTATGCCAGCCTGTGTGTGTTACCTCCTGCTGACAAAGGGCACCAGCAGGCTCATTCTTTTCACTGGGTCCTGCCCATGGTGGAGAGCGGTTCTGTAGCCTGTGCTTTGTGGCTGGGGGTGTGGTCTTGGCAGTGGGTGAGTTAGGGCAAGGTCACAGCAAGGGGGAGCCCCTAAGGGGCTGCGTACACTTTCCAGAAGGAGGATTTTCAAATAAAGTGAAATTATATTTTTATCCTCACACCCATGTGTGAAACCAAACTTTGTTTACAGTAACCATGACTTTTTTGAAAACAAAGTGGGAAATTTGAGCTCAGTTTACATTGTACTGTCAATAATAATCATGACATTAGCCATTATTCTAACCAAATGATGAGAGCTAACTTCCACTGGACACATATTTTGGGACAGTGATTGTCTTGGCATCTTTTTGTGCTTTAAAGAACTCAATCCTCATAAAAATCTAGGTAGTATTATCCCCCTTCTTACTGTAAAAGTGAAGAAACTAAAGCACAGACCAGTTCATTTTTCTCCTCCTGCCCTACACAGCGTGGAATGCCAGCGTTAAGATCTGTACCCAGGAAGGCTGACCTCAAGATCCTGTCATTTGCTGTTCAGCCTTCATTGAAGGCTGGCAGAGGATAAATATAAAAATATATATTGCTTCATTTCAAATACTAAACTTCCAAAAGTTAAATCAAGTGAAACAGTAACGTGCGGAGTAATATTCTAAAACAAAAGATGTCTTTTGTATTCATTAGAAATTAAAAATATAGCCTTTAAAACAATGAAGAATTACTATCTGTTCTTTTTTGAAGGGCCACCTTTTATTTTTAGTTTTAGTCTTTCTTGCATTTTTAATAATAAAAGTTTTTTTTTCTTTTATGAATTTGTTGTTGTTGTACATAGCAGTGGGTACTCCTACTTGGTAGAACAAATCAATAGGGGACATATGTATATTGCCAACTTTTGCAGGGAGCTTGGCCTGAGAGAGACCCAAATCACTGATCTCCAACACTAGAGCCAGGTCTGTGTATCAGAAACTCAGCAGTCAAAATATACAGTATAACCACGTTTTGTTATGCACAGTGGTTACGATCTATAAAGTTGCAGCAAAGATGAAGTCAGCCAATAAGAAAGCATCACTTCTAGGGGGAATTCTGGGTTCGTCTGCTGGGAGACTCGGCCACGTGCTGTCAATTTCTATGTAGAGCCAGCTTGGCTCATCACAGCTTGGTGCAGGCCCTGTTTGCTGCGCCGCGACCGCCTACCAGCCAGGTTCCTCTACCTGGAGTCTTGATTATGCTCCCAATGCCAGCCTGCCTTAAGTTGTGTTCATGCCCAGAATCCATGATTAGCTTTCCTCTTGGGGTGTCCATGTAGTTATCTGTCTGCCTGGGTATGAGGAAGATCCTACTAAAAATAATTAGAGGTTTTTAGTCATCTTTGCTGGAGGTATGCTGAGACGCAGGGATGGTATGAGGCTGCCTGGTCTGTACCCGAGGTTGCAGACTCAAACGCCACCTCTGGATGCCATATCTGGGCTGTAGGAGCCCAGGCCAGCACATCATGAGCCATGGCTTCCTGTCCCTTGACCCAGGATCACCAAAGCCCATTTTTGTGTGCCCATACACACAAGCTCCAGTGGTCAAAATTATGCCAGTCTTGTCAACTAAGGATGTTCTCCAAGCCTATGATTTCCCTCCCTACATTTACCCAGCTTGTTCCCTTCTACTTATTTGGAAATAATTAGAACTGAACAAGTATATGCAGAAAGCACACAAAAAGACTGCATCTGCCTCACAGCTTCCTCAGGTGACAGCTTGCATAGCCATTGCACAGAATCTTGACCAGGATGCTGACCAGGACGCAGTCTAAGACTCCGCTCAGATGCTGCCAGTTTCATGGGCATGCGTGTGTGCACGCACTTTCGTCGCGTGCTGGTTCCTGTGACCGTGATCCCCATCAGGTACAGAGTGCGTGCTTCTGTACAAGGGGCTCCCTCATGCCCCCCCCCATGAAAACCACCCCTCTCACCCCAGGCAAACACTCCTCCCTTCTCCGTCTCTACGATCTCAACATTTCAAGAGCGCTGCACAAGTGGAGCCATATAGTACTTAATCTTGAAGATCCTCTCCCTCGGCAGTGTGCCCTGGAGATTGCTCCGTGCTGGGTGTTTTGTGCTCCTCGCTTTTTTTTTTTTTTTTTCTTGCTGCATGTGTATGTTTTGCCATTTACACATTAGAAAATGCTTGGGTTATTTTCACTTTGAGGCTATTATGAAGAAAGCTGCTACAAAACGTTCTTTATAGGTTTTTTTGTATGAACAGAGTTTTTCTGTTTCCTGAAGAAATTGCCCGGGAATGCATGTTGGACCATATAGCAAGTATAATTAAGAAACTGCCATACTATTTTCTAGACCATATTCAGTTTACATTTAAATAGCAATGTGTCAACGGCCCTGGTTCCCAGCATCCTCAGCGGCATTTGCTGCTGTTGCTTTTTAACTTTCGGATGCTCTAAACGGCGTGTTGTCATATATCACCATGATTTTATAACCTTGTAATAACTTATCTGGTACATATCTCACAATATAATATTTCATTTTCATTTTCCTAATGGTAAATGATGTGGAACACCCTGTGTGTCTTTTTGAATTCATACACCATCTTTGTTGAGGTAGCACTCCGTTTCTTTTGTTTGGAAATATTTCATTTTTTGAACCATTGAGCCTGAGAGTCCTTTGTTGTATTATAGATAGAAGCCCCTCATCAGACACCCACTTTTTAAAAACTGACCATGTGCAAGATACTGGCCCAAGACCAAGGGAAACAAGCCCAGACAAACAGCACTGTCCCTGGCCACCAAGCGTCTGTTCTGCAGTGAGAAGTACACGAGTCAGCTTTGTGACACTCCAACAATGCAGCCTGAGATAAGCCATCTACTAGGAGGAAAGGCTTACTTTGGCTCATGCTGTCAGAGGCTTCAGCACATGTGCAGGGGCTTGGTCTGTCACTTTGGGCCCATGGTGACACAGTACAGCAGCATGGGAGAGCATGGCAGAAGAGGTCTTTTCACATCATGGCAGCAGGAGAGGACAAGGACAGTGCTCCCTTCAAGGGCATGTCCCCAGTGACCCATCTTTCTCCCCACTAGGCTCAATTCCTACAGGTTCCACAGACTGGGGACAAAGCCTTCAACTCGTGCGTGCGCCTTTTCTCTAGGCTTTTTATATTGAAATCGCAGTGGGAGGAGGAAACCTTAACACCTGTTCATGCTTTAGAGAATTTTAGCAGGAGTCATGAAGGACACAATAGAGAACCCTGGGTGCCATGGGAGCGGCCAGTGGCAGGAGGACTTGGCCTGACCTGGAGTCCTGAGTGCTGGAGCTGGCAAGGGTCTAGGGGCGTGGTTCCCAACAGCAGGGAGGGGCAAATAGGGCTGAGTCTAGGGGCGTGGTTCCCAGGAGCAGGGAGGGGCAAGTGGGGCCGGAAGTGCCAGCCTTAACTTTGTGCGTGTAGAAGGTCTCCCAAGGAGGATGGGCCTGAAGAGCAATAATGAAGCCACAGAACCCCATATTCCTCTCAGAGATCAAGTATCCACACCTCCTCTATCTCAATCAGAAAACGCATTGCAGAATTTTTGCAATTATAAAACTTGTTACATTGAGATTAAAAAAAAACTTGACAGAAGTCTGAGGGAGCTAAAAGAAGTACTGCTTGTTCCTTTTATCCTGTGCTGCTTGGTTGAGCTTGGGAACAGGGACCCATACAGGAGGAAGGTGCTAATTTCGTTTAGAACAGAACTCAATTCATAAGTAATATCCTTTATACAAATTTAATTTTGAAAAGTTGTGCAATTTCACAAAGTATCCATAACCTGATTCTGTGTGTTTAGCACCTTGACAGAAGTATGGTCTCAAGAGTATAAAATTTGAAAAACCATGTCTTAGATGTATTCCATTTATTAAGTTTCATGCTTACTTTCACCGACAGAATTGTTCCAAATGCTTCCTCTCTTATCCACTTCAAGCTCCAGATGGCTGACTTCCGACTTTTCACTCTCCAGCGGTCATCTCCTGCTGGCCCCTTAAGAAGCCACTTCATCTGCAGAACGCAAGAGTCAGGGTCCAATATACAATATAGCTTCAAATTAAAGTGAAAAATTCCAACTCACTTTAAAAGGAGTGCTTTGAACGGATCCTCTTGGTTGAAGTTTCAAAAGCAAATGAATGCATCACATGAATGGGTTTCTCTGAAACTTGGGAGCAGTGGGTACTGAATTGAAGTGGTCCCAGGGATTTGGCACCAAGACTCAATATCACCATTGAGACTCTGTCACCATTGACTTGCCACTCCCTGGGGCCCTAATGCACCCTGCACATTTCGTCCTCTGCAGCTTCACCAAGCCTTCTGGCTCTCTCTGTAGTCACCCGAAATAGCAGATTTAGATTAGGTCTGTGGGTGCTTTGTGGCCACCAGGTGCTCTCTTTCTGATGTTGGAATTCAAAAAACTACTCCATGGTCCTCTCTTGTTCTCCTGTGCTCATCTCACTGTGGGCATCCTACCTATGCTGTTGCTGCCTTTCCATAGATTTGGGCCCTGAATCCAAGAGTGGCAGGTGTTTTGAAAGGCTAAGAGGTCTCAAGAAAGACTGCCAGTGAGGCCAGCACTCCTGGGAAGGTCCACTAAGTGGCAGGTGGAGGACAGGAACAACTCACTGAGAATGCACCAAAGCCACTCTCCCAGGGACTCGATGAAACCCCCTACAATATATATGACATCATGTCTTCTGGTTCCTCCTGGGAGGCCCCTCTGATTTAATAACTCAAGTCAATTCTTTAATTTTAATTTTTACTATTATTTTTTTGTGGTATATAATGATCTCATTTATCATGGGGAGACTTTTCATGAAGTTCCAGCTCGGGCTCCATGGGGATCTTTTTGGTAACATGAGTTAAATATTGCATAAATGATGTTTTTATCTGAGCTTTTGTTGAATCTATAGCTTAAGAATTGCTTGGCTGTTTCTAGATTTAGAGACATGGTTTGCTTTAGATATGTTTTCCTAATATGTCATACAGGTGACCATTAAGGAGAATTTTCACTTTCATTCCAGGGTGCCCTGGGGACCCACACAGTTCCTTCTTCTCCTGGTACAAATGAGCTGCCACTAGAACATCATGTCAGTTAGCAAGAGCACATTCTCAGTGCAGCCTGCCACCAGCCTGCTTTTCTTTAGATATTCTGGGGGTGCTTTAGTGAGGCTTTCAGTGGTTATTTTGGATAATTCTTTAAGTGAAAATTATACTTAAAGTATACAGCAGAGAACATTGGAACCGCAGCTGCCTACCCGTCTGTGTGTGGGTACAGACCCAGAACTCTTCTCCCAGAAAACTCTTGTTCTTGCCTGCAGGACTCCTCAGAAAGGAGAATGCACTTTTAATCAAACAAGCATTCTTAGTATGCCTTTTAAATATCTTCCTTTTTAATATGGCAAAGAGGTTAAGACTGCAGGCTCTGCTGGCAGGCTGTGTGGGTCAAAGTTCTGTGTCACCTTGGGCAGCCAACGTGATTAAAAGCTTATTGTAATAAGAGCACCTTGCTCCAGGCTTGTTGGCACGAGAAAAGGAGTTAATAGACAGTGTTTTGAAGAATGGTATCTAGTGTTTCATCCTGCCAGTGGTATTTTTTTGTTATCTTTCTTTTAATTTTTATTTTTAAATAAAAATAATGATTATACATTTTTAATAACTCAGATAGTTCTTTGAGGGTTTTAATGTTTTAGCCAAATTCTTTCCATGTCAGGTTTCCACTTAACAAGGGTCTGCTACGTTCGCCTCTGCCCATCAGCTGCATCCGTGAACGCTGACTCAGACTATTTTTCCAGTTTTTAAAAATGACAGTTTGTTTTCCAAAATAGACAGATTTAGCTGTGCTGTCTGTATCACCTAGACATTAAATCCATCTTAGACATTTATTAGCCTGGCTATAGCATATATGTTTATGTGAACATACATAATAACCAAGTTAATAAAATATGCATATATCTGGGTATATGTACAAGTCAAGTTTTATATTATGGGTTTATTTCCTTCTTTGTTTTACTCTTTTTCCCTGAAGCTTTTAATGTTATGTATGTATTTATTTATTTGGTACAGGGTCTTGCTATGCAGCTCAGACTCATAGTGTTCCTACTGTCTCAGTCTCCCCAGCGCTGGGATTACAGGTCTGCTCCACCGTGCAGGATTTTGGTGGCTGGCACTGCACACCCAGGGTTCTGGGGCCAGTACAGCATGGGGCACCAGGTCCTTGCGCTTGCGAGGCAGGTGTTTAGACCACTGAGCTATCTCCCCAGACCTCCTCCTCCTCCTCCTCCTCCTCCTCCTGCTGAAGTTTTTAATTAGCTACTTTTAACATGTACTGTTTGTTTTGGGAGTGCATTTTCTTATTTTCATTAGCATATGCCTACAGTCATAATAATCACATTCACTGTGGGGAGTTGGTGCTTTTGCAAAATATATCTCACTTATTTTTCCATCCCCTCGCCCCCGTCCATCTCTTGGTCCCCTTCCCTTTTGCAAAGGACCTATCTCCTTGTTAACTAACCTGTCTTCTATTAAAGTTTTCTTATTACCAAGCCCACTCTCCAGCAGATATAACCCCTTACCCCCACCCCCCGGCTTGTGTCCGAGCTGCTACACTGTGCTGGCTTTCCTTATTTTCTCGATGCACCAGTCTGGACCAATTCCTTTCTAGGCCTCAATTTTCCTTCATCACTACCCTGGGAATTAAGTTACTTTTTCTGTGTTGGAGCCTCTGTTTCCTGATCTCCTTTTTCTCTTTCTTTTTTTGGTCCTCATTTTGTTGAGCCACATCCTTCAGTAGCTGCTTCAAAACTGATGCGAGATCAGTACAATGTTCGTGAATTTGTATATGTGAAAACATGTTCCTGCCACCCTGTTCTTGACTAAGAGATACACTGAGTATAGATTTCTGAGCAGCCACCCCTTTTCTCGTGACTTTTCAGGGCCCTTCTCTTGCGTCTTTAAGTATTTTCTCATTCTCTGTCCTTAGGGTGTTTATCCTGGTTACTGCCTTACTATGATTTGAGTGATATTTACAGAGGAATTAAAGAAGTGTGGGACTCCATTACTGAGCCTTCCCAGAAGTGTGTTCTTAATTTCCTTTCTTATTAATTAAAGTTATTGGTACATTTTAGTTATACAAAGATATTTATCATGGAGAATTTGTACAGATATATGATATAACTTAATTTTTTTCTTTGTTGGCAGGTTTTAAATTATGTCTTCAATTTCATAGACTGTTATTGGTTTATTTTTGTATCTTCTGATTCAACTTTGAAATTTGTATGTATTTAGAAATTAGTCCATGTGTTCTACATTTTCCATGTTATTAGAATAGAAGTTTTTTTTTTTTTTCCTTGGTTTTTTGTTTATCTTTTTTTTTTTTTTGATATTTTAGCTTTATTGATACAGTTTGACAATAAAATTATGGATATTTAGGGGATACAAAGTGATGTTTTGATATATCCACTTTATAAAATTATTACTATACTCAAGTTAATAAATATATTCATCACTTCATGCGCTCTGTTCTGTTTATGCTAAGAACAGA
>NW_004524703.1:3736802-3743097 GCF_000260255.1 Octodon degus
CATTAAGACAATGCAACTATATATCTACCCCAACCACTTTGAATACACAGATACAGAATGGACATTCATCGGTGTACCCCATTTTTCCTAAGTTCCGTTACTGAATATTATAGGTGTGTAAACTCAGCAAAATAGAATAGAAGTTTTTGAAGTAGGTATAGATAATCTTCTGAATTTGTTCAGGTCTGTTGTGATTTCACCCTTTATATTGCTAATTGCACTGATTTTAGTCTTCTTTCTTTTCTTTTTTGGGAGTAGGTAGGGTTGGCTAAATGTTTGTCAATTTTATTTAATTTTTCAAAGAGCCAACTCTTGATTCGTTGAGTCTTTTATTGGTTTCTTAGTCTCCATTGCACTAATTTCTGCTCCGATCTTTATAATTTCCTCCCTCATAAAAGCTTTGGGTTTGACTTGCTTTTTATTCTACAAGCTTGAGGTTAAACATTAAGTTATTTATTTGAGCTCACTGTTTTCCTTATTTGATTGTTCACCACTACAAATTTCCCTCGTGGAACTGTTTTCACCATGTCCCATAAGTTCTGATATGTTGTATTGGCATTATTGCTTAATTGTCTGATTTATTCTTTAATTTAATATATGACTTATTGATTGTTCATGAGGAAGTTTGACTTTCAGCCTATGAATTGCATTTTGAAGTAAAAGTGTTTCTTGTTTGCAGTATTTTATTGCATCTTTCTTCTTGATCCATTCTGCCAGTCTGTTTATTTTGATTGATGAACTGAGACCCTTAACTCTGATGGTTCTTTAGGACTTATCCTTGTCATGTTCCTTTCTCGATGTTGGCTCCCTTCCCCGCCCCTCTGTTTAATTGCTTGCCTTGACTAATGGATTCATTCCCGTGGGCTTCATGGAGTTGAAATTGTTGTTATCTCTTTCTGGAATGACCTTCAGGACATTTTGGTGAGCTGGTTTGGAGTTCAAGAATTTTCTCAGAGGTTCTATGTTACGGAAGCATCTTATTTCTCCAGCAGTTTTGCAGGGTGCATCAATCTGGGTTGGAAGTTGTTTCCTTTGAGGGCTTAAAATAGTTCACGCCAAGCTCTCCTTGACTTAAGAATTTGTGTTGAGAAGTCTGCTGTGATTCTGATGGGCTTTTCTTTATCAGAGATTTATTTCTTTTCTCTAACAGCTTTTATTATTCTGTTCTGGTGTTGAATTTCTGGAATTTTGACTATATATCTGGCTGTAGATATTTTTTTTTTGATCATGGATAATTAAAGTTCTATATTTCTCACTTACCTGTATGTCAAGTTCTTTTTCTTGATAGGGAACTTTCTGGCTATGATTTCTGTGAATAAGCTTTTTATGTTATTTGCACTATCCCCTGCTTTTTCATTGACTATGATCAATGCTATGCTACTCTTCTTTGCTTCATCTAGCCGCTTCTGGATTTATTTTTTATGGTCCCTTGCTATCTTAAGGAAATCTTTCTTTTAATGGTGACTAACTGCAAATTTGTCTTCTGTAGTTATGATTTTGTCCTCACATTGAGTTATTCCTCTGCTCCTGGATATCTGTTTGAATTGGTTTTCTGGATTCCATTTCTTTCCTTTGTTGCATATTCATGGTTTCCATTTTTTTTCTAAGCTCCTCTACTTTTTTATCTTTATCTGCTCTAGTGTTAGTAACTGTGTCTTTCATTACAATCGCCATGTCTGTAGTTATTTCTGATTTTAGTTTTTTTCTAGATTCTCATTCATTTGTAGTGTTATTTCTGGTATTCATACTTCAGAGAGTTCAGGTATGAGTTTTCTTGGATTGTTCCACCTCATTGCCCCCTGTGTTTGCCTTTGATGAGCTAGATATCTGGAGTTTTCTCTTGGTTAAGTGTCTTCTCATTTTCTAGTTTTTAGTTTAATTCCAGAGTTGATACTTGTAAATTGCTTATGTTGGAGAGCTTTATTGCTAGAATTTAGAACCTTTAGGAAATGTCAGTTTCTCAGAGATGTCTTCCAGGTAAACCTGGCTTTTGGGTTTTCAGTCTGTTGCAAGATCCTACTTCTTCAATTTACCAGGGATGAGAAGTTGTTGCCTACTTGGCCCAGCCCCTGGTTCTGTGACACTTGTGCATAGTATTTTTAATGACTCTTAGACAATCTCAGTCTTGGTATACCAAGAAGAACAGCTGGTTAGAACAATTATGTTACCTTGGCTAAAGTGGTACCATCACAAGAACAATAGCATCAAACACAACCCAGGAAATGACACACACACATAACTATTAATTGGCCAGCTTTAACTATATGAACTAGTTTTGTGGTTATATAATAAAATCTAAAACAATCCAGAAAATTGTATACAGTAAATAAACTCTCAGTATAGCAATTGTACCCTTAGGGGAGAACATTTAAAAGGGGGAGAGTAATAGAGAAATAGAAGAAGAGGAAGATATTAGAAGCAAGGTTAAAGGACAAAGGAAGATCATGTGAACTTTGGGAAACTAGTGCAGAAGACAGAAAGAAAAGTGAGAGGGAAAAAATGAAAATTAAATAGAACAGAACAACAACACTAAAATAAACCGTAAAATCCAGATTATGGGGCCACAGAGGAAAATGATCGATGATGTAGAGTGGGCCTAAGGAGAGTCACCTAGAGAGAAAACATTTTCTCAGGCTCTCACAGAGAGCAAATTGGTCAAGCAATGGCCGTGACTCATCCACACGGCTGACACTGACAAAAAATCTACAAGGTGCTGTACATGGCTTCAGGGTAAATCCTGGGGGGATTTGACTGACCTTGTCAGATACAAAAGTTACAGTTTTAGTTATATAGGTCTTGCTTTACCTTGGTCTTAACCATCCAACAGAAAAGTATAATCACGAGATATAAAAAGTAATGCCATATTAACATGCTGAGCTGTAAGAAGCTCAAGTCAACAACTTCTAACAATTACCAGTTCTGCTGATAACCACTACTATTGTGGCCTATTGGACTATATTGGGTTATTTCTGAATTCAAGAACCTGCAGTATTTGAACTGGCATCAAGTATGAAAAGGTCCTTTAAAGACTTCTCCTAATACAGCTTCCCTAACAGCAATGGAACATCATCTTTGACAAAACAAAAAAAGGGGATATAAATAAAGGACCATTTTGTAGTGAAAAAAATATATCTATACACACACTAAATAGTTAGGATAGATATATAGTTAATTTTTCTTAGTTCAATGAGAAGAAATATTTGTACTAATATTGTTTAGACAAAATATCATGTCTACATCTTGTCCTCTGAGTAACCACTATGAAGACAACAATATGCAATGTGCTAATTATTGTAACTGTCCTACAAACCTGTTTTGAAACTGTTTCATTGCTATTTTATTTTCTTATTAAAATTAATAAAAATTCAAAAACCCCTAAAACCCATATTCACACTCATATAAAAACACCCAGACAATAAAAAGAAAACAAAGAGAAAAAGAAAAGGCCCACTTCCAAGTGTGTCTGTGCTATCACTGTTATACGTGGACAGAGTCCATATCTTTGTTGATTAGTCCCAGCAGCCCAGCAGTACCTTTACAGTATAGTAAAGGGTAATTCCAGCATGCCTGTACCTGTTTCTACTGAAGTTCAGGCTCATCTGGCCATGAGGCTGGAGCCAGGCCTGTTCAGCTTGTAGCAGCTCATGTGTCTCCTGTGGGTTTGAACTTGGCTGGGAGGCACTAGGTGCAGCTAGCAGTTGCTCCAAGCTCCAAGCTCAGCTGGCCTCTCTCCATAGTAGCTCCTCTACTCTCTCCACTAATGGTTCACCAGCTGCTGCAGCCCAAAATGTCCACTGCTCCTTTCCACGGATGTGTTTCTCCATGAAGGTCTGTGGGATCACTGTGTAGTGAATTCAGGCTCAGAAAAAAGCACCTCCTGTCACCTCCTTCTTCATCAAAGTCTCCTCTTCATTCTCCTCATGAGCTTTAATGATCACTTCAGAACCTTCCTGGCTCCCAGTGACTCACTTCTTTCCTCCTTCTCTTCCTCACATTGCCATGTCTAGTGGGATCTGGACACCAAATCTCAGAGAGACTCTTTCTCTCCTGCTTACCACTCTGCCACCTACTTGAAAATCTTGAAGTGTGTCTTTAATTTTCAAGAAGGATTTCAACCCTGCTTCCTTCCTGGATAGTTGTCAAGCCCATGTAATGAGGTTGAGAGGGAGCCAGTAGGACATGGTAGTCAAGAGCTATGGCCTGAGGAATGGAAAGTGTACCCCAAGGAGTACAGCACATGAGGCCTATTATTGGTGTGAGATAGAATGTCCATTTATATTTTCAACCAAAAATAAAATGTTAAGTTTTATTAATATTGCTAATATCCTATGCTTTAATGTTTACTACTTGTTTGATCCATTTGTTGAAATGGCCTTGGGTTATAGATTATGCCCAGGGCTTCTTGGTACCAGAGGAAAACCGTGGGTCTCTATGCCATAATAAGATAGGAACTTATTCATTCTCTTTTGGAATATTGAAATATATTGTTCTTTGATGATACTACAACTGTTTTCACGTGAGTAGTTTTATAAAAGTAAGATTGAAATAGCGTAATAGTTGCTATACTTTAAAATGATATAGAAAATTTACATGAAAAATTTTAAGTTCATAGTAAGATTCTCTATTATAAATTCTCCAAAATGTTGTTGTTCTTAAGGATGTTATACATTTATGTTTTCCCTTGTACAAAAAGGCAAGAGATATAAATTATAGCCTTCCCTCTTACAACAGGAGCTCTTCAAGGTTGACACTAAGCAATTATAAACAAAAGCAGCCTATCTAATTAAGGAAAAGTTGGTATTTTAACAATGTGTGAAAAAATAACATTTTAAAGAGAGCTTGTAAGCTAGAAAGAGCTTGAAACTGATGCTTCTGATATTTCGTCAGTATTTTCACAGAAAACAATGAGCTTATGTATTATAACTCTCTCCTAAATGCTTTGTTAAAAGTGGAAATAGTTTTTAGTTTAAAGATAATGCAAATAAAAAATTTTAATAGATTTTGAACATACTCCAGAAAAACATATAAATAGGTTTTCTTTTGATTAGTTTGCCACTAATTCTAAACAAAATGGAAATCTAATATGTGGGTGATAACAAAAATTTTTGACTAATTGGGAGGTAAATTAAAAATATAATTTTATTAAGAACAAGAGTACATCCTTTAGTCTTAGTGTCTGCTTATAATAGCTGTTGGTTGTGAGTGTCTAAGTGTCCCAGCAAGCAGAATTTACTACATCTGGGTCTTTGGATTGCTGTATCATTAACCACTGAGCAAAGATCTTAAAAAGTTACTAATAAAGCCAGACCTGGTGGTGCACATGTCCCAGCACTCTGGGAGACTGAGGCTAGAGAAGCATGGGTTTATGCCAGGCATGGGCATTGTAGTGACTTAGTGAGACCCAGGCTCACCATACAAAGTAATTAAAAAGGGCTGGACATATAGCTCAGCATGAAAGTGCTGGGTTCCATCCCCAAGACTGAAGAGAAAAGTAAGAACACATTGTCTATAACATGAGTGTAAGATTGTACTTGTAACAATGAAAACTTTAAATATTATTTCACCAGTAGCTCTCCTATTCTTTTTTTTTTTTGCTTGTTTATTAAATTTAGTAAATGGTGGCCATACTTGCTTCTGTAATTCCAAATTCAGTCAGTACTACATAAATGAAGGCACGATGAGTATGAACAGAAAGTTATTGATTCTACTATTTCTTTTAAACCTAAGTGTAACTTTTTACATAAAGTAGACAATGGCAAGTCACTAAAAACAGATTAAATGTAGCAAGACTAGTACAAAAAACAATAGAAAGGAAGAAGTAGAAATCTAGAGTCTAAACTTATATAGCCTCACCAATAGAAGGACTTATATATAAATAACTTTCTTCACATCAAAACATTACTGAATTAATACATATGACCCTGTTATGAATTATAATTAAAAATTTAAAATAGGCTTGTTTTCTTTTCTATGTTTTTAATACAAGTTCAGACTCATAGTGACCCTCCTGTCTCAGCCCCGTCAGCACTGGAATTACAGGTATGTACCACCAGGCCCAGTTTTAGAGCTGGCATTCTGAGCCCACACACCATGCTGTACTGGGAATCAAACTAGGGCTGTTGCACTTGCCAGGCAGGCTCATTGAAAACCAAGCTATCTCCCAAACTCTATTTCTTATGTCTCTCCACTTTTTTTCTCATAATTTTATTGAGAAACAAATAGCAATGAGACAGTTTCAAACCAAATTGGTAGGACAGTTTCAATAATTAACACATTGCATACATTCTTCCTGGTG
>NW_004524703.1:3749689-3750858 GCF_000260255.1 Octodon degus
TTTCTTTTGTCATTTATTTCCAGTTTCATTGTACTGTGGACAGATAATGTGCATGGGATAATTTCTGTTTTCTTACATATATTTAAGCATGACCTATGGACCACTATTTGGTGTGTTTTAGAAAATGACCCATGTGCAGCTGAGAAAAGTGTGTATTCAGCGGTGTTTGGGTGGAACACTCTGTTTATGTCCAGGAAGTCCATTTGTTTCAAGCTCTTGTTCAGTTCTGTTATTTCTTTGCTAAGTTTTTGTCTGGTTGACCTATCTTTTGGGGATAAGGGGGTGTTAAGGTCTCCTGTTAAGATTGTGGAGTGCGTTACTCACCTCGACTCTTAGCTTGTCGAGGACGGTGACCGCGGCCCGGCGTCTGCTCCTGCTGCTTCCGCCCGCTGACCCGAAGCCACCATGCGTGAGTGCATCTCCATCCACGTTGGCCAGGCCAGTGTCCAGATTGGCAATGCCTGCTGGGAGCTCTACTGCCTGGAGCACAGCATCCAGCCCGATGGCCAGATGCCCAGTAACAAGACCATTGGGGGCAGAGACGACTCCTTCAACACCTGCTTCAGCGAAATTGGTGCTGGCAAATATGTGCCTAGGGCAGTGTTTGTAGACCTGGAACCCATAGTCATTGATGAAGTGCGCACTGGTACCTACCGCCAGCTCTTCCACCCTCAGCAGCTCATCACAGGCAAGGAAGATGCTGCCAACAACTATGCCCGTAGGCACTACACCATTGGCAAGGAGATCATTGACCTCATCTTGGACCAAATTCGGAAATTGGCTGACCAGTGCACAGGTCTGCAGGGCTTCCTGGTTTTCCACAGCTTTGGCAGGGGCATTGGCTCTGGCTTCACCTTCCTGCTGATGGAACGTCTCTCCATTGACTACGGCAAGAAGTCCAAGCTTGAATTCTCCATTTACCCAGTCCTCCAGGTCTCCACAGATGTAGTAGAGCCCTACAACTCCATCCTCACCACCCACACCACCCTGGAGCACTCTGATTGTGCCTTCATGATAGACAATGAGGCCATCTATGACATCTGTCGTAGAAACCTCGATATTGAGCGCCCCACCTACACTAACCTGAACCGCCTTATTAGCCAGATTGTGTCTTCCATCACTGCTTCCCTCAGATTTGATGGAGCCCTGAATGTGGATCTGACAGAATT